>NC_041389.1:321166164-321197971 GCF_002162155.2 Triticum dicoccoides | reverse complement strand
TTGGTAGTCTTATGGTCCATAAAAAATCCACAAAAAGTTTCACGGTGTTTGGACTCCGTTTGATATTGATTTCCTGTGATGTAAAAAACAGGCAAAAAACAGCAACTAGCACTGGGCACTGGGTCAATAGGCTAGTCCCGAAAAATGATATAAAGTTGTTATAAAATGATTGTAAAATGTCCAAGAATGATAATATAATAGCATGAATACTTCATAAATTATAGATACGTTGGAGACGTATCAGCATCCCCAAGCTTAATTCCTACTTGTCCTCGAGTGGTAAATGATAAAAGAAATAATTTATGAAGTGTGAATGCTAGCAAAGTGCATAAGTTTGATCAATGATAATAAATCACTTTTCCTAGCATCATAACAACAATTCTTTCTTATAAAACCTCTCATGTTAAAGTAGCAACCAATCCACATGTAAAGGTTCAAACAATGAATTCTCTTGAAACTCAACAATCTATATTGTTAGTCACCAAACAATTGCAATTCAACTTATTCAACAGAGTCTAAGTAAGAGCTCCACATACTCAACCATCATATAGTCTTCTATGATTGCTAACACTCACCGCATACACATGAGCAAAACGTTTCAACCGGACACATAGAAAGATAGGGGCTTATAATTTCACCTCCCAACGTATTCACCTCAATGGTGATGTCAACAATGATAACTCATGCTACCCATATCCAACTGGATATATGTGCCTAGATCTTTCCTCACCACATGATGCTTGCCAAGACAGAAAAATAAAAAGGAATAGAGAGAAAAAACTTTGACTCTTGCATGAAAGTAAATACATAAAAGTAAAGATAGGCCCTTCGTAGAGGGAAGCAGAGGTTACCATGCGCTTATTTGTTTGTATGCTCAACCCCTTAGTGCAAAAGAACATCGCGTTATATTTCCCCTTGTGATGGCAACCTTTATTATGCAGTCTGTCGCTTTTATTCTTTACCATCACAAGTTCGTACAACGCTCAATTTTCTCTTACACTAAATGATCTCACATTTTTAGAAGCAATTTTTATTGCCTTATTTCACCGATGACAACTTACTTGAAGGATCTTACTCAATCCTTAGGTAGGTATGGTGGAATCTTGAGAATAAGATTTGGGTTTAAGTGTTTTTGGATGCACAAGTAGTATCTCTACTTGGTGCCGAATTTTTGGCTAGCAAAGATTGGGGCAAGCACCACATGTTGAAGGATCTATGACAATATAACTTCTATGTGAATATGAACAAACATAAATCATTACATTGTCTTCCTTGTCCAACGTCAATAATTTTGGCATATAATATTTTGATGGGGGCTCACAATCACAAAAGATTTCCAAGATAGTGTATTTGCATGTGAAAGTTCTCTTCCTTCTACTAATCATTCATGAAATGCTTGTATGACCAATATTGTGATTGCCAAGCTTCAAAAGATTTCACTTTCTAAACCCAATGTGAAGCCACTACTCAGCATGATATTAACATGTAATTTCATCTTCATGATATTCAATTCATTCGATAATTTACTCATAGGATATAAGTGAAGCACAGGAGTAATAGAAAAAAATACTCCAAAAAGATATAAGTGAAGATCAAGCGAGTAGTTATATAGATGGGTAGCTATTTTCAGGACTCTATTTTATTTAAAATTTCCAGATCTAAGTATCTTAACTAAACAGAAAGCAAAAAAAAATGTCATTCTAAAAATAGCACACATCATGTGAAGAAGCAAAAAACTTAGGCTTAACCGATACTAACTGATCATTGTTGAAGAAGAAAGGTGGGATGCCAACCGGGGCATTCCCAAGCTTAGATGCTTGAGACTTCTAGGAATACTAGCAGGTAGTGCGCGGCGGCACGCCGCGCCACAAGGAGTGATAAGCTATTTAGTTTTTTCAATATTTGATAAGCCATCTCAAAATTTGATTCATGGCAAAGTAGTTTATACAAGGCCCTGTTGGTTTGCTTGAGGTTTGTTGTTTTTGTGAAGTTTTTGAGAATTTGTTGTATGTTTTACATGTGTGTATCTTTGTAGTGGACAAGAGAATAATTGTGCACTACCCAACTTATGTTGCTCCCACCGTGATCACTGAATTAACGCATGGGTTGGAAGTCGGCAACACTTTAAGCACACTAACTTGGCATAGATGTTCTGGAAAACTAAATCTGCAAGAGACAAATTCAGGTTGCTACAGAGAAGACATAACGCTGAATGGAAAAATTTATTGCAGTTGGTAGAATTGCACCCCCTGTTATCATTCACACTACCTTGCATATTCCAGCCAACATAGAATGTACTGTCAACATTATGCAAAAAAACACAACTGAATTATTAACTGAGAATAGAGTACATGTACAATGTATTCTATCTGAATAGTAAAATACTTCTATTAGTATCTAGAGAATTTCTTGCATTTACCCATCTTGTTAGTATCACATATTTTGGACATTGGTGCTGTCATGGGAAGATCTCCATAAATGCAACAACATATTTGTTGACAAAGGTATATCTTCATAAAACCATACTCTGCTACCCCATATCAGTAGTAGCATTATAATCACAGCCTTGAGATTCTATTTGTGAAGATATAGAATGGCACAGCTACACAAATAATTTCAGCACCAATTGTGTTTTACCTTCAGTTCTACTATCTAGAGAAAAAATGAAGAGAAATGAATAAATTAGGAGCAGCAAGTCACCAACACCACTTGTCCACTCACCTACCCCCTTTTGCGCACCACCTGTCCACCCTCCTGCTGCGCTAAGCTAAACAACACACCGCAAAAGACTACCACCATCTTCCACCGACCGCCGGCCACCTCCGGCCTGCCTACGCGAGCTCCTCCCAACGGCACCACCCCCCTCACCTCGACGCGGGAACACTGTCGCCAGAGGAGGAGGAGATGGAGTTCATGTATGATTGTGCCGCCACCGCCACCGCCGTCGTCGCGGACACCACCGGTATCCAGGCATCTTCTCCCTCTGCCTTCACGTCCGAGGTGAGAGAAACCATAGTGGGTCCCGCCGACGGTGAAAGACTGGATCGAATCAAGCTGATGCGCTGCTGTTATGGTTGTGCTTGCAGAGAGGTACTGGAGCGGCCAGCTGAAGAGGGCTCTGTGCGAGGCTGAAGCCTACGCCTTCAAGGTATAAAATCCTTCTCGATTCGGTTCAGTAGTTGCTCAACTCAGATGCCTGAATTTGTTCCAATTCTGTCGATTTCTTTCTTGGGACAGAATTTAGAGTGTGATGTTCTATAGCTGTGAGTGCTTCAGGTGTGCCTTTGATTTGTTCATCGATGTTGATAGCTAGTACAATTTATTGAATACATCTCCCGCCTCGTTTCCTCTAACACGTACGATTCTCGCCATCTCACTCATGTTCTCGTGGTGCTGTGGGCCAGCATCGGTGGAGCTGCGCATGGGGTGAGCAGATTGGCATTGCTCCTGAATTCTGGCCGTGTTTGGGCTGGCCGGCGAAGATGTCTAATTCCGGTGCTTTGGGTGCCTCAGCTTCGGTTCCTTTGCTTCCCTTAATGTTATGGTAGTCGTGCGTTTCCTCGGCTTCTTCTGCTTGTGTTGAGCTTTCCTGAATCCCTGGCGAGTAATTGTTTTTTCTAGAATACTCAGTTCCTGGGTGGATGCTTACGAATCAGATAAGTGGACTTGGGCACTTGACTCTTTTTTAATAGGAAAAATAGTGATTAAATTCTTATAATTCAGGGCGACCCGACATTGTTTTCTAGCAAAAGGCGACTTTTACTAATATTACTGTCTAGGTTGATGAACTGGTGCATTTGTTGTGCCTGATATATAATTTCTAATTTTGATAGTCTGACCGATACATTTCCACCCCTCAATTTCTTTTGGTAATGTGCACCGTGGCCTCTTAACTGATATAGTACTCTTGTTTCGTTGCTGAAATGGAACAAAGAGGTGCAACTCCTGTATTTCGAGAAATGAAAATCTTATGGCTATATTGTACATTGGTGCTATCACGTCAGGTAAGTGGTAGATCCCTGCATCCAATACCAGTTTAGACAGTAATACTGGTTAAATTAAATCATGATCAACAGTTAAAATCTGCTATAAGTTAAGGTGAATGGTCCCTTGAATTGTATGCCTAGTTCACATGATGAACCCTTTGTGCAGGGAGTTCTAGTCATGCATTATACAGGGAGCTATGGCATTCTTGCACTGGGCGTTGGTGCTTCGCCAAGGTGAAAGAGTTTACTACTTCCACATGGACATATGGAACAGGTATATCTCATCGGCATGGGTGTTTGCTTTTTTTGATGGCCAATAACTATGAATTTGCTACTCAATGTAAAGAGTAGCTACTTCTATTATGGAATGATACTTGCTTCTTGTGTTAAAATGACAATGTGACTTTGTTTATGCGCAATAATCGTCCAGGTATTTAAAGAATAATCATCTAGATATTTCAAGATCGTCCACGTACATATTCAGAACCTGTTAGGGCTCCTCTTGACAAGAAATGTTCTAGCGAAAAACCTTTAATAGAATATAAACATTTCCACCTCTAAACTTATCCAACTAGATATCATCTTGTTCAGTAATAGCACATTGATGGTTCAGGGCTTCTTGCCACCATCAACTATTTTTATGTCGACATGCATGAGTGTAGGTTATGCAATGTAAGAAGATCCTAGCGGTAAGAGTTACAGCCAAAGATCAATTTTTGTTTAACTACAGTTGTAGTTCTGAAAGGGATTTCTAGAATAGGAATAGTTTTGGAAACACAAAAGGCTATTTTCTTTGGCTAAGAAAAGATCAAACCCTAGTAGGTGTACAATCTTTTCCACTTTTTTAAGGCTTCATATGTGTAATATAGTAGTCATCACAGCCAAACACCAAAAGAGCTAATCATCATTGGAAGATTCAGTCTTACACCGAAGCTACAAATGTTTTGCTATAGTTGAGTGCTGCTAGTTTCTACTCATAGCTCAGAATCCTTTTATTTCTCACATATCCTCCTTAACCCCATGAATCTCAAATAGCCACAACACTACAGCTCTGTCTGAGTGAATTTTGTTTTCATCAGGTTCAGTAATTAAGCAGCAGCTCATGTTCAACTTCAGTAAGCTGCAGGAAACAAAAATAAATTCAATGCTATCATTAACTTGGATGTGTTCATAGAAATAATAAGCATTACAGAAGGGGTACATGTTTGATCAGATAAAAAAATCGATGTTATGTGTAAATCAATACACATAGGTTGATGTTTACAAGGTGGAGGCACTTTGCATGAAAGAATGATCTTCAAAACTCTAAGCAGCTATCACTACAGATTTTGGTTCTTATTTTTCATGAAAGAAAATTCCACTATCATTTCTTTTGGTACTCCTAAACACATAAATTCCACTGGGATTTCTTTCAATACTCCTAAACACATATTCCTTCCATTTCTTTTCACATCAAAGTTGCCGTCTGACATGGGATTAAAAACTATAGGTGGGTAGTCGTCATCTTTTATGTATATGCATTTGCCATCAGGTCCTAGCATATATCGCTAAGATTTTTGCTGTCTGTTCTGAATCCTGCATCTAGAGCATTCCTTGCTTGTATCTGCCATGGGATTTGAAGTTGAGTCCCAAAAGAAGCTAGCTGTGTGGATAATATATACATACTCACTTCACAGTGCAATGTACTGTATATTTAATATCATGTGTTCAGTATATAGTACCCTATAAGGCTAACAAACCTACATTAGATCTTTTTAGTATAAGCGCGGATTTTGTGAAGCTTCTTAAAGAAATTGATAATGCCTCAATGGCTGAGCGCCCTACTTTGGGCAACCTTGCTCAAAGGATTAAAAATTATTCATTTTACTTTTAGGAGAGAGAATACTATCACAAAAGGAACAATAAACACCTGAGAATAATGTAGTACTTCCTATGTATGTCAGCTATTCAGCACATCATGTGTTTATTTGTTTAAACATCATGTGAAATTAAACCAGAATTACTTCCATCAAGAAATTGAACACAACGTAATGGAGAGATTAAGAATAAATATACCATGTTATATTAAAGATGCAGGTTCTAAATTCCTTGCACATTCACGCAAGGAGCTGGACCCCCAAATTTGTGTCCTCACCACAGACTTGCACGCAATGCCTGAACATTTTTCTTAGATTAAGAATTTGTAGCATATGCACCCAACTTTTGATCTGATGAAATTGTAGTACTAATAACTCATCTACTTCTTTAAGGAAACCACACAGACCAGAGGAGAGGAAATGCAGATGTGATGTGTACCTTCGCAAGGAACAACTTGAAACTGAAGTAGCGAGGCAGGAACCACAACCGTGGGGTAGGTGGAGGGGACCTGCTGCCAGGGTCGAAGCTAGGGAAGACCGACGGGGGTCGATTAGGATGGAGCGCAACAGGGTAGGAAGCTATCCAGAGTCAGCTGCAGGCATGCCACCTTGGACCACGGGGAGGCCACCATCGTGTATCCGCCTTGGAGGCCAGGGACGGAGCCCGAGCCGAGGAAGATCCATGAGGAGAGGATGGCATACAGCTTTCCCAAACCATGGTGTAGCCTGCACGCACCTCCCGGCCAGCGAGCCGGAGCAGTGACCTAGCGCGCCGTGGGATCTCGGGTGGAGGCTGGAGGGCAGCATCAGGAGGAGGGATGTAGACCCAAAAGTACACATGAGAGAAGAACACAACAAGTAGCTACTTATAGGAAAGCAAAGAAGGACCCAGAACACAAATGTGTGCAAACCTGGAACTACAAACATGCAAAGGTGGACACATGCATGCATGCATTAGCCATGCAGCAGCACACGTATACCAGCCCATACAACAGGCCATGCAGCTAATATTTCTTTTTCACATGAGACAAAATAATCCCATGCAGTCAAACCATCTCTTCACATGAGACAAGTTAAGCCCATGCACCTCTAGAAGAAACAGGTGCAGTCCAAGAGAAGAGATCAACCACTTCACAAAAGCCACCGTGCATACGTGTCGCTCAATTGGCAGGGGTAAAAAAAATTCTGAAAAAACCAGAAAAATCGAACCCTTATGGGCCTAGTCTTATTAGTATTAGCTTGGGATGCCTTGGGCATCCCCAAGCTTGAGATTTTATTTCTCCTTAATTCCTCTTATATCACGGTTTCCCTAAATCTCAAAAACTTCATCCACACAAAACTCAACAAGAACTCGTGAGATAAGTTGGTATAAATCAATGCAAAAGTTTATCATTATCTACTGTAGAAAATCACTAAAATTATTATTTAACATTGCATACTAAATGACTCTGCATATTTAATACTCCTATCCTCAAATAGAATCATTAAACAAGCAAACATATGCAAACAATGCAACCATAACAGCAATCTGCCAAAACAGTACAGTCTATAAAGAATGCAAGATTCATCATACTTCCCTAACTCCAAAAATTCTGAAAAATTACCACAATGTAGAAATTTATTATAGCTTACTATGCAAAAAGTTTCAACATTTTATCACATTTTGACTTTTCTCGGGAATTTTTGCAACAGCGATAAACTTTCTATTTTGAAAAAGCAACATGTAGACTTGCAAAATAAGCATGGTAAAGGCTATCCCTGACATTTATATTGAAAAGAAAGATGCAAAACATTATTATAAATAATAGCAAGCAAATCCTAACAGAATAAAATGATGCTCCAAGTATAACTCATATCATGTGATGAATGAAAACATAGCTCCAAGTGAGGTTACCGATAATGTTGGAGACGAAAGAGGGGATGCCTTCCGGGGCATCCCCAAGCTTAATTAGTTGCTTGGATATTCCTTGAATATTACCTTGGGGTGCCTTGAGCATCCCCAAGCTTAGGGTATTGTCACTCCTTATTATCCTCATATCGATGTCCCACCCAAAACTTGAAAACTTCAATCACACAAAACTTAACGGAACTTCGTGAGATCGATTAGTGTGATAAAGAGAAAACCATTTTACTTTGGTACTGTCAAAGACAAGATTCATAATTGTTTCCACACAATTCCTACTGTAGCATATAATTTACACAATTTATATTGAGCAATATAAGCCATAGAAACTAGGAAACAAGCAAACTATGCATTGAAAACGGAATCTGTCAAAAACAGAACAATCTGTAGTAATCTGTACTCCAAAAAATCTGTAAAATTAGGAAAATGTAGAGAATTTGTATATCTATCACCTGTAAAAAGTTTCTGTTTTTGCACAGAATCAAGTCAACTATCATCCACACTATCCCAAAGGCTTTACTTGGTACTTTATTGAAACAAAAGCAATAAAACATGATTACTACAATAGCATAATCATGTGAACACACAAAAACAGTAGGTAAAAGTGTTGGGTTGTCTCCCAACAAGCGCTTTTCTTTAATGCCTTTTTAGCTAGGCATGATGAGTTAAATGATGCTCACATAAAAGATAAGAATTGAAACATAACAAGAGCATCATGAATCACAAGTTCCTCTCTCGTATTAATTTTCAGTAGCATCATGAATAGAGTCATCAATATAACCATCACATAAAGCATTCTTTTCATGATACACAAGCATAGAAGATTTATTACTCTTTATGGCATACATGTCATCATAATAATCATCATAGATAGCAACATTATTTTCATAGTCAATTGAAACCTCTTCCAAAACAGTAGATGTATCACTAGATAAAGTAATGACCTCTCCAAATCCACTTTCATCAATATTGTGAAAAGATTCAACACCCTCAAAAATAGTGGGATCATTACCTAGAGTTGACACTCTTCCAAACCCACTTTCATCATTGTAATGATCATAAATAGGAGGCATGCTACCATTATAACAAATTTGCACATCAAAACTTTGGGAAATAAAAATATCATCTTCATCAAACATAACATCCCCAAGCTTATGGCTTTGCATATCACTAGCACCATGGATATACAAAGAATTCATACTAGAAACATTGCAATCATGCTCATCATTCATGGATTCTATGCCAAACATTTTATAGCATTCTGATAACCCATAAGTATAGGGGATCGCAACAGTTTTCGAGGGTAGAGTATTCAACCCAAATTTATTGATTCGACACAAGGGGAGCCAAAGAATATTATCAAGTATTAGCAGTTGAGTTGTCAATTCAAGCACACATGGATAACTTAGTATCTGCAGCAAAGTATTTAGTAGCAAAGTAGTATGGAAGTAACGGTAACAGTGGCAAAAGTAACAGTAGCAGTTTTGTAGTAATTGTAACAGCAGCAACGGTAAAGTAAATAAGCAAAGCACAATATGTGAAAAGCTCGTAGGCATTGGATCACTGATGGATAATTATGTCGGATGCGATTCCTCATGTAATAGTTATAACATAGGGTGACACAGAACTAGCTCCAGTTCATCAATGTAATGTAGGCATGTATTCCGAATATAGTCATACGTGCTTATGGAAAAGAACTTGCATGACATCTTTTGTCCTACCCTCCTGTGGCAGCGGGGTCCTAATGGAAACTAAGGGATATTAAGGCCTCCTTTTAATAGAGTACCGGACCAAAGCATTAGCACTTAGTGAATACATGAACTCCTCATACTACGGTCATCACCGAGAAGTATCCCGATTATTGTCACTTCGGGGTTGTCGGATCATAACACATAATAGGTGACTATAGACTTGCAAGCTAGGATCAAGAACTCACATATATTCATGAACACATAATAGGTTCAGATCTAAATCATGGCACTCGGGCCCTAGTGACAAGCACTAAGCATAGCAAAGTCATAACAACATCAATCTCAGAACATAGTGGATACTAGGGATCAAACCCTAACAAAACTAACTTGATTACATGGTAAATCTCATCCAACCCATCACCGTCCAGCAAGCCTACAATGGAATTACTCACGCACGGCGGTGAGCATCATGAAATTGGTGATGGAGGATGGTTGATGATGACGACGGCGACGAATACCCTCTCCGGAGCCCCGAACGGACTCCAGATCAGCCCTCCCGAGAGAGATTAGGGCTTGGCAGCGGCTCCGTATCGTAAATCGCGATGAAACTTTCTCTAATTTTTTCTCCGTCAAAGCAAATAGATAGAGTTGTAGTTGAGGTCGGTAGACGTCCAGGGGGCCCACGAGGCAGGGGGCGCGCCCTAGGGGAGGAGGCGCCCCCCCCCCCCCAACCTTGTGGACAGGGTGTGGGCCCCCTGACGCTGATTCTTTCGCCAGTATTTTTTATTAATTCTAAAAGGTTGCTCCGTTGATTTTCAGGTCATTCCGAGAAATTTTATTTCTGCACAAAAATAACACCATGGCAGTTCTGCTGAAAACAGCGTCAGTCCGGGTTAGTTCCATTCAAATCATGCAAGTTAGAATCCAAAACAAGGGCAAAAGTGTTTGGAAAAGTAGATACGATGGAGACGTATCAACTCCCCCAAGCTTAAACATTTGCTTGTCCTCAAGCAATTCAGTTGACAAACTGAAAGTGATAAAGAAAAACTTTTACAAACTCTGTTTGCTCTTGTTGTTGCAAATATGTAAAGCCAGCATTCAAGTTTCCAGCAAAGATTATGAACTAACCATATTCACAATAACACTTAGGTCTCATGTTTACTCATATCAATGGCATAATCAGCTAGCGAGCAATAATAATAAAACTCGGATGACAACACTTTCTCAAAACAATCATAATATGATATAATAAGATGGTATCTCGCTAGCCCTTTCTGAGACCACAAAACATAAATTTAGAGCACCTTTAAAGCTCAAGGACTGACTAAACATTGTAATTCATGGTACAAGAGATCCAGTCATACCCAATATAAACTAACAGTAATGCATGCAAATGCCAGCGGTGCTCTCCAGCGGGTGCTTTTTAATAAGAGGGTGATGACTCAACATAAAAGTAAATAGATAGGCCCTTCGCAGAGGGAAGCAGGGATTTGTAGAGGTGCCAGAGCTCGATTTTGAAATAGAGATGAATAACATTTTGAGCAGTATTCTTTCACTGTCAATGTAACAACTAAAAGATCTCGATATCTTCCATGTTACACACATTATAGGCGGTTCCCGAACAAAATGGTAAAGTTTATACTCCCCGACCACCAACAAGCATCATTCCATGGCTTGCCCAAAACAACGGGTGCCTCCAACTAGCAACAATCCTGGGGGAGTTTTGTTTAATTATTTTGATTTGATTTGAGCATGGGACTGGGCATCCCGGTGACCAGCCATTTTCTCGTGAATGAGGAGCGGAGTCCACTCCTCTTGAGAATAACCCGCCTAACATGGAAGATACAGACAACCCTAGTTGGTACATGAGTTGTTCGAGCATACAAAATAGAATTTCATTTGAAGGTTTGGAGTTTGGCACATACAAATTTACTTGGAACGGCAGGTAAATACCGCATATAGGAAGGTATGGTGGACTCATATGGAATAACTTTGGGGTTTATGGAGTTTGGATGCACAAGAAGTATTCCCGCTTAGTACAAGTGAAGGCTAGCAAGAGACTGGGAAGCGACCAACTGAGAGAGCGACAACAGTCATGAACATGCATTAAAATTAATCAACACCGAGTGCAAGCATGAGTAGGATATAATCCACCATGAACATAAATATTGTGAAGGCTATGATGATTTTGTTTCAACTACATGCGTGAACATGTGCCAAGTCAAGTCACTCGAATCATTCAAAGGAGGATACCACCCTATCATACCACATCACAACCATTTTAATAGCATGTTGGCACGCAAGGTAAACCATTATAAGCTCCTAGCTAATTAAGCATGGCATAAGCAACTATAATCTCTAATTGTCATTGCAAACATGCTTATTCATAATAGGTTGAATCAGGAATGATGAACTAATCATATTTACAAAAACAAGAGAGGTTGAATTCATACCAGCTTCTCTTATCTCAATCAGTCCATCATATATCGTCATTATTGCCTTTCACTTGCACGACCAAATGGTGTGTATAATAATAATAGGGCACGTGCATTGGACTAAGCTAGAATCTGCAAGCGTTCAATTCAAGGGATAAGACAAAGTAATATGGGCTCTAGGTTAAATCAACAATCATGCATATTAGAGCCACTAAACATTTTCATTATGGTCTTCTCCTCTCGAACCCCAAAGGAAAGAAAAGAAATAAAACTATTTACACGGGAAAGCTCCCAACAAGCAAAAGAAGAACGAGAAATCTTTTGGGGTTTTCTTTTAATTACTACTACCAGCATGGAAATTAAACTAACTAATTTTTTTTGGTTTTTCTAAGGTTTATCAAACACACAAGAAGAAAGCTAGAAATAGAAAATAAACTAGCATGGATAGTACAATGAAAAAGTATGAGCACCGATGACCAGAATGAGTGTGTGAACATGAATGTAATTTCGGTGAGAAATACGTACTCCCCCAAGCTTAGGCTTTTGGCCTAAGTTGGTTTATGGCCATGGGTAGCCTGGCTGATATCCGAAGTTGTAACTGGCGTCGTACTAACATGCAGCAACGATTGCCTCCTGAGCTGCAGCGTGGCGGCGGGCTGCCTCCGTCCTCCTCTCGTACTCGTTTGCCTCCTCCTTGGTGATAACATATCTTCCTTTTGCCTGATAATCAAAGAGAGAAGGAGCAGGGAGAGTAATATGGACAGCGCGACGTCTGTCAAAGATTAGTCGATACTGGAGGAATTGTTCATTCCTCTCCAGAAAATGATGATTAACCATGGCATTATAATCTAAATAAGCGGGAGTCAACTTCCTATCATTTTCATGTGCAGGTATACCAAGATAATTAGCCACACGGGTCGCATAAATCCCTCCAAACAAGTCTCCAACTAAACCATAATTAGGCAACCTACATGCAACAATTGCCCCCAAGTTGTATTGTTTATCACTTAATACAACACTCTTGAGGACACAAAGATCAGGAACACACATGTGACATGCTTCATCTTTACCATTAATGCATCTACCAATGAAGAGAGCAAAATAACAGGAAAGTGAATGCTCCCTATGGTAGCTTGTGCTATTTCTCTAGATTCTCCCATAGTTATACTAGAAGGAAAGTCTTTATATTCAGATTTACGGGGTTCATTAACACTTCCCCGCTCCAGGAGTTTACAAGGAGTAGTGAAGTCTTGTAGGTCCATGGTATATGATTTATCATAAATATCAAACAGGACATTTTGAGAATTACGCGAAGATGTAAATTTAAACCTTCTCACAAAGGAGTCAGTCAAATAGTGGTATTGCAGGCACTTATCTTGCATGAAGTCCTCAAGATTGGCATTACGCACATATGCATCAAATTCATCCTTGATGCCCGCTTTGACCATAAACTCCTCTGACGGCCATTCACAAGGCCGCACGTCAGCTTCCCTTGGTGGTTCGTCGTCCTGCTCACGTATTGCGAGCATTGGTCCTTTCTTCCTTAAATAACCACCTTGGTACATTTTCCTGGACATATTTCTTCCTCTAAAAAAATTCTGAATTTTTTAGTAACTCAAAATGAAAGTGAACCTAACTCAATAAAATTGATAGCAACTACTCCCACAAGTGCCTAGAGACTATATCATGCATTAGAATTGCTTGGAACCATATAAATTTGACATGCAAGCTCAAGAACAGGGTCACCTAGGCAACAAATATTTGCAATGAACAAAGCACTAGAAAAAAACTAATTGGACCATTGGAGGAGTCACATACCAAGGAACAATCCCCCAAAGCAATTTTGTGAATGGAGCTTTGAGCAAGGAGATCGAAAATCGTAGCAAAATGAGCTAGAACTCGTTCTTGAGCTAGATGATGAATTTTTTTGGAGGAAGAAGAAGTGTGTGGGTGCAGGAATAAGTGGAGGGGGGCCACCGTGGGCCCATGAGGCAGGGGCGCACCCAGGGGTAGGGTGCACCCCTGACCCTCGTGGCCAGCTGCCAGCTCCCCCTATTGTGTTCTCGGTGCCAAATATTCTCAAATATTTCAGAAAAAATCATACTAAATTTGCAGGGCATTTGGAGAACTTTTATTTTTAGGGTATTTTTTATTGCATGGATAATTTAGAAAACAGACATAAAATACTTTTTTACTTTATTTAATCTAAATAATAGAAAGTAAAAGGAGGGTACAGAAGGTTGTGCCTTCTAACTTGATCCATCTCATGATCATCAAAAGGAATCCACTAACAAGGTTGATCAAGTCTTGTTAACGAACTCATTCTGAATAACATGGAACCGGAGAAATTTCGAATAACACTAGGTTACCTCAACGGGGATATGCACATCCCCAATAATAAGAATAGCATATTTCTTCTTGACAATAGGAAGAGGAAATTCAAAACCTCCAATAATAATAGTTGGAACTTTTCCAATAGAATTGATGCTGTGAACTTGAGGTTGTTTCCTCGAAAACTGTATGCTCATTACCATTAACATGAAAAGTGGCATTGCCTTTGTTGCAATCAATAACAGCCCCTGCAGTATTCAAAAAGAGTCTACCAAGGATAATCAACATACTATCGTCCTCGGGAATATCAAGAATAACAAAGTCCGTTAAGATAGTGACGTTTGCAACAACAACAGGCACATCCTCACAAATGCCGACAGGTATAGCGGTTGATTTATCGGCCATTTGCAAAGATATTTTAGTAGGTGCCAACTTATTCAATTCAAGTCTACGATATAAAGAGAGAGGCATAACACTAACACCGGCTCCAAGATCACATAAAGCAGTTTTAACATAGTTTCTTTTAATGGAGCATGGTATAGTTGGTACTCCTGTATCTCCAAGTTTCTTTGGTATTCCACCCTTAAAATTATAATTAGCAAGCATGGTGGACAACTTTCGGTATATTTCTTTTATTTGTAATAATATCTTTCATGTACTTAGCATAAGGATTCACTTTAAGCATATCAGTCAAACGCATACTTAAGAAGATAGGTCTAATCATTTCAGCAAAGCGCTCAAAATCCTCATCATACTTTTTCTTGGATGGCTTAGGAGGAAAAGGCATGGGTTTCTAAACCCATGGCTCTCTTTCTTTACCGTGCTTCCTAGCAACGAAGTCTCTCTTATCATAACGTGGATTCTTTGATTGCGGGTTATCAAGATCAACAGCAGGTTCAACCTCTACATCATTGTTATTACTAGGTTGAGCATCAACATGAACATTATCATTAACATTATCGCTAGGTTCATGTTCATCACCAGATTGTGTTTCAGCATCAGAAATAGAAATATCATTGGGATTCTCAGGTGTGTCTACAACAGGTTCACTAGAAGCATGCAAAGTCCTATCATTTTTCTTTTTCCTCTTTTTAGAGGGAGTAGGTGCATCTAAATTATTTCTCTGAGAATCTTGCTCAATCCTCTTAGGGTGGCCTTCAGGATACAAAGGTTCCTGAGTCATTTTACCCGTTCTAGTAGCCACTCTAACAGCAAAATCATGTTTATTATTTAATTCATCGAGCAGATCACTTTGAGCTTTAAGTACTTGTTCTGCTTGAATGGTAACTATAAAGCATATTTACTAATGATTTCAAGTTCACCTTTAACTCTAGCCATATAATCACTGAAGCGTCCAATCATGTAAGAATTACTCTTTAGTTCACTACCAACATAAGCATTGAAATTTTCTTGTCTAGCCATAAAGTCATCAAATTCATCTAAACATTGGCTAGGAAACTTAGTAGACGGGATTTCAACTTTATCATATCTATAGAGAGAATTTACCTTTATTACCTGCGTCGGGTTATCAAGACCATTTGTTTCTTCAATAGGTGGTATATTAAGACCATGTATTTCTTAAACAGGAGGTAAATTCTTAACATCTTCAGCTTTAATACCTTTTTCTTTCATAGATTTCTTTGCCTCCTGCATATCTTCAGGACTGACGAATAGAACACCTCTCTTCCTCGGAGTTGGTTTAGGAATTGGATCAGGAATTGGCTTAGGAGGAGTGCAATTATTTTCATTAGTCAACATAATATTCATTAGCAATTCAGCTTGATCGACTATTCTTTCCCTGAAAACACAACCAACACAACTATCCAAGTGGTCCTTGGAAGCATCGGTTAGTCCATTATAAAAGATATCAAGTATTTCATTTTTCTTAAGAGGATGATCAGGCAAAGCATTAAGTAACCGCAGAAGCCTCCCCCAAGCTTGTGGGAGACTCTCTTCTTCAATTTGCACAAAATTATATATTTCCCTCATGGCAGCTTGTTTCTTATGAGGAGGGAAATATTTAGTAGAGAAGTAATAAATCATATCTTGGGGACTACGCACACAACCAGGGTCAAGAGAATTAAACCATGTTTTAGCATCACCCTTTAATGAGAACGGAAATATCATAAGGATATAGTAGTAGCGAGATTTCTCATCATTAGTGAACAGGGTGGCTATATTATTTAACTTAGTAAGATGTGCCACAACAGTTTCAGATTCATGGCCATAAAAAGGATCAGATTCAACCAAAGTAATTATCTCAGGATCGACAGAGAATTCATAATCCTTATCAGTAACAAAGATAGGTGAATTAGCAAAAGCAGGGTCATATTTCATTGTAGCATTCGGAGTTTTCTATTTTAGTTTAGATAATAACTTCTTAAGATCTGATCTATCATTGCAAGCAAGAAAATCTCTAGCAGTTTCTTCATCCATAACATAACCCTCAGGAATAACAGGCAATTCATATTTAGGGGGAGAACCTTCATCATCACTCTCTTCAATAATATCAGTTTCAAGAATTTCATTCTCTCTAACCCTAGCAAGTTGTTCATCAAGATATTCACCTAATGGCACAGTAGTATCAAGCATAGAAGTAGTTTCATCATAAGTATCATGCATAGTAGAAGTGGCATCATCAATAACATGCGACATATCAGAATTAATAGCAGAAGTAGGTTTAGGTGTCGCAAGCTTACTCGTAACAGAAGGAGAATCTAGTACAGAGCTAGATGGCAGTTCCTTACCTCCCCTCGTAGTTGAGGGATAAATCTTACTTCTTTCGTCTTTCAAGTTCCTCATAGTGACCAGTAGATATAAATCCCAAGTGACTCAAAGAATAGAGTTATGCTCCCCGGCAATGGTGCCAGAAAATAGTCTTGATAACCCATAAGTATAGGGGATCGCAACAGTTTTCGAGGGTAGAGTATTCAACCCAAATTTATTGATTCGACACAAGGGGAGCCAAAGAATATTCTCAAGTATTAGCAGTTGAGTTGTCAATTCAACCACACCTGGATAACTTAGTATCTGCAGCAAAGTATTTAGTAGCAAAGTAGTATGGAAGTAACGGTAACAGTGGCAAAAGTAACAGTAGCAGTTTTGTAGTAATTGTAACAGCAGCAACGGTAAAGTAAACAAGCAAAGCACAATATGTGAAAAGCTCATAGGCATTGGATCAGTGATGGATAATTATGTCGGATGTGATTCCTCATGTAATAATTATAACATAGGGTGACACAGAACTAGCTCCAGTTCATCAATGTAATGTAGGCATGTATTCCGAATATAGTCGTACGTGCTTATGGAAAAGAACTTGCATGACATCTTTTGTCCTACTCTCCCGTGGAAGCGGGGTCCTAATGGAAACTAAGGGATGTTAAGGCCTCCTTTTAATAGAGTACTAGACCAAAGCATTAGCACTTAGTGAATACATGAACTCCTCAAACTACGGTCATCGCCAAGAGTTATCCCGATTATTGTCACTTCGGGGTTGTCGGGTCATAACACATAATAGGTGATTATAGACTTGCAAGATAGGATCAAGAACTCACATATATTCATGAAAACATAATAGGTTCATATCTGAAATCATGGCACTCGGGCCCTAGTGACAAGCATTAAGCATAGCAAAGTCATAGCAACATCAATCTCAGAACATAGTGGATACTAGGGACCAAACCCTAACAAAACTAACTTGATTACATGGTAAATCTCATCCAACCCATCACCGTCCACCACGCCTACGATGTAATTACTCACGCACAACGGTGAGCATCATGAAATTGGTGATGGAGGATGGTTGATGATGACGACGGCGACGAATCCCCCTCTCCGGAGCCCCGAACGAACTCCAGATCAGCCCTCCCGAGAGAGATTAGGGCTTGGCGGCGGCTCCGTATCGTAAAACGCGATGAAACTTTCTCTCTGAGCTTTTTCTCCGCAAAAGAAAATATATGGAGTTGGAGTTGAGCTCGGTGGACGTCCAGGGGGCCCACGAGGCAGGGGGTGCATCCTAGGGGAGGGGACGCGCCCCCCACCCTCGTGGACAGGGTGTGGGCCCCCTAACGCTGATTCTTTCGCCAGTATTTTTTATTAATTCTGAAAAGTTGCTCTGTGGATTTTTAGGTCATTTTGAGAACTTTTATTTCTGCACAAAAATAACACCATGGCAGTTCTGCTGAAAACAGCGTCAGTCCAGGTTAGTTCCATTCAAATCATGCAAGTTAGAGTCCAAAACAAGGGCAAAAGTGTTTGGAAAAGTAGATACGACAGAGACGTATCACATTCTTCTTTTAACAATTGAGCACAATTTTCCTTTCCATCATTTTCACGAAAGACATTATAAAGATGAATAATATGATGCAATATCAATTCCATATTTTTTGTAGTTTTCTTTTTATAAACCAAACTAGTGATAAAACAAGAAACTAAAAGATTCAATTGCCAGATCTAAAGATATACCTTCATGCACTCACCTCCCCGGCAACGGCGCTAGAAAAGAGCTTGATGTCTACTACGCAACATTATTCTTGTAGACTCGTGTTAGGCCTCCAAGCACAGAGTTTTGTAGGAAGGTAGCAATTTTCCCTCAAGTGGATGACCTAAGGTTTATCAATCTGTGGGAGGTGTAGGATGAAGATAGTATCTCTCAAGCAACCCTACAAACAAATACAAGAAATCTCTTGTGTCCCCAACACACCCAATACAATGACAAATTGTATAGGTGCACTAGTTCGGTGAAGAGATGGTGATAAAAGTTTAGTATGGATAGTAGATATGAGTTTTTGTAGTGCGAACAATAAAAAACAGCAATGTAGTAAATAGTAAAACGGAGCACAAACGGTATTGCAATGATGGAAAATGAGGCCTAGGGTGGAAACTTTCACTAGTGCAATCTCTCAACAATGCTAACATAGTTGGATGATATGATTAACTCTCAAAGTGAAATAAAGAGTCACTACCGAGTTCCCATTAACGGAGAATAAAAGATAGAAATTGTTTTTAGGGTACAAAACCACCTCAAAGCTATTCTTTCCGATCAATTTATCCTAGAGTTCATACTAAAATAACACAAAGCTATTCTTTCCGATCAATCTAACCAAGAGTTCATACTAAAATAACACCATATGACACATCAACCAACTCTAATGTCACGTAGATACTCCAATGTCACCACAAGTATCCGTGAGTTAACTCTACGATATGCATCAAACAACTTCATGATCATAATATTCAATCCACACAAAGAACTACAAGGATACCCCAAAGTTTCTATCGAAGAAAAGATAATAAAAACGTGCATCAACCCCTATGCATAGATTACCCCAATGTCACCTCGGGAATCCGCAAGTTGAGTGCCATAACATACATCAAGTGGATCAATATGATACCCCGTTGTCACCTCAAGTATTCATACCACAAGACATACATCATGTCTACTCAGATCTGAACATTCAATCCGACAAGACAAAACTTCAAAGGGGAAAGATTCAATTCATCACAACAAGAGTAGAGAGGGGAGAAACATCATATGATCCATCTATGTTAACCAAGCCCATAATATATCAATATCGTGGCATCTCAAGATCACGAGAGAGAGAGAGAGATATTAAACACATATCTCCTGGTACAAACTTGTCACGCCCAATATGCGATACTATCCTAAAGAGACTCGAAGGTCCCACCAAGGATAGAACCGCATATTGATATGCTTTTGCAAGGTGGATATCATTACATCAACATTACATAATAGATGGGGATACATACATAAGGCATACAATGCCACACGAATACAACATCATCTTACATAAGAGCACCATCTGACTATGGATGAAACACAAACAGAAACTCAAACGACATCCACCCTGTTAGCCCAGGCTGCCGACCTGGAACCTATCCCCTGATCAAAGAAGAAGCAGAAGAAGAACTCCAAAACAAGCAAACATCGCTCTCGCGTCATGATCATCGCATAACCTGTACCTGCAACTGTTGTTGTAGTAATCTGTGAGCCACGAGGACTCAGCAATCCCATTACCATGGGTATCAAGACTAGCAAAGCTTAAAGGGCATGGAAAGGATAAGTGGTGAGGTTGCAGTAGCGACTAAGCATATATGGTGGCTAACATATGCAAATGAGAGCGAGAAGAGAAGCAAAGGAACGGTTGTGAAGCTAGCAATGATCAAGAGGTGATCCTGAACTCCTACTTACGTCAAACATAACCCAAAACTGTGTTCACTTCCCGGACTCCGCCGAAAAGAGACCATCATGGCTACACACGCGGTTGATGCGTTTTAATCGTATCTGGTGTCAAGTTATCTACAATCGGACATTAACAAATTCCCATCTGCCACATAACCGTGGGCACGGCTTTCAAAAGATAATACCCTGCAGGGGTGTCCCAACTTAGCCCATGATAAGCTCTCGCGATCAATGAAGGATATACCTTCTCCAGGAAGACCCGATCAGTCTCAGAATCCCGGTTTACAAGACATTTCGACAATGGTAAAACAAGACCAGCAAAGCCGCCCGAATGTGCCAACAAATCCTGATAGGAGCTGCACATATCTCGTTCTCAGGGCACACTGGATTGTCCAAACTTCCGGTAGGCCATCCCAGAGCTGCCCCTGGTGGCCACCGGCGGCTGACAGGTTGGACCAACACTCACGACGAGCACTGGCCCGGGGGGGTAAATAAAGATGACCCTCGGGCTCCGCCAAGGGAAAAAAGGGCTAGGTGAGGCAAATGGTAAAACCAAGGTTGGGCCTTGCTGGAGGAGTTTTATTCAAAGCGAACTATCAAGGGGGTCCCATAAATCACCCAACCGCGTAAGGAACGCAAAATCCGGGAACATAACACCGGTATGATGGAAACTAGGGCGGCAAGAGTGGAACAAAACACCAGGCATAAGGCTGAGCCTTCCACCCTTTACCAAGTATATAGATGCATTAATAATATAAGAGATATTGTGATATCCCAACATAGTCCTATCCATCATGGAGCAATCTTCAACTTCACCTGGAACTAACCACGCTATAAGAGGGACTGAGCAAAGTGGAAACATAGCCAAACAACGGTTTGCTAGGAATGGTTAAAAGGTTAGAGGCTGACGTGGCAATTTGGGAGGCTTGAAGAGCAAGTGATAGGTAGCGCAACATAGCGATAGAACGAAGCAACTAGCATAGCAATGATAGTAGTGAGATCCAAGGTGACGGTCATCTTGCCTGAAATCCCGCTAGGACGAAGAACGAGTCCATAAAGAAGACAAGCGGACGTGGTCGAACGAATCCTCACAACTCCGGAACGAAACCGAAGCTAACGAGAGAAGCGACCCGGAAAGAAGCAAACAACATGGTAAACGCACAAGCATAATCATGGCATGATGCAGAATCAAGTATGATGCATGACCGGTTTAATGAGCCATGGCATGGCAAAGTGCAACACACAAT
The DNA here is from genome assembly GCF_002162155.2 of Triticum dicoccoides. NCBI lineage: Eukaryota > Viridiplantae > Streptophyta > Magnoliopsida > Poales > Poaceae > Triticum > Triticum dicoccoides. Next base: position 321,176,320 of record NC_041389.1, on the reverse strand, counting down.
ACTACAGGTTAAGTGGAGCTCAATATGCAACGAGTTGCATATTGATGAAACACCACATTCGAGTTATTTAGTTCTCTCTCGTTTAGGTACACAACAATATTAAATGTTGTTAAACTTGACAAGAGGTGAAGCATAAGTAAACTAACTATCTAGGCAAGTTTAAATGAGGCCGGAACAACAAACAACAATTCCGGAAAATCCCCATAGGCATATTTTGAATTCGGTACTGTTCTGCCCTAAACACAACTTTAATGTTGTTAAACAGGAAAATGAAGTGGACCATGTTAAACTAGGCATTTTTCCACCCCATTTACATATAAAGTTTATTAAATTCGGAGCTACGGCTATTTAGTTATGAAATAAATCATTTTAGCATGTTATTTAAGCAAATTTAAACAAACAACAAGTTAAACATCTTAAACATGGGTGACAGTGGCATATTATGAAACTAGACAGAAATCTAAGCATTTTTCATATTTAAATCATTTACATAAGATGCACAGTTGTGGTGTTATTAAATGCATGATGTATGAGGGTTTTTCTATAAAACTGTTAATTCACTGGATAATGTGAAAATCACAGATCTGGAAAAAAACTCTACAGGGGCCGAAACTGAAACTGGAGCAGGCCCAACGGTAAAAAAAGAGGAGGCGCTGGGGGTGCCTCACCATGGGCTCTGGCCCAGTCGGTGGAGGAGGAAGCAGCGGGCAGAGCCAGCTGGACCGAGCCGAGGCCGGCCCAGGCGCGTGCGGTCGTGGGACTTGGCGCGGTCAACGGCGAGGATGGGAGACCGGTTCGGGGCGATGCAGTCAAAGGGCAAGCAGCTTCGCTGCCAGATCGAGCGCGGGGTCAACGTGGCGGTCGGGGACTTGGCGGATCCAGGCGGTGGAGGTCGTCGGGGTCCCGTTCCCTGCCGGATCAAAGTGGAGGCAGGCCGACGGACTTGGAGCTCCACGCGGTGGCGGCTTCCATGGCTGGACTCGAAGGGGACGCAAGGGACGGGCACGGCGAGGCAGAGGGAGATGGGCGTCACTTGGGCCTGCTGGTGCAGGGCGACGACGTGGGGTCTCCGGGTCAACGTGGCCGCGAGCTTGGAGATCCATGGCGGGGCTCCTGTCCATGGTGCTCAGGAGGAGTCCTGTATGAAAGAACGAGGGAGAGAGATCAGGGGACGGGGAGAGCAAGGGAAGAACGAAGCAGAGAAGAAGGGAGGCGCTCATCTGTTGGCTCCGGCGAGCTGCTGGTCGCCGGCGACGGTCGCGGTCAGGGACGAGGGAGCCGCTGCTGCTTGCAGCGGCACTCGAGGCAAGCCCCACGGGCACAGGCAGGAGGGAGGAGGATGCATGGGAATTGGACAGGAGGCATCAGGTGGAGGCGCGAGCATCCACGGAAAACAAGGATGGTTGTCGGGGAGGATTTGGATCGAGGAGAAGTGGTTGGCTGGTGGATTTTTGGATCGGGAGCGATCCCAAGGAAGAGGGTGGCGGCGGCCCACTGGGCAGGGGAAGGATTTGACAGATGGGATGGCATCTAGGGTTAGGTGTCTATATATATACGAAATGGGTAATGATTTGGATCCTCCAATCATGATCGGACGGTCCAGAATAAATGGGTTAGGGAGTCCAAATAAAAAAATGGAGATATCTTATAGATGTTAGGGGATGATCCGGACTCATCAGTCACAACTGACCGGTTCGGGTTCGGGGCAAGTTTCGTACACGCACACTAGGGGTCTGAGAGAGGTCAACAAGGACAAGGGCCTGACAAAATGACAACGGAGGCAAAGAGAGAAAGGGCAACTGCGAACGGCTACGAGTTTTGAAAACAATGCCGATGCAATGCGCATGATCCTATGAGATGAAATGCAAGACATGAACAAAATGCAAAACAAACGACAAAAACCCAACCACGAAGGAAATATCATATCGCATCTCTGGAAAAAGGCAAGAGCTGGAGTTACGAATATGGAAAGTTGTATCCGGGGCGTTACAACACTCCACCACTACGAGAGGATCTCGTCCCGAGATCTAGGATGGCACCGGAGAGAAACGGAAGAGGAAGAGAAGAGGTAAAACTAAGTTGCTTCTTCGACAAACGAGTGAAACCGTGAACCCTGAGAGGTTGAACAAATTGAAAGAGAGAATACAAGGGAGATGAACGAGATTGAAAACACTCCGTTAAACACGAGGAACAAGCAACATTATGAGAACCTTGAAGGTTGCAAAGACATGAATCAAGAGTTTAATGGACAAGATAGAATTCGAAACCACTCCGGTTAAAACAAGATGAGAGAGGAAGAATTCGGGCAGCACTCTGGTTGAACATGGAAGGAATAGAACATGAACTTGAGAAGATGGGATGATACTTGATGAAATCAACAACACTCTGCCTCCAGAACTATTGAAAGAATTGCACAAGGGGTAAGAAAGATTTCAGACAGCACTCCGGTTGAGAAGGGGGCAAAACTTGATAAGATGAAAGAACTTGAAAAGAGGACATGACACTCCGGTTAAATGGATAAGCACGAAAAGAACACGATCCTCACAATTCGAGATGATGAGTGAAGAGAGCAACATCATCATGCCTTCGGAAGAAAGAATAGAAGATAGATCATTGGAATAAAAGAATGGAGAAGAAAATGCCAACTTTTGCCACAAAAGAACTTGGAAAGCACCCTTCCAAGAAGGTTATAACGGAGTTGTTGGAAAACCAACAACGGAACGAATAAGCTTGTATTGGGCTTATGGAAGACAACTCAAAATTATGAGGTGACAAACGGCCACTAACGAAAAACAATTTATTACTTAAGAGCAACGAAGAGATGAAAACTTCTTTCATTGAGAGGATAGGAGGAAACTTGGATCTTAGATAAGCAGCACAATAACAACATTCCTTAGGGAAGGCTTTAGGTGAAATCTATACCAAGATAACTCCAATGAAGAGATTGATGGACTTAAAATACCTCAATCTTGACAACTTGTGAATCGCGAAACCTGAATAGAAATTGCCAAGAATGATATAACACCACCTCAAAAGCTAAGGTAGAACGAATTGCACTTCGAAATGCAAGAAGAAGAATATTTGAACGCCTCAAAACAAAACATGTGTTGAGCATCATGTTTAATTTAGAGTATAGCTTGGCAGATCATAACTTCGAGAGAAATCTTGAAGAACAATTGAAGAATGAAGAGAATCCTTGATGAACCACCATGTAGAGCCTCAATGAAGAACTCCGGTAATAAAAGGCTGATAAAAAGAAAGAGAACTTGAAAACAGAAGGTGAACGATGATTTAGAAGGAGCTTCACGACGAGATAATGCGGAAAACTAGAAACTCCGGAAAAGAAAAGCTGAAGCATCTCGAACCGAGAAATGTGACATGATGAACAACGATGGAAAGAAGAAACTAGATCACTTGGATGAAACAATAATAAGAATTACGTTATGCGTCTTCACCAATTTAAATTGATGACAAGCAACAGATTTGGCATACTACTTATTCTTCTAGAAAGGATTAAGAGAGATATAGTGCAAACTTGAGAAGCTATTGATGGAACCACCGGTGGGATTTGGAAACAACGAATGAATTGATATGATAACAAAGGAAGTGAAATCTTGAATGAACCACCATAAGAATTGAAAATGAAAGTAGCAAAGGCACAATTCACTGGAAAGAATGAAGATACTTGAGGGGATTTAGATACAAGTGGACGAAGAGATCATGAGCTTATTAGAGAATACTTGAATGATGCACCGGTAGAATATGGAGAAGGAGAGTTGAAGGCTGAGAATGGGTAATATTCAGAAATGATGGCCTTCGGATGATCGAGAAAGGAAGCAACTCCTGAAATGCGTCGGATGGTTGAAATGAATTCTCATGATCGAAAACAATTACGAGAGGTTGGCATAAAGCTAGAATCATGAATCTTCGAGAAAAGGGACAAGATTTAGAGGAAACACTTCTTCGGTCTTCACGTGCTGAGAATGATGACGAGAGCCACCAAAATTGTTGAGGCACTCCGGAACAAAGAAGAATAGAAATGATGAACCAATGATGAAAATATTCTGAAAGCGATCTTGGAGAAGGAATATGACTGATGAAAATTCATTCTTACGTCAAACTTCGAAAGACTTTGGGAATGGCTCCGGAATAATTAGAAGAGTCAGGTAAGATCCTGGGAAAAGACCTGTGGGTTAGGGCCCACTCAAAAGGAAACACCGTTGAACGATTGATTGAAAGGGGGATTGCACCGGTTGAATTAAATGACTTGAATGGGATAATAATCTCCAAATAGCTTGAATGGATTAAGAATGGAAAACACAAATCTTCTGAGCTATCTTCAACACTGTGGAACAAATGAATAGCAAGAGGTGAGTGATTGAGAGGTGCACCGGCATGAGAAAGCATTTGACACGAGGAAAGGAATATGATCAACAACGAAAGCTTGAATTAAATCCACCGGAGAAGAAAAATAACGAAGAATGATGAACTTGAAACTATTGAGCATCTTCATGGGAAATCACCGGATAAGAACATTGAAAGAAAAGAATGAAGAGACTTCCCACAAATAAAATGATACATGATTAAGAAATCTGAATCCTTGATGAAAAAGGGTGGGAGGGCGGGAAAAACAAAGGAAACTTGGGACAGATGAAATAAACACCGTTGAGAAAACTTAGATTTGATCTTGCAGATGGGAAAAATGATGGGATCCACTTGAAGAGAAGCACACCGGTTGGAAAAGAGTTGACATGACAACCTCAGTGATCAAGAAGGATTAGTACTCCCATAGAAATATGAGAACACCGTTTCGAAAAGGTATGGAATCAACACTTGACATTGAAGCAACTTGAATACCACAAATAAAACAAAACAAAGGATTTGGCTTGCAGAATAAGCCGGAACAAACATATGATGGAGATTTACCCAATCCCATATCATGCATCTGTCGGAAAGATATTCCAGAAGCTACTTGAATTCCCACCTATAAAACTCCCGAAACTTTCTGGTTATGCAATCTGGTGTTGGGGATACAGGGGAAGCAATATATCTCACCCAAACTAACAAACCCTACATCCAGCTGTATCCATCCGTCAACACATAACCAAGAAGCCTTCGGAAATTGTGTACCTCAACCTTCGAAAAGCATCTGTTATACGAGTTATGGCAATACTCCCGAACTCCCCAGTACTGGGTGGCGTCGAGGTTATCTCACCAACAACTGCATAAAAGAGATTTTCGATGTCGGCAAAACTCAGGTATTCCAGAACTGCAACGATAAAATTGTGACGACAACACCTCGGAGCTCAACTCCCCGGGACACTGCCACAACCCCTAAATGTCAGGAGGCACCAAGAACAATGTTCTCATCACAAGAATATCGGGACGATCCCAAGATACCCGCGTGATCCTAAAAAAATATTTTGTGAAAAAATGAGGAGAGGAAAGACAAAACATCTACGTCGAGAGTCCTCACCAGAGCGATGAAGGGGGCTAAGGAGTAAAAAGAATCCTACTCTCAGATATATATAATCCTAAGACTCAAAATAGTTTTCTTCTAGACTCAACGACGACCAACAATCAAGGGGGCTCCTATGGTCGGTCGAGGCTCTGATACCAACTTGTCACGCCCAATATGCGATACTATCCTAAAGAGACTCGAAGGTCCCACCAAGGATAGAACCGCATATTGATACGCTTTTGCAAGGTGGATATCATTACATCAACATTACATAATAGATGGGGATACATACATAAGGCATACAATGCCACACGAATACAACATCATCTTACATAACAGCACCATCCGACTACGGATGAAACACAAACAGAAACTCAAACGACATCCACCCTGCTAGCCCAGGCTGCCGACCTGGAACCTATCCCCTGATCAAAGAAGAAGCAGAAGAAGAACTCCAAAACAAGCAAACATCGCTCTCGCGTCATGATCATCGCATAACCTGTACCTGCAACTGTTGTTGTAGTAATCTGTGAGCCACGAGGACTCAGCAATCCCATTACCATGGGTATCAAGACTAGCAAAGCTTAAAGGGCATGGAAAGGATAAGTGGTGAGGTTGCAGTAGTGACTAAGCATATATGGTGGCTAACATATGCAAATGAGAGCGAGAAGAGAAGCAAAGGAACGGTTGTGAAGCTAGCAATGATCAAGAGGTGATCCTAAACTCCTACTTATGTCAAACATAACCCAAAACCGTGTTCACTTCCCGGACTCCGCCGAAAAGAGACCATCATGGCTACACATGCGTTGATGCGTTTTAATCGTATCTGGTGTCAAGTTATCTACAATCGAACATTAACAAATTCCCATCTGCCACATAACCGCGGGCACGGCTTTCGAAAGATAATACCCTACAGGGGTGTCCCAACTTAGCCCATGATAAGCTCTCGCGATCAACAAAGGATATACCTTCTCCAGGAAGACCCAATCAGTCTCGGAATCCCGGTTTACAAGACATTTCGACAATGGTAAAACAAGACCAGCAAAGCCGCCCGAATGTGCTGACAAATCCTGATAGGAGCTGCACATATCTTGTTCTCAGGGCACACCGGATTGTCCAAACTTCCGGTAGGCCATCCCAGAGCTGCCCCTGGTGGCCACCAGCGGCTGACGGGTTGGACCAACACTCACGACGAGCACTGGCCCGGGGGGGTAAATAAAGATGACCCTCGGGCTATGGAAACCCAAGGGAAAAAAGGGCTAGGTGAGGTAAATGGTAAAACCAAGGTTGGGCCTTGCTGGAGGAGTTTTATTCAAAGCGAACTGTCAAGGGGGTCCCATAAATCACCCAACCGCGTAAGGAACGCAAAATCCGGGAACATAACACCGGTATGACGGAAACTAGGGCGGCAAGAGTGGAACAAAACACCAGGCATAAGGCCGAGCCTTCCACCCTTTACCAAGTATATAGATGCATTAATAATATAAGAGATATTGTGATATCCCAACATAGTCCTGTCCATCATGGGGCAATCTTCAACTTCACCTGCAACTAACCACGCTATAAGAGGGACTGAGCAAAGCGGAAACATAGCCAAAAAAACAGTTTGCTAGGAATGGTGAAAAGGTTAGAGGCTAACATGGCAATTTGGGAGGCTTGAAGAGCAAGTGATAGGTAGCGCAACATAGCGATAGAACGAAGCAACTAGCATAGCAATGATAGTAGTGAGATCCAAGGTGATGGTCATCTTGCCTGAAATCCCGCTAGGACGAAGAACGAGTCCATGAAGAAGACAAGTGGACGTGGTCGAACGAATCCTCACAACTCCGGAACGAAACCGAAGCTAACGAGAGAAGCGACCCGGAAAGAAGCAAACAACATGGTAAACGCACAAGCATAATCATGGCATGATGCACAATCAAGTATGATGCATGACCGGTTTAATGAGCCATGGCATGACAAAGTGCAACACACAATACTACAGGTTAAGTGGAGCTCAGTATGCAACAAGTTGCATATTGACGAAACACCACATTCGAGTTATTCAGTTCTCTCTCGTTTAGGTACCCAACAATATTAAATGTTGTTAAACTTGACAAGAGGTGAAGCATAAGTAAACTAACTATCTAGGCAAGTTTAAATGAGGCCGGAACAACAAACAACAATTCCGGAAAATCCCCATAGGCATATTTTTAATTCGGTACTGTTCTGCCCTAAACACAACTTTAATGTTGTTAAACAGGAAAATGAAGTGGACCATGTTAAACTAGGCATTTTTTCACCCCATTTCCATATAAAGTTTATTAAATTCGGAGCTACGGCTATTTAGTTACGAAATAAATCATTTTAGCATGTTATTTAAGCAAATTTAAACAAACAACAAGTTAAACATCTTAAACATGGATGACAGTGGCATATTATGAAACGAGACAGAAATCTAAGCATTTTTCATATTTAAATCATTTACATAAGATGCACAGTTGTGGTGTTATTAAATGCATGATGTATGAGGGTTTTTCTATAAAACTGTTAATTCACTGGATAATGTGAAAATCATAGATCTGGAAAAAAACTCTACAGGGGCCGAAACTGAAACTGGAGCAGGCCCAACAGTAAAAAAAGAGGAGGCTCTAGGGGTGCCTCACCATGGGCTCTGGCCCAGTCGGTGGAGGAGGAAGCAGCAGGCAGAGCCAGCTGGACCGAGCCGAGGCCGGCCCAGGCGCGTGCGGTCGTGGGACTTGGCGCGGTCAACGGCGAGGAGGGGAGACCGGTTCGGGGCGATGCAGTCAAAGGGCGAGTGGCTTCGCTGCCAGATCGAGCGCGGGGTCGACGTGGCGGCCGAGGACTTGGCGGATCCAGGCGGTGGAGGTCGTCGGGGTCCCGTTCCCTGCCGGATCAAAGTGGAGGCAGGCCGGCGGACTTGGAGCTCCACGCGGTGGCGGCTTCCATGGCTGGACTCGAAGGGGACGCAAGGGACGGGCACGGCGAGGCAGAGGGAGATGGGTGGCACTTGGGCCTGCTGGTGCAGGGCGACGACGTGGGGTCTCCGGGTCAACGTGGCCACGGGCTTGGAGATCCATGGCTGGGCTCCTGTCCATGGTGCTCGGGAGGAGTCCTGTATGAAAGAACGAGGGAGAGAGATCAGGGGACGGGGAGAGCAAGGGAAGAATGAAGCAGAGAAGAAGGGAGGCGCTCATCTGTTGGCTCCGGCGAGCTGCTGGTCGCCGGCGACGGTCGCGGTCAGGGATGAGGGAGCCGATGCTGCTTGCAGCGGCACTCGAGGCAAGCCCCACGGGCACAAGCAGGAGGGAGGAGGATGCACAGGAATTGGACACGAGGGATCAGGTGGAGGCGCGAGCATCCACGAAAAACAAGGAAGGTGGTCGGGGAGGATTTGGATCGAGGAGAAGTGGTTGGCTGGTGGATTTTTGGATCGGGAGCAATCCCAAGGAAGAGGGTGGCGGCGGCCGACTGGGCAGGGGGGGGGGATTTGATGGATGGGATGGCATCTAGGGTTAGGTGTCTATATATATACGAAATGGGTAATGATTTGGATCCTCCGATCACGATCGGACGGTCCAGAATAAATGGGTTAGGGAGTCCAAATAATAAAACAAAGATATCTTATAGATGTTAGGGGATGATCCAGACTCATCGGTCACGACTGACCGGTTCGGGTTCGGGGCAAGTTTCGGACACGCACACGAGGGGCTGAGAGAGGTCAACAAGGACAAGGGCCTGACAAAATGACAATGGAGGTAAAAGAGAGAAAGGGCAACTGCGAACGGCTACGAGTTTTGAAAACAATGTCGATGCAATGCGCATGATGCTATGAGATGAAATGCAAGACATGAACAAAATGCAAAACAAACGACAAAAACCCAACCATGAAGGAAATATCATATCGCATCTCTGGAAAAAGGCAAGAGTTGGAGTTACGAATATGGAAAGTTGTATCCGGGGCGTTACAAAACCCTCAGCGCCGAGGGTGGACTACTCCCTCCTCATCATGATGGCCGCCGGGATGATGAAAATGGCCACTAGTGATGATCTCGGAATGGGGTCTAGATTGGTTTCTCGTGGCTACGGAGGCTTGCGGCAGCGGAACTTTTGATCTAGGGTCTCCGTTAGGGTTTTTGGAATATTTGAGAATTTGTAGGGCGAAGAGGGGGTGCGGGAGGCCACCGAGGTGGGCACAACCCACCGGGGCGCGCCTAGGGGCCCAGGCGCTCCCTGGTGGGTTGTGCCCCCCTCAGGGCACCCCCAGGTGCTGCTCTGGCCCATTGGTAGACTTCTGGTCCATAAAAAATCCATAAAAAGTTTCGCGGTGTTTGGACTCCGTTTGTTATTGATTTCCTGCGATGTAAAAAACAAGGAAAAAAAGCAACTGGCACTGGGCACTGGCTCAATAGGTTAGTCCCAAAAAATGATATAAAGTTGCTATAAAATGATTTTAAAACATCCAAGAATGATAATATAACAGCATGAATGATACATCTTCATCGTATCTACTTTTCCAAACGCTTTTGCCCTTGGTTTGGACTCTAACTTGCATGATTTGAATGGAACTAACCCGGACTGACGTTGTTTTCAGCATAACTGCCATGGTGTTATTTTTGTGCAGAAATAAAAGTTCCCGGAGTGACCTGAAAATCCACGGAGCAACTTTTCAGAATTAATAAAAATACTGGCGAA
>NC_041389.1:321161879-321165774 GCF_002162155.2 Triticum dicoccoides | reverse complement strand
CGTGGGCCTCCTGGACCTCCATCGACCTCAACTCCAACTCCATATATTTGCTTACGTGAAGAAAAATCAGAGAGACGAGGCCCATGGCTCCTCCCACCTCTCCTCTCCCTCTCCTCTCCTCTCCCACCTGCTCCACCCAAACTCATGGCGATCTCTAAGGTGGATCATGATGGAAGGCCTTTTACATTGGGATTTTGCCCCTGGCCTATCCCTTGCAGACCAGGTGAGAAGGAAATTTGGTTCCACGGTGCATTTTTCTCCCTCCCGAGGCGACAAGGAGTTCTTCCTAGTTGTCTCCTTTTCTTCGGCCTCTTTTCCTCTCCATGAAGAATCTGTGGGTATTGCTCTTCAATGCTGCATTGGAGGCATTAGTGTTGGCTTTCGCATGCACAAGATCAAACCTCGTGTGTTTCGTTTTTCGATGGCCAACAATAAGGTGGGTCATTTTATTTACGGTCTTAAAGATCGTATTTGGCTCGCCACCCAATTGTGTTTAAATTGACTTTGGAATTTCTGAAACCTCCTCCCTATGGGAAAGATTCTTCCTCTGAGCTTGGCAAATTTTCTTTGGTACCCATGGATCGTATGGTCTTCTCCAACAATAATGCTAAGGAAGCTTCTTCTTCTTCATCCATACCGACGGACACTCATGGAATTCAAATTCAGTTTGGATCTTTTTTGGCAACACAAACTGCGGAGCCTATAATTCCGGAATCGCCGAGGATCTCATTAATGAAGAAATATCTGCGGGGCGCGAAATTGGAGGAAGAGCATAATTCGTGTGTCTAGATTTGGGACAGTTTAAATGCCCCATTAATGCTCCTTATCCTGCACCACCGCAGTGCTTCCTTAATTCCACGTTCAAATATGCCCCGGCCCATAATATTTGGCCCCCTATGCTTTCGGCCCAGCATAAGGCTGATTTAGCCCAAGCTTCCTACTCTGAGGAGGAAATTACCAACCTTGCTACTAATTGGGCGGTTTTATGTGCTCGTTGCCTACAATGGGGTCATCCTAAGATTCAATGCCCGGCTAGATTGATTTGCATTAAATGCTCAGCACCTGATCACAAGGTAGATAATTGCCCGACTCGGTTTACTAAGGAACCTTTTGGATTCGATGATACCGTCCAGCCCCATAATATCAATTCATCCAGCTTTTCCGTTGCTCCGGTCTCACCGGTGCAGAAACATATCCGCAAAATGACCGTCCGATGCGAGGCATGCAGCCACTATGGGCACGTGGCTTGATCTTGTCGCTCCAAGCGGTGGCGTGAACGTTGGCAGTGGATTCCTAAAAATCCCCAACCTACCAAAAATGCCCCTCGCGCTTCTGCTTCTCCTCGGCTTCCCCAAACGCCACCGCCCCGCCTCAACCATTCATCACCACTGCCACCCCCGTCACCTCAGTTGCTCTCCATCCGCACCACCACCACCATGGCGAACTTCACCCTCAATCCGGTGCCGTTCCTCCCGCCCGGATTCGCCGTCGAACAAGGCCCGGCGGATCAAGTTGTCCGCAGTGGCATGGTGGTCGGGCCGATTCCACCGCTCAACCACGACTTCTTGGCCATTGCGGAGACCATCCATTACGTTCCTCTGCATCGCCGCGCCATCATCCGCCATGCCATCTGAGGTTTGCTTCATGAGGCCCAACTCTTCACTACTGAAGTTCGTGATCATCCGTTTGGAATAGGGATTTTTGGATTTCCGGACTCTTTCATCAGAGATACTGCAGTTGCCACTCCATTAGAGCTTGAGGACGAAGATCTGCTTATCACCTTCATTCCTCACAACGAAGCACTGAACCGTCGCACCACTTCCTTCGGTCCTGAGATCTGGCTAATGTACTTTGGTTTCCCCTATGATTATCAGACAGACTATTACATCAATAAGTCGCTAGGTGGTTTCGGTGCTCTGGTTTCATGGTATAACCCCCGCCAAGATCGCCACTTCATGTTAATCAAAGCTAGAATATTGCGCCTAAATCTGGTGCCAAAAAGCTTTGTTGTTTGGCAGCTTGGTGGAGCTCGTGACTGCTGGACTGTGCAGATCACAATCCTCCAGAGCAATGATTGGAATGGTCTTTTGCCTGAAGTTCTGCCTGCCGGAGAGGAACCTCCGCCACCTGATGGCATCCCGCACGCCCAATTTGGTCCGGACCTGACTGCAGAACAATTGTATCAGCAGCAGGTGCACAAGTGGCTGGTACAGAAAGCAGCACCTCCCAATGGTGCCCCAGATGAGCCTGATGTGCACCCGGAGCAGGACAATGCAGGATGGGGCGCTTGGCCCGCGCCGGCTGCTCCTCCTCTGCCCCAACTGCCACCGTATCTGATGAACTTTCAAGCATGGCTCGCTGCTCAGGGTCTGCAAGTGCAAGACGGCATTGTGCCTGACAATAACATCTCTAACAACACCATGCAGGCCTGGCACGACTCCATAACTTCTTCTGAAGAGACTGAGACTGATTCAGGCAGCTCTACTTTTGATCTATTGGTGATTCCCGATCAGGTGACTGCTGCTGCTCCTTTGGTTGATGATTCGCTCAAGATTTCTGTGGAAATCCATAACCAGGGTCTGCGCTTTGGCCTCTCGGCCAATGGGGATGCCCTCATGGCTTTACTATTAGAAAACACCATCCCTCGTTAGCAGCTTAACAGTGCTATTTTCTCGGCCCTTCGCCCGATGATGGCTTCTTTTGGACCTTGGCGCTCTGGTCTGGGCATGTAGCAGCACTCATTTCAGGTGGAGTTTTAGGTTTCTTTGACGATGGGGAACATTCAGATTTCACAGTTGGCAAGTCAACAGGTACCGGCTTCAGAAATGTCTACGTTTGCTCTGTCTGCTCTTCCTGATGTACATTCAGCTTTGGACTCCCATGTGCATTCTGCCCCGACGCCTCTACTCCTCACCCGGGAGCCATCTGAGCCCTTGGGGGCGCCAAGTTTGTCTGTGGTTGATTAGCAGGCTGACCAACTTGCTCTCTCTGTCCCTTTGGACGCCATCTCTGCGCCAGCGTTGCTGGATACTTCAAGCACCTCAATGGCAATGACTGTTGAGGATCAGGGCGGCATGACCTCTGCTAATCAGACTCAAAAACAACGCAAAGGTAAGATGCCAGCTCCTGTTGATACATCCACCTTGCGCCGCAGTAACAGGAACAACAAATATGATGGCTTTAAGGTTCCTCAACCTTCTGATGCTCACCCTACCAAGCCTAAAGTCAAGCCTCGCATAATTCCTTCTGCTGCTGTTGGAGCTTCAATGCCTTCTTCTGGGGATGATGATGATGCTGCATGTGACGCCCGGATAATTAGGCTACAGTAATCCCACGTTAACGATGCCACATCACCACAATTACTGTTGTTAATCTCGCGTTAGTTCAAAACTGATTCGAAATTCAAATTCAAAAATAGGCAAACAACAAAGGTTTTCAAATATTAAAACTAAATTGATCGGGTTGTGTCGGATAAATCATAAGTAATTACGGTGGAGGATCCACATCATTATAAAATCATTAGAGGCACTAAAATAAATAAAACAATGACCGAAACAATAACTTAAATGTCTTTTTAATTAATAGAGAATACAAGGTACTTTACTTTTGTCCCAAACTTTTTGTGAGAAGAGTTGACTTTACAAATCTAATTGAGGGGTGAGTTTCACTTTTCCTAAAAACTATAAACTATTAAATAAGAAAAGGAAAACAGAAACAAATAAAGTAAATAAAAGAAAAGATTAAAACCAGAAAACAAAAGAACAAAAAAAAGAAAAGAAAGAGAACCCCCCTCTCCCCGGGGCCTCCTGGCCCAACTAGCCACACAGCCGGCCCAGACCCAGGCCATTAACCCCTCCCGGGGGGCACCGAAACCCTAACCCCCTTCCCCACGATC
>NC_041389.1:321153477-321161572 GCF_002162155.2 Triticum dicoccoides | reverse complement strand
GGGGCCCGACGCCGCCCCATCGTCGCCGGGCTGCCCCGCCCCACCACTCCGTCGCCGGAACGCCATCGTCGCCGCCTCGCTCCACCAATCCTCCCCGAACGACCCCCACGCGCTCGACGCCGTCGCCGGAGACCACCTCGCCGGACTGCCTCCCCTACGTCGCCCGTCCCCGTCTTCCTCCTCGCGCCCCGCTGCCCAGTCCCCTGCAACCCCTTGTGAGCGCCATCCCCATCTCCCTCTCTCCTCGTCGTCGCGGTTGTCGTTCTCCACACGAGCTCACGCTCACTCGCCGTCGCCCCTCGCCCGTGCGTGGCCACGCGCCCGCGCTGTCCCGTCGTGGTCACCGCCCCTCTTGGCTCCAGCGCGTGCGCACCGCACGCGCCCGTCCCCGACTTCTCCCTCGCGCGCCCGCTTGCTTCGGGCGACGCCCGCTGCGAACCACCCCCCCTTGAGCTCTGTCCACGCCCGCGCTTCCCTGGAGCACGCCGGCACCCACGCTTGCCGTCACTGGCCACGGCCACCACCGAAGCCCCTTGCTACCCGTGCCTCCCGCTCGTCGGTCCGGTCCCCACTCCGGCCACCACACGCGGCCTCCTCCCCGCGCTACCCCTCATCGCTGCGCCCCGCGACCACCTCCGCTGCCTCCCTTGGCCGGCGCCTTGGCCGCCGACGCCCAGCCGCGTCGGGCCATGGCCTCTGCCTGCGGTCGGGTGCCCGTAGCGCCCGTTCGGGCCACCCCGCACCCGTCGCCCGTTATGCCCCAGGGCCTATGACATATGGGCCCGCCCCAGAACGGTTTTATAAAAAAAAAGAATTAAAAAAATATATATTAAATAAATAAATAATAATTAAATTAATTAATTAATTAAGGAATTAATTAAGTTAATTAATCATAATTAGATTAACCTAATTAACTAATTAGTTTAATTAAATAGTAATTAGATTAGTTAAACATTAATTAGACTAAACAGTCAATGACAAACGGGACCCACACGTCAGTTGACCAGTCAACGCCTCTGTTGACTGCTGACGTCATGCTGACGTCAGCGTGCACTGTTTTGGATAATGTTGGATTAAAATATTTAAATAAATGCTAAAAATGATTTTAATCTTTTAAAATTAATATAAAATAAACCGTAGCTCAGATGAAAAAACTTTGTACATGAAAGTTGCTCAGAACGACGAGACGAATCCGGATACGCAGTCCGTTCGTCCGCCACACACCCCTAACCTATCGAACTCGCAACTTTCCCCCTCCGGCTCCTCTGCCCGAAAACGCGAAACACCGGGAATACTTTCCCGGATGTTTCCCCCCTTAACCGGTACCACCTCATACCACGTTAGGGCACACCTAGCACCGCTCATTGTCACGTCACGCATCGTCGTGTTTATGTTTGCATTGTATTCATTGTTTCTTCCCCCTCTTATCTCCGGTAGACTACGAGACCGACGCTGCTGTTGACCAGTTCGACTTCGGAGTTGACGACTCCTCTCTCTTGCCAGAGCAACCAGGCAAGCCCCCCCCCCTTGATCACCAGATATCGCCTATTCTACTCTATACTGCTTGCATTAGAGTAGTGTAGCATGTTACTGCTTTCAGTTAATCCTATACTGCTGCATAGCCTGTCCTTGCTACTATTGTTGTTACCTTTACCTACTATCCTACTGCTTAGTATAGGATGCTAGTGTTCCATCAGTGGCCCTACACTCTTTTCCGTCTGCCATGCTATACTACTGGGCTGTGATCACTTCGGGAGGTGATCACGGGCATATACGATATACTTTACACAGTTACATTATCTGTGATACTGTTCGGAGTTGGGGGCTGAAGGGGCAGGTGGCTCCATCCCGGTAGAGGTGGGCCTGGGTTCCCGACGGCCCCCGACTGTTACTTTGTGGCGGAGCGGCAGGGCAGGTTGAGACCACCTAGGAGACAGGTGGGCGTGGCCCTGTTCGGTGTTTGCGGATACTTAACACGCTTAACGAGATCTTGGTATTTGATCTGAGTCGGCTACGAGCCTATACGCACTAACCATCTACGTGGGAGTAGTTATGGGTATCCCGGCGTCGTGGTATCAGCCGAAGCCTTCTTGACGTCAGCGACTGAGTGGCGCGCGCCGGGTTGGACTGCGTTAACGCAACTTCCTTTGTAATGGAGGTTGCTAGGTCTGCTCACCGGCCGCGTACGCAACATGCAGGTGTGCTAAGGGCGATGGGCCCAGACCCCTGTGCGCTTTGGTTTAGACCGGCGTGCTGACCTCTCTGTTGTGCCTAGGTGGGGCTGCGACGTGTTGATCTTCCGAGGCCGGGCATGACCCAGGAAAGTGTGTCCGGCCAAATGGGATCGAGCGTGTTGGGTTATGTGGTGCACCCCTGCAGGGAAGTTAATCTATTCGAATAGCCGTGATCTTCGGTAACAGGATGACTTGGAGTTGTACCTTGACCTTATGACAACTAGAACCGGATACTTAATAAAACACACCCTTCCAAGTTCCACAGACAACCCGGTGATCGCTTTTCCACAGGGCGACGAGGGAAGGATCGCCGGGTAGTGTTATGCTATGCGATGCTACTGGAGATGCTACTTGGAGATGCTATTTGGAGTTGCTACTTGGAGATGCTACTTGGAGATGCTATTTGTAGTTGCTACTTGGAGATGCTACTTGGAGGACTTCAATCTACTCTCTTCTACATGCTACAAGACGGAGGTTGCAAGAAGCGTAGTCTTCGATAGGACTAGCTATCCCCCTCTTATTCTGGCATTCTGCAGTTCAGTCCACCGATATGGCCCTTTACACATATACCCATGCATATGTAGTGTAGTTCCTTGCTTGCGAGTACTTTGGATGAGTACTCACGGTTGCTTTCTCCCCCCTTTTTCCTCCTTTCCTTTCTTTCTGGTTGTCACAACCAGATGCTGGAGTCCAGGAGCCAGACGCCACCGTCGACGATGACTACTACACTGGAGGTGCCTACTACTACGTGCAGGCCGCTGACGACGCCCAAGAGTAGTTAGGAGGATCCCAGTCAGGAGGCCTGCGCCTCTTTCTATCTGTAACCCAGTTTGTGCTAGCCTTCTTAAGGCAAACTTGTTTAACTTATGTCTGTACTCAGATATTGTTGCTTCCGCTGACTCGTCTATGATCGAGCACTTGTATTCGAGCCCTCGAGGCCCCTGGCTTGTATTATGATGCTTGTATGACTTATTTATGTTTTAGAGTTGTGTTGTGATATCTTCCCGTGAGTCCCTGATCTTGATCGTACACGTTTGCGTGCATGATTAGTGTACGATTAAATCGGGGCGTCACAAGTTGGTATCAGAGCCGACTGCCTGTAGGAATCCCCCGTCCACACTCCTTGGCCGAAGTCGAGTCTAGTCACTACGAAACTTTTACTAACATGGCTGTGAGCCTTACGGGCCCACGTCGCCATTGGGTGGTAGTAGGATCTTTTACTCCTCGACCCTTACTCTGGGATTCTGAACTCTCTTCTATTCGGGTTAAACGATTTTTACAAAAATCTAACTTTAGGTTCTCGAAAATACTTTCTCCCGGAGAGGCCCTTCAGTCCAGATGATCACCGACTGCACCAGAAGATTTCGAAGATACTCTCCGATTTTCTCTCGAGACCTTGTGCCCGTTGCCTTTGCAATTCCCTACCACCGAAATATCCCTATGGATAAATACTTACACCTGTCGTGCGTACTTTTATTCTCAATCAATCTTGTTATTACAAGATACCCCGAGGATATTTTGTGCCTACTGCCTTGCAGTTCTTTGCCCCCTGAATACCCCTAAGAATAATTTCTCGCACCTTTCGAGTATCCGCTCATCCCAGTTGTTCAGGTGTTTCACAAAAGTCTTTGAAATACTATTCAATCCTCCGAAAATCCTTAGCAGCTTTATTGCTCTGCAAATACTTGCCTACTAGCATTATGGATGCTTCCCATATATCTGGCAATATTCACAATTATCTTTTGACACCGTCATTTTGATCCTATTGATTCAACATGTGTGCGAATGCACACAATCATCTATCAACCCTTCTAAATTATCTTTCCGACTCAGACATCATTTTTTTAACATGAGCTGGTTCTCGACCAAACTATTTGTCGCCAATTGTGCCTCTGGTTTATCCAACTTATCCCTCCTTGGTCAGAGCGACTGCTTCTGATCCTTTGTTTTGGAAATCATAATTCCTTTGTTATCTAAGCATCGAATTATTCCGACGTTCTATAATATGATGCCCGTGCATTCTTTCTGGAATACCGATACTCACCTCAACTCCGTTGCGGATCGCCCGATCCATTGTTGGATTGCTATCCGACAGTGTCCTTCATATTCAATCACCTTGTGAGTTCTTCCCCTGATACATAGTGCCTTTGGTAAATTGTATCATCTGCTTGGCCAACCATGCTCTGCTTTCGAGCTGGTGGTATTTACTATTGAAGCTTGTGGTATATGTTTCCACGATACCCTGACGGGTTGAACGCATGCCTTCCTTAATAGGTGTGAACTCGAAAGTTTTCACGAGTCATACTCATCTGGTATTACACCAGGTAACACTTTCGACACTAATGCCTTTATCAAAGTGAGAAGTGAATGGGAGGTTATACATTGAAGAAGTGGGAGTCGACCTTGAACTTGTGTTCATGCCCATGGACACGATGTAGATCTTGTCGTTAAAGCTTCTCTTAAATTAGTTATTCCTTTGGTATAAGTTCATCTTATATCAGGGATCTGGCCTTTTGCAATCGTGGTTCCGACCATGTTCTCTTTTGAATACCATTTCTCGTGCAAGTTTTAGCACTTGTCTTCTGTAGAGCAATACCCCGGTCCAACCTCTACTTGATCTACCGTTGAGTATTACCCCCCTGGTATCTCGAGTTTATCATGGAACTGCATAACTTTTTATGAGTTCTTCATCAAGTGCTACCTTCCCACTGATTCCAATTTTTCGCGGGCTCTGAGTTATTGAACACTCAAAGACACCGATAACTGAACCGAGTCCGCTCTTCGGTTCAACAACTCTTCAGTAAGCTTCTATAAGTACGAGTTTGTACCCGATCACGCCATTCCTAGCCTGTTTGGCTATATCATTGTCGTGACGATTCTAACTGTGCTACCTAGTCCTTATTCTCGGAGCACCAATTTTCGACGATGAACTAACCTTACGTCGATCCTCATCGTCATATCATTTCGCCTTGAACAACAAGCTTGATTTCGAGTTTGTGTCGTACCCTTGGTTCCAATAACCTTTCACTTCATCATTCATTTGACTTGATGTCATCGCTGATCTATTACATCTTGAAATCTCTCGACAAAGTGTGTGGTGATCATCATCAACCTTATGAGCTCTTCCAGGATATCAAATGAGTTCATGATGAGAAATACCATCCTTGCCCTCGATGATCTGCGTTATCATCGACCACTTTATTGCCTTCCCACCAACACAAGCTTGTTCTTGTTTGGTGTTATACCTTGAGTTCCTTGCTATCCAGTAATTGTTCTTCTTTACCTTGGAACATTAACATCTCTTCTGTCCTCAATGTTGTGAGAAATTCACCACCCTTAAGAATTCTTGATACTAGTGATACGTATTAACATCACCATTCTTTTCTTGGTCTCCGTGATGTTTCTAACCGGAATACCGACAAATGGTCTGTAATGTGTAAATTCTAAACTTCGAGCAACCCTCTTGCTTTGAAGTTATTGGTCTATAGTTTCATTCTACGACTATGGCTTATTGAATCACCATTCTGACATTGGTCGTCCAACCCAACCCATATTTCGGGCGCACCTTTCAACCAATGTTTAATTGTGTATGTTTTCCTCGAGCATACTTCCTTATATCATTTGATCTGGCTAATGTTATCTCCTTGTTCACATAGTTGTGGAAATCCATCCTTTTTGGAAATGTCAATGGGTTGTCGCTGAGTCAATCAGTCACCTCCTCACCTCTCCTTGATTTAATGATGAACTCTTGTTTCGGAACTCGCTTCCATAGTTCATTTCCTGAAAATCTTACAATGTCAACTCATCAATTGTGTTGCACCTTTTCTTCTCAGGCATCCTGAGTCTGAGGTATCCTGGCACCAATCAGATCTGAATCTCGGTCAGGTATGATGGTGGGAACATATTTCCAAGAGTTATAACATTGGTCTTTCTACGACACGATAAGGTGATGTCATGCCTAGCACACCTGACCGGAGGACCTATTGCTATAATTTTCCTTTTAGCAATGCTATCCATTCTTCCATGAGGAAATTGTAAGACTTATTCTACAAGCTGTTCCTGATGGATCCTTTGAGTATCCAAAGTCTGATCTTTACCCAGTGACCACGTCAAATGCTATCTCGAAGCATGTCTGTGATACTCTGATTTTCAACAAGAACATTTGAAGCCCAATGCTAAATGTTTCTTGCTCAATTATCCAAACACCGTTGTATGGGTAATGTCATGAAGTTTCTCTCCCCTTTCCTAAAGGGTCTTCTACATTATATCCTGTTGTGGATATCATGCTCTGTTTGTCCTTAGCGAAGGATATACCCCTGAATAATGTGTTTAAACACATTTTCCTTTCCATTTCTCTATTAAATCTGATGATCACATTTTCCTTTCCATTGATTTGTTTAATCTTCCTCGTGGTCCATATGATTTAAGCAGTAATATTCTTCTGCTTAAGTAAACACCTTGGTGTACAACCGTGTCAGTAAGACCCTGTTTCTATTGTTGATGACATTCCGGTAACCACTGATGGATGAGAACTTTGCCTATTGGTCCGCCTCGTTGAACGAGCAGGAAAAATGGTTCTCTTCGTCCCTCGCCCTTGGTACCGATGTTGTTGTCGACATAACCGACAGACTAACCTCTGACAAGCCTTGCCTACATGACCATGCAAGATGTCAACGCCCTTCCTACTTTTAACCCACATGGTGGGCCCATAACCCACAGTTCCACAGGATCAAAACCCGACTCTCCTATACACCCTGTTGTCGAAGTTATTCCTCGCGCTTGGCTTCATATTTAATTCACGAGCCACCCTCCTAGTGCTCTATTCTGGTATCAGACGCAATACTTACTCTCGCTGCTCTAAAACCCTTTCTCACTCTGGTTCAAACTTTGAGCAACTATCTATCCACTTGGAACCTCTTATTGTACCTTCGTACCTTACTCTTGATGTATTCGATATGTTCAACTCGAGAGATAATCTTATGCTCCTTCATGGGTTAAACCCCAGATTGTTTCCCTCATAAGCATTCTGTCGTAGCCGAGCTGCCCCTTACCTATTCATAAGTACGATGGAGTTCCGGAAGAAAGGACGCCGACTTCATCATGATGGCCTGAAGCAGAGAACTGAATACATCAATGTATTGGTCCGGCCTCTTCGAGAAGAGCAAGCCAGGATGAGAAGACCCACTAGATTCGTTACCAAACCTTTCCCCCTTTCACTACCTCTTAAATCTCGGGACGAGATTTCTTGTAGTGGAGGAGAATTGTGACGCCCGGATAATTAGGCTACAGTAATCCCACGTTAACGATGCCACGTCACCACAGTTACTGTTGTTAATCTCGCGTTAGTTCAAAACTGATTCGAAATTCAAATTCAAAAATAGGCAAACAACAAAGGTTTTCAAATATTAAAACTAAATTGATAGGTTTGTGTCGGATAAATCATAAGTAATTACGGTGGAGGATCCACATCATTATAAAATAATTAGAGGCACCAAAATAAATAAAACAATGACCGAAACAATAACTTAAATGTCTTTTTAATTAATAGAGAATACAAGGTACTTTACTTTTGTCCCAAACTTTTTGTGAGAACAGTTGACTTTACAAATCTAATTGAGGGGTGAGTTTCACTTTTCCTAAAAACTATAAACTATTAAATAAGAAAAGGAAAACAGAAACAAATAAAGTAAATAAAAGAAAAGATTAAAACCAGAAAACAAAAGAACAAAAAAAAAAGAGAACCCCCCTCTCCCCTGGGCCAGGAGGCCCAACTAGCCACACAGCCGGCCCAGACCCAGGCCATTAACCCCTCCCGGGGGGCACTGAAACCCTAACCCCCTTCCCCACGATCCCCACTCTCC
>NC_041389.1:321139138-321153236 GCF_002162155.2 Triticum dicoccoides | reverse complement strand
CCCCGATCCCCTTGCCCCCGAGCCCGACGCCGGGGCCCGACGCCGCCCCATCGTCGCCGGGCTGCCCCGCCCCACCACTCCGTCGCCGGAACGCCATCGTCGCCGCCTCGCTCCACCAATCCTCCCCGAACGACCCCCACACGCTCGACGCCGTCGCCGGAGACCACCTTGCCGGACTGCCTCCCCTACGTCGCCCGTCCCCGTCTTCCTCCTCGCGCCCCGCTGCCCAGTCCCCTGCAACCCCTTGTGAGCGCCATCCCCATCTCCCTCTCTCCTCGTCGTCGCGGTTGCCGTTCTCCACACGAGCTCACGCTCACTCGCCGTCGCCCCTCGCCCGTGCGTGGCCACGCGCCCGCGCTGTCCCGTCGTGGTCACCGCCCCTCTTGGCTCCAGCGCGTGCGCACCGCACGCGCCCGTCCCCGACTTCTCCCTCGCGCGTCCGCTTGCTTCGGGCGACGCCCGCTGCGAACCACCCCCCCTGAGCTCTGTCCACGCCCGCGCTTCCCTGGAGCGCGCCGGCACCCGCGCTTGCTGTCACTGGCCACGGCCACCACCGAAGCCCCTTGCTACCCGTGCCTCCCGCTCGCCGGTCCGGTCCCCACTCCGGCCACCACCCGCGGCCTCCTCCCCGCGCTACCCCTCATCGCTGCGCCCCGCGGCCACCTCCGCTGCCTCCCTTGGCCGGCGCCTTGGCCGCCGACGCCCAGCCGCGTCGGGCCATGGCCTCTGCCTGCGGTCGGGTGCCCGTAGCGCCCGTTCGGGCCACCCCGCACCCGTCGTCCGTTATGCCCCAGGGCCTATGACATATGGGCCCGCCCCAGAACGGTTTTATAAAAAAAAGAATTAAAAAATATATATATTAAATAAATAAATAATAATTAAATTAATTAATTAATTAAGGAATTAATTAAGTTAATTAATCATAATTAGATTAACCTAATTAACTAATTAGTTTAATTAAACAGTAATTAGATTAGTTAAACATAATTAGACTAAACAGTCAATGACAAACGGGACCCACACGTCAGTTGACCAGTCAACGCCTCTGTTGACTGCTGACGTCATGCTGACGTCAGCGTGCACTGTTCTGGATAATGTTGGATTAAAATATTTAAATAAATGCTAAAAATGATTTTAATCTTTTAAAATTAATATAAAATAAACCGTAGCTCAGATGAAAAAACTTTGTACATGGAAGTTGCTCAGAACGACGAGACGAATTCGGATACGCAGTCCGTTCGTCCGCCACACACCCCTAACCTATCGAACTCGCAACTTTCCCCCTCCGGCTCCTCTGCCCGAAAACGCGAAACACCGGGAATACTTTCCCGGATGTATCCCCCCTTAACCGGTACCACCTCATACCACGTTAGGGCACACCTAGCACCGCTCATTGTCACGTCACGCATCGTCGTGTTTATGTTTGCATTGTATTCATTGTTTCTTCCCCCTCTTATCTCCGGTAGACTACGAGACCGACGCTGCTGTTGACCAGTTCGACTACGGAGTTGACGACTCCTCTCTCTTGCCAGAGCAACTAGGCAAGCCCCCCCCCCTTGATCACCAGATATCGCCTATTCTACTCTATACTGCTTACATTAGAGTAGTGTAGCATGTTACTGCTTTCAGTTAATCCTATACTGCTGCATAGCCTGTCCTTGCTACTATTGTTGTTACCTTTACCTGCTATCCTACTGCTTAGTATAGGATGCTAGTGTTCCATTAGTGGCCCTACACTCTTTTCCGTCTGCCATGCTATACTACTGGGCTGTGATCACTTCGGGAGGTGATCACGGGCATATACGATATACTTTACACAGTTACATTATCTGTGATACTGTTCGGAGTTGGGGGCTGAAGGGGCAGGTGGCTCCATCCCGGTAGAGGTGGGCCTGGGTTCCCGACGGCCCCCGACTGTTACTTTGTGGCGGAGCGGCAGGGCAGGTTGAGACCACCTAGGAGACAGGTGGGCCTGGCCCTGTTCGGCGTTCGCGGATACTTAACACGCTTAACGAGATCTTGGTATTTGATCTGAGTCGGCTACGAGCCTATACGCACTAACCATCTATGCGGGAGTAGTTATGGGTATCCCGGCGTCGTGGTATCAGCCGAAGCCTTCTTGACGTTAGCGACTGAGTGGCGCGCGCCGGGTTGGACTGCGTTAACGCAACTTCCTTTGTAATGGAGGTTGCTAGGTCTGCTCACCGGCCGCGTACGCAACGTGCAGGTGTGCTAAGGGCGATGGGCCCAGACCCTTGTGCGCTTAGGTTTAGACCGGCGTGCTGACCTCTCTGTTGTGCCTAGGTGGGGCTGCGACGTGTTGATCTTCCGAGGCCGGGCATGACCCAGGAAAGTGTGTCCGGCCAAATGGGATCGAGTGTGTTGGGTTATGTGGTGCACCCCTGCAGGGAAGTTAATCTATTCGAATAGCCGTGATCTTCGGTAACAGGACGACTTGGAGTTGTACCTTGACCTTATGACAACTAGAACCGGATACTTAATAAAACACACCCTTCCAAGTTCCACAGACAACCCGGTGATCGCTTTTCCACAGGGCGACGAGGGGAGGATCGCCGGGTAGTGTTATGCTATGCGATGCTACTGGAGATGCTACTTGGAGATGCTATTTGGAGTTGCTACTTGGAGATGCTACTTGGAGATGCTATTTGTAGTTGCTACTTGGAGATGCTACTTGGAGGACTTCAATCTACTCTCTTCTACATGCTACAAGACGGAGGCTGCCAGAAGCGTAGTCTTCGATAGGACTAGCTATCCCCCTCTTATTCTGGCATTCTGCAGTTCAGTCCACCGATATGGCCCTTTACACATATACCCATGCATATGTAGTGTAGTTCCTTGCTTGCGAGTACTTTGGATGAGTACTCACGGTTGCTTTCTCCCCCCTTTTTCCTCCTTTCCTTTCTTTCTGGTTGTCGCAACCAGATGCTGGAGTCCAGGAGCCAGACGCCACCGTCGATGACTACTACTACACTGGAGGTGCCTACTACTACGTGCAGGCCGCTGACGACGCCCAAGAGTAGTTAGGAGGATCCCAGTCAGGAGGCCTGCGCCTCTTTCGATCTGTAACCCAGTTTGTGCTAGCCTTCTTAAGGCAAACTTGTTTAACTTATGTCTGTACTCAGATATTGTTGCTTCCGCTGACTCGTCTATGATCGAGCACTTGTATTCGAGCCCTCGAGGCCCCTGGCTTGTATTATGATGCTTGTATGACTTATTTATGTTTTAGAGTTGTGTTGTGATATCTTCCCGTGAGTCCCTGATCTTGATCGTACACGTTTGCGTGCATGATTAGTGTACGATTAAATCGGGGCGTCACACTGCAGCTCCTCCACCCACATCCATCCCTACTATGCAGGCAATTGGCATGAATCTCTGCGCAATACCTGCTGAAGAACTGTCTACTTCGGCCCTCAATGAAGAGTAGCTTCTTCAGTTTATCTCTGCTTTTGTTGCTACTGAACCTTGATTTCTTTCCCAATGCTTTTGCGTAACTGGAACGTGCTATGCTAGAATGTACGCGGTCTTAATGCGCCCGATAAACACTTAGCGCTTGGTAATGCGATCAATACTAGTGGATGTGCGGTTGTTTGCTTGCAGGAATCCAAAATGCCTTTCTTTGATTCTGCTGTCCTGAAATCAATTTTCCCGCGCCATTTTGATCAATTTGCGTACATCCCATCACAAGGATCTTCGGGGGGAATAATCACGGTCTGGAATAGCAGTATATTTACGGGCCGGGTCTTTTTATCTGAACAATTTGCACTTGGTGTCGAATTCACATCCACGCAGTCCAATCATTGTTGGAAACTCATCAACGTCTATGGCCCTTGTCAGGGTGAACATCGTGTCACGTTCACGAATTGGTTGTTTGACATGAATATACCGGCTGCTGAAGACTGGTTATTATTAGGTGATTTCAATTACATTCGTTCACTTGATAATCGCAACAAACCTGGTGCTAATGTCCAAGATATGTTCACTTTTAATGACTTTATTCGGGAACAAAACCTTACTGAACTACCCATCAAAGGGCGTTCTTATACTTGGTCAAATATGCAACTGCAGCCCCTCCTAGAGCAACTCGACTGGTTCTTCACCACGTTGAACTGGACTACCACCTTCCCCAACACATTGGTAAATCCACTTGGCAAACCCGTTTCTGATCATACTCCATGTTCTGTGGTTATCCAAACTTCAATCCCCAAAAGCAAGATCTTCAGGTTTGAAACATATTGGCTTGCTCACCCTGGTTTTATGGAAGTGGTGGAGCGTGCTTGGAATAAACCTACCAGATTCAATAAAAGCCATAATTGTGCGGCTAGAAATGGACAAAAGCTCAAGCATGTTCGCCATGCTCTCAAGCAATGGAGTAAGAACATTTCCCGCCTTAAAATAGCCATTGAAAACACGAACAAAGCTCTCTTGGAACTTGACAATATTGAGGACCGTCGGACTCTAACCACACCCGAAAGAAACTTTAGACGCATTCTCGAAAAACAGTTGCTATGTCTTCTGCAATACCAAAAGGATTATTGGAAAAAGAGGTGTACGGTTAGATGGACTCAATTTGGGGATGAGAATTCCAAATTCTTCCAAACTATTGCCACCGAGCGCTTTAGGAGGAACTGCATTAGTTCGCTCAAAACCTCCGTTGGAGTGGATGTAAGTGACCATGTTGGGAAAGAGTCCATCCTTTTTGAAGCTTTCAAAGGAAGAATGGGTCAAGCAAATCCTCAGCCCATGAAATTCAACTTAAAAACTTTACTGAAGAAGGACATGGATTTTTCGGACTTGGTTGCTCCTTTCGCACGTAAAGAAATTGATGATATGGTCTCGGAAATGCCACCAGATCGGGCACCTGGCCCTGATAGTTTCAATGGGGCCTTCTTAAAAGCCTGTTGGCCAATCATTAAAAATGATTTTTATCTTCTGTGTGATGAGTTTCATCAAGGCGGCCTCAATCTTGAAAGCATCAATGCAGGTTTCATCACTCTAATCCCCAAGGTTAATTCGCCTGAATGTGTTAATGATTTCCGACCGATCACTCTCCTTAACTGATGTTTAAAGTTGATCACTAAACTCTTGGCGAATAGGCTCCAAAAAATTATCCTCCGCATTGTGCACCGAAATCAATATGGTTTTCTTCGTGGCCGATCGATTCATGACTGCCTTGCCTGGGCTTTTGAATATATTCACCAGTGTCAGGCCTCCAAAAGAGAGATGGTTCTCCTTAAACTAGATTTTGCGAAGGCCTTTGACACGATCGAGCATTCTGCCATGCTGCTAATTTTGAAGAACATGGGTTTCCCGCCCAAATGGTTGGCCTGGATGGAGAGCATCTTCTCGTAGGGTTAATCT
Organism: Triticum dicoccoides; assembly: GCF_002162155.2. Lineage (NCBI taxonomy): Eukaryota > Viridiplantae > Streptophyta > Magnoliopsida > Poales > Poaceae > Triticum > Triticum dicoccoides. Next base: position 321,147,857 of record NC_041389.1, on the reverse strand, counting down.
TCTTTGTTACTTAATGGGGTGCCAGGGCGACAGTTCTGGTGTAAATGTGGTGTTCGTCAAGGCGATCCGATGTCCCCCCTGATTTTTGTCCTTGCCGCGGACCTACTTCAAAGTGCTATCAACGCAGCACTCCGGCAGGGCTTGATCGCACATCCCATCCCTCCTACGGGTGACGCTAACTACCCTGTAATCCAATACGCTGACGATACAATTATCGTCCTTCTGGCCTGCATGGACCAAGCAGCTAGGATCAAGCTCATCCTCGAAGATTATGCCACCTCCATTGGCTTGAAGATCAACTTTCAAAAATCTACGCTTGTATCGATTAATACACCGCAGACCAAATGCAATGACTTGGCCCATCTTTTTGGGTGCACGCAGGCCAACATGCCCTTTACTTATCTCGGTCTGCCCCTGGGCACTACCCGGCCTTCTGTCCTTGATCTGACGTCGTTTGTCTGTAAAGCAGAAAGGAAAATCACCGCTGCCATGTCCCTAATGTCTTACACGGGCAAGCTTGCTTTGGTCAACTCGCTCATCACCTCATTGGCTATGTACCCAATGGGGACTCTCAGATTGCCGCCCAAGATACTAGCTCAACTTGATAAAATTCGTAGACACTGCCTATGGAATAAACGCACAGCGGATGGGGATAAACAGAATTCATTGGCGGCTTGGGACATGGTTTGTCAACCAAAGAAGTGTGGTGGTTTGGGCATCATTGACCTTAAAATCAGAATGATGCTCTCTTGCTCAAATTCCTGCACAAATTCTACAACAGAATGGATGTCCCTTGGGTTCGGCTTATTTGGGAAACATATTATGCTGACTCCATCCCGCATGCTTCGGACAGTTGTGGCTCCTTTTGGTGGCGTGACATTGCAAATCTTATGCCGATATACCGTGGCATTACCCAAGTACAGGTTAAACATGGCGCTTCGGTCCTATTCTGGAAAGATAACTGGAATCAGTCCATCTTAGCAGAGAAGTATCCACGCGCTTTCTCTTATGTCATTAATGAGGATTTGTGTGTGCATGGATTCTTGACTTCCCTCGCCCTCCACGAAACCTTTCAGCTAGCTCTGTCAGTGCAAGCTCATGATGAGCTCAAGCTTCTACAAGCTGATTTGGCTGCCATGAGTTTGGAAGATCGTGACGATGTTTGGTCCTATTGTTGGGGATATACTGTGTTCAAAACCACAGTGTACTGTTAGTTTGTTTTCCGTGATGTGGTTGCACACATGACATTCCAATGGCTCTAGAAGACTAAATGCATACCAAAAATCAAAGTCTTTGGTTGGTTTCTACTCTCGGACCAGCTCAACACGAGGAACATGCTCAAACGGCATCACTACAATATTGGTAACAACTTTGATTGTCTTCTTTGCGGGCAGCACATAGAAGAAACGGTGGAGCATCTCTTCTTTCATTGTACCTTCAGTCAGGAATGTTGGGGCCTGCTGAACATATCCTGGGCCGCACATGGGGATAGGTTGCAGCTGCTAGAGAACCTAAAGACGCAACACCCCAGGAAAATGATCATGGAAATATTCCTCACTGTTGCTTGGAGCCTTTGCAAGGAACGCAACAACAATTACTTTAGACATGTGTTGCCCTCCATTCCTTCTTGGTTCACTAGATTCAAGGAAGACTTTGGCAATATCAGCTATAGGCTGCCTAGTAGAAAGAGACATGTTGTCTCCTCCTTTCTACAAAGTCTACCACAACATAGTTAGGATTGTGTCTTCCTGCTAACCCTTCCCCCCCGCCCCCATTGTAAAAATCACCATGTAACTGTTATTTTGCTTATTTATATATACATGCAGTAGGAGCCTCTCCTACTGTCTTAACCCTCAAAAAAAAGAAATATCAGAGAGAAAGTTCCATCGTGTTTTAGGATATGGAGCCACCGCCAAGCCCTAATCTCTCTCGGGAGGGCTGATCTGGAGTCCGTTCGGGGCTCCGGAGTGGGGGATTCGTCGTCGTCGTCATCATCAACCATCCTCCATCACCAATTTCATGATGCTCACCGCCGTGCGTGAGTAATTCCATCATAGGCTTGCTGGACGGTGATGGGTTGGATGAGATTTACCATGTAATCAAGTTAGTTTTGTTAGGGTTTGATCCCTAGTATCCACTATGTTCTAAGATTGATGTTGCTATGACTTTGCTATGCTTAATGCTTGTCACTAGGGCCCGAGTGCCATGATTTCAGATATGAACCTATTATGTTTTCATGAATATATGTGAGTTATTTATCCTATCTTGCAAGTCTATAGTCACCTATTATGTGTTATGATCCGACAACCCCGAAGTGACAATAATCAGGATACTTCTCGGTGATGACCGTAGTTTGAGGAGTTCATGTATTCACTAAGTGCTAATGTTTTGGTCTGGTACTCTATTAAAAGGAGGCCTTAATATCCCTTAGTTTCCATTAGGACCCCGCTGCCACGGGAGGGTAGGACAAAAGATGTCATGCAAGTTCTTTTCCATAAGCACGTATGACTATATTCGGAATACATGCCTACATTACATTGATGAACTGGAGCTAGTTCTGTGTCACCCTATGTTATAACTATTACATGAGGAATTGCATCCGACATAATTATCCATCACTGATCCAATGCCTACGAGCTTTTCACATATTGTTCTTTTGCTTATTTACTTTACCGCTTCTACTGTTACAATTACTACAAAACTGCTACTGTTACTTTTGCTACCGTTACCGTTACTTCCATACTACTTTGCTGCAGATACTAAGTTATCCAGGTGTGGTTGAATTGACAACTCAACTGCTAATACTTGAGAATATTCTTTGGCTCCCCTTGTGTCGAATCAATAAATTTGGGTTGAATACTCTACCCTCGAAAACAGTTGTGATCCCCTATACTTGTGGGTTATCAAGACTATTTTCTGGCGTCGCTGCTGGGGAACATAGCTCTATTCTTTGAGTCACTTGGGATTTATATCTGCTTGTCACTATGAGGAACTTGAAAGACGAAAGAACTAAGATTTATCCCTCAACTACGAGGGGAGGTAAGGAACTGCCATCTAGCTTTGCACTAGATTCTCCTTCTGTTATGAGTAAACTTGCGACACCTAAACCTGCTTCTGCTATGAATTCTGATATGTCGCATGTTAATGATGATGCCACTTCTAGTATGCATGATACTTATGATTAAACTACTTCTGTGCTTGATACTACTGTGCCATTAGGTGAATATCTTGATGAACAACTTGCTAGGGTTAGAGAGAATGAAATTCTTGAAACTAATATTATTGAAGATAGTGATGATGAAGGTTCTCCCCCTAAATATGAATTACCTGATGTTCCTGAGGGTTATGTTATGGATGAAGAAACTGCTAGAGATTTGCTTGCTTGCAACGATAGATCTGATCTTAAGAAGTTATTAGCTAAACTGAAACAGAAATCTCTGAATGCTAGAATGAAATATGACCCTGCTTCTACTACCTCACCTATCTTTGTTACTGATAAGGATTATGATTTATCTGTCGATCCTGAGATAATTAACTTGGTTGAATGTGATCCTTTTTATGGTTATGAATCTGAAACTGTTGTGGCACATCTTACTAAGTTAAATGATATACCCACCCTGTTCACTAATGATGAGAAAGCTCGCTACTATTATATCCTTAAGATATTTCCATTCTCATTAAAGGGTGATGCTAAAACTTGGTTTGATTCTCTTGATCCTGGTTGTGTGCGTAGTCTCTAGGATATGATTTATTACTTCTCTGCTAAATATTTCCCTGCTCATAATAAACAAGCTGCCTTGAGGGAAATATATAATTTTGTGCAAATTGAAGAATAGAGTCTCCCACAAGCTTGGGGGAGGCTTCTTCGATTACTTAATGCTTTGCCTGATCATCCTCTTAAGAAAAATGAAATACTTGATATCTTTTATAATGGACTAACTGATGCTTCCAAAGACCATTTGCATAGTTGTGTTGGTTGTGTTTTCAGGGAAAGAACAGTCGATCAAGCTAAATTGCTATTGAATAATATGTTGACTAATGAAAACAATTGGACACTTCCTGAGCCAACTCCTGAGCCAATTCCTGAGCCAACTCCTAAGCCAACTCCGAAGAAAAGGGGTGTTTTATTTCTCAATCCTGAAGATATGCAAGAGGCAAAGAAATCTATGAAAGAAAAAGGTATTAAAGCTGAAGATGTTAAGAATTTACCACCTAGTGAAGAAATACATGGTCTTGATAACTCGGCACAAGTAGTAAAGGTAATTCTCTCTATAGATATGATAAAATTGAAATCCCATCTACTCAGTTTGCTAGCCAATGTTTGGATGAATTTGATGACTTTATGGCTAGACAAGAAAATTTCAATGCTTATGTTGGTAGGCAATTGAAACAAAATGCTTATATGATTGGACACTTGAGTGATTATATGGCTAGAGTTAAAGGTGAACTTAAACTCATTAGCAAACATGCTTCTATGGTTACCACTCAAGCAGAGCAAGTACTTAAGGCTCAAAATGATTTGCTTGCTGAATTAAATAATAAACATCACTTTGCTGTTAGAGTGGCTACTAGAACGGGTAAAATGACTCGGGAACCTTTGTACCCTGAAGGCCACCCTAAAAGAATTGAGCAAGATTGTCAGAGAAATAATGTAGATGCACCTAGTCCTTCTAAATAAGAAAAAGAAAAATGATAGGACTTTGCGTGCTCCTAGTGAACCTGTTGTAGACACACCTGAGAATCTCAATGATATTTCTATTTCTGATGCTAAAACACAATCTAGTGATGAACATGAACCTAGTGATAATCTTAATGATAATGGTCATGTTGATGCTCAACCTAGTAATAATAATGATGTAGAGATTGAACCTGTTGTTGATCTTGATAACCCACAATCAAAGAATCAATGTTATGATAAGAGAGACTTTGTTGCTAGGAAGCATGGTAAAGAAAGAGAACCATGGGTTCAGAAACCCATGTCTTTTCCTCCTAAACCATCCAAGAAAAAGGATGATGAGGACTTTGAGCGCTTTGCTGAAATGATTAGACCTATCTTTTTGCGTATGCGTTTGACTGATATGCTTAAAGTGAATCCTTATGCTAAGTACATGAAAGACATTATTACAAATAAAAGAAAGATATCAGAAGTTGAAATTTCCACCATGCTTGCTAATTATACTTTTAAGGGTGGAATACCTAAGAAACTAGGAGATCAAGGAGTACCAACTATACCATGCTCCATTAAAGGAAACTATGTTAAAACTGCTTTATGTGATCTTGGAGCCGGTGTTAGTGTTATGCCTCTCTCTTTATACCGTAGACTTGAATTGAATAACTTGACACCTACTGAAATATCTTTGCAAATGGCTGATAAATCAACTGCTATACCTGTCAGTATTTGTGAGGATGTGCCTGTTGTGGTTGCAAATGTTACTATCTTAACGGACTTTGTTATTCTTGATATTCCCGAGGACGATAGTATGTCGATTATCCTTGATAGACCCTTTTTGAATACTACAAGGGTTGTTATTGATTGCAACAAAGGCAATGTCACTTTTCATGTTAATGGTAATGAGCATACAGTTTTCGAGGAAACAACCTCAAGTTCACAGTATCAATTCTATTGGAAAAGTTCCAACTATTTTTATTGGAGGTTTTGAATTTCCTCTTCCTATTGTCAAGAAGAAATATGCTATTCTTATTATTGGGGATGTGCATATCCCCGTTGAGGTAACCTAGTGTTATTCGAAATTTCTCCGGTTCCATGTTATTCAAAATGAGTTCGTTAACAAGACTTGATCAACCTTGTTAGTGGATTCCTTTTGATGAGTATAAGATGGATGAAGTTAGAAGGCACAACCTTCTGTACCCTCCTTTTACTTTCTGTTATTTAGATTAAATAAAGTAAAATAGTATTTTCTGTCTGTTTTCTGAATTATCCAGGCAATAAAAAATACCCCGAAAATAAAAGTTCTCCAAATGCCTTGCAAATTTTGTATGATTTTTTTTGGAATATATGAGAATATCTGGCACTGAGAACATAGCAGGGGGAGCGAGCACCTGGCGACGAGGGTCTAGGGCGCGCCCCCTGCCTCGTGGGCCCATGGTGGGCCCCCTCCACTTATTCCTGCACCCACACACTTCATCTTCCTCCCAATAAAATCACCATCCAGCTAAAGCACGAGTTCTAGCTCCCTTTTCTGCCATTTGCGATCTCCTTGCTCAAAGCTCCATTCACAAAACTGCTTTGGGGGATTGTTCTTTGGTATGTGACTCCTCCAATGGTCCAATTAGTTTTTGCTCTAGTTCTTTATTCACTGCAAATTTTTGCTGCCTAGGTGACCCTGTTCTTGAGCTTGCATGTCAATTTTATTTGGTCCCAACTAGTTCTAATGCATGATATAGTCTCTAGGCACTTGTGGGAGTAGTTGCTATCAATTTTGTTGAATTTAGTTCACTTTTATTTAGAGTTACTTAAAATTTCAGAAATTTTCAGAAAATGATGAAGAGATTTTTGAGGGGATCTTCTAGCCAAAGCTCGAAGGAGAAACAAAGTAAGGAGAATAAAAAGCCCAAGTATAATCTCCCTCGCATCACGGAAGTTCGGCCGTGTGAATGGCCTTGTGATGATTTCTTGAGAGCAGTTGGGATTCATGATGATTTTTATTCTTTGGCTGATGATACGGGCCTCACCGACTTCCTCCACGACTAGATCGAACAGCACGTACCTCATCTTGCCAGAGGCCGTTCACGCGTACCGGGGCCAGACATCAGCTCCAGAGCCTGAGTCGTAAGCACCACTTGACCCTTCTCGACCGTCCTTTTATCAGTGGGATCCGGAGGAGATCGCCAGCCAGTTGTACCCGGATGACACTCCTCAGTACACCGGAGAGAGTATCCATGATCCATGCGCATAGACCAACTTAGGACAAAAGCCTAATCTTGGGGGAGTACATATTTCTCACCGACATTACATTCATGTTCACACACTCATTCTAGTTGTCGGTGCTCTTACTTTTTCATTGTACTACCCATGCTAGTTTATTTTCTTTTCTCGCTTTCTTCTTGTGTGTTTGATAAACCTTAATAAAAACCAAAAAAAATAGTCATAGCATTTAGCTAGTTTACTTTCCATGCTTGTAGTAGTAATTAAAAGAAAACCCAAAAAAATTTCTCGTTCTTCTTTTGCTTGTTGGGAGCTTTCCTGCGTAAACAGTTTTATTTCTTTTCTTTTCTTTGGGGGTCGAGAGGAGAAGACCATGATGAAAATGTTTAGTGGCTCTTATATGCATTATTGTTGATTTAACCAAGAGCCCATATTACCTTGTCTTCTCCCTTGAGTTGAATGCTTGCAGATTCCAACTTAGTCCAATGCATGTGCACTATTATTATTATCCACACCGTTCAGTCGTGCAAGTGAAAGGAAATAATGACGATATATGATGGACTGATTGAGAGGAGAGAAGCTGGTATGAACTCGACCTCTCTTGTTTTTGTAAATATGATTAGTTCATCGTTCCTGATTCAGCCTATTATGAATAAACATGTTTGCAATGACAATTAGAGATTATAGTTTCTTATGACATGCTTAATTAGCTAGGAGTTTATAATGGTTTACCTTGCATGCCAACATGCTATTAAAATGGTTGTGATGCGGTATGATAGGGTGGTATCCTCCTTTGAATGATTCGAGTGACTTGACTTGGCACATGTTCACGCATGTAGTTGAAACAAAATCAACATAGCCTTCACGATATTTATGTTCATGGTGGATTATATCCTACTCATGCTTGCACTCGGTGTTGATTAATTTTAATGCATGTTCATGACTGTTTTCGCTCTCTAGTTGGTCGCTTCACAGTCTCTTTCTAGCCTTCACCTCACTACAAAAAAAGACACATCCGTGACATTTTGGGCCGAACGAAAAAAATTTATGTCATACATATGACACTTCTATGACGATAATTGTGACAAAACCCGGTATCATCATAGATGTGGTGGGCTCCTACTTCTATGACAAAAAATCATGACAAAAAATGGGATTTTCGTCCTGGGCGGGCCGGAGACACAGCTGCATGACATTCTTTGGGCCGTCCATGACGGAAAAAACCGTGGTAGAAGCGAGGGGGAGGAAAATTTCGGGGAGTTGCCGGTTACGGTGGGAGGTCGGGGGCGGAGCTATGCGCGTTTCTCTCATACGTACACGCGTGTGTGCGAGGCATTGGCTCTAACTGAAGCCGAGCGAGGCGTTGGGCTCTAACTGAACTCGAGCGATTGCACTGCAGGCTACGCGTTACTGAACCCGAGCGATCGATCGATGGTTGTTAACTAAAACCGATGGAGCGATTCCTTTGCTACTGCTGCTAACTGAAGCTGATCGATGCTGCCTCTAGGATGAACAGTGAGCGTTGCGGGGGGGTTTGGATGAACAGTGAGCGGTGGTGTTGCCTTTGGATGAACAGGAACCCGTGGTGTGGAGGGCTGGATGAACAGTAGACAGTGGAGGGGTGGCCGTGGAGGGGTGGTTGAACAGTAAGGGCTGGATGAACAGTAGACGGTGGAGGGGTGCCCATGGAGGGGTGGTTGAACAGTAGCCGGTGGAGTAGCGCACGGTGGAGGCTGGCTGAACAGGAGCCCGTGGAGGCTGGAGGAGGTCGACGGTAGCCCGTGGAGGCTGGAGGAGGTCGACGGTGGAGATGAACAGTATCCCGTGGAGTCC
>NC_041389.1:321053754-321138824 GCF_002162155.2 Triticum dicoccoides | reverse complement strand
ACAAGTCTGTTTCGTCCGTTTTGCGGTACGCCACACCCCTCCCGATCAACAGGATCCCGTTTCGACCGTAGGAGGTCCGTTTCCTCCGTTTTGCGGTACGCCACACCCCTCCCGATCAACAGGACCCCCGTTTGGACCGTAGGAGGTCCATTTCCTCTGTTTTGCGGTACGTCAGGCCCCTCCCGACCAACAGGAGCCCGTTTCGAACGTGGCCGGTCGAACACAAGGCCGTTTCCTCCGTTGTGCGGTATGCCAGGCCTCGTTTCCATCGCTTGTTCCGTCCAAGCCCTCCCGATGAACACGACCACGCATTCCATTCCGACCCAGCCAGTTGGCTCCCCATGAACACGACGATGACCTTGTTTCTCCGTTCTGACCCAGCCATGTACGTATGCGCGAGTAGGCGTTCGAGACCCTGCCCGTATGTACGTATGTGGCCGTATTTTCTTTCTTGCACCCTCGCCGATGTACGTACGTGTACATGCTACATGCGCGCCTCTACTACGACACGTGCCCGCCTCTACATCCACCAGTATATATGTACGTACACGTTCGCGACCAGAATGACAACGGTACGTACGCTTCGACCAGGTGGGTCCCGACTGTCAGGCACTTCCTTGCCTGCGAAGATGTAGCTAGTGGGTCCCAGCAGTCAGGGGGGCGAATCGTTTTGTTTTTTTTTTGCCCGGACGCACTTCCTTGCGTGCGAAGATGTAGCTGGTGGGTCCCAGCAGTCAGGGGGGCGAATTGTTTTTTTTTTGCCCGGACGCACTTCCTTGCGTGCAAAAGTGCAGCTAGTGGGTCCCAGCAGTCAGGGGGGAAACGTTTTTTCGCGAAATATTGTGGCCCGTCCGGTGGGTCCCCGCTGTCAGGTGGAGGAATAATTATTTTCCGCGTAATAAGGAGGCACTTCCTTGCTGCGGCCGTGGACCCAGCTATCAGCCTCTCCACATACAGTCCACGTCCGATGGAAGTCATTCCTTGACCACGTTGGCTACGCCGCGCCGAGAGCACCAAGGCGGTGGACGACGACGAGGCCTAGGAAGGGGACGGCGGGGAGCCGGGGAAGACACGGCAGCGGAAGCCCACGTGAAGAGGAGTATGAGGGTTCACTGGTTCGGCTGCGGTGTGAGGCTGCCGTCGCCGCAGGGCCTGGCCAGCGGTGGGAATAGTAGGGGGCGGTGAGGCCTCCGCGGCAGCACATCCGGCCACGGGAAGCAGGAGCATGCGGCACGACCGGCGCTGCTTTGGGCGGCTGGAGCAAGAAGACCAGAGGTTGAAGAAGCACTACGGCCGTTGGATGGACATCGTACGATCACTGGAGCTAGAATCATTTATATTGACTAAGTTGACAAAGCCCTTCGTCCCCGTCCACTTAGTAGGCCCACAAGTCAGCCTCCCACCAAGGTGGGTCCCAGCTAGCAGGGGGTATTCATTTTTTTGTGCGTAATAAGGAGGCACTTCCGGTGGGTCCGAGCTAACAGCAGGGGGAACGTTTTTTTCGCGACATACGGTGGCCCATCGGGTGGGTCCCAGCATTCAGGGGCAAACGTTTTTTTCATGAAATACTGGTGGCCCGTCCGGTGGGTCCCTGCTGTCAGGTGGAGGAATAATTATTTTCCGCATAATAAGGAGGCACTTCCTTGCGGCTGCCGTGGACCCAGCTATCAGCCTCTTCAAGTACAGTATTCTCCCGATGGAATTCGGTCGTTGACCACATTTACCACGCCGCGCCAAGAGCACCATGACGGTGGACGATGGCGAGGCCTAGGAAGGGGACGACGCGGAGCCGGGGAAGACGCGGCAGTGGATGCCCACGCGGAGAGGAGTATGAGGGTTCACTGGTTCGGCTGCGCTGCCGTCGCCGTAGAATAACAGGGGGTGTGGGTGAGTGGAGTGGAGGGATGGCCTGGCCAGCGGTGGGAGTAGTATGGAGGCGGTGAGGCCTCCGCGGCAGCACAGCCGGCCACGGGAGGCAGGAGCAGGCGGCACGACCGGCACTGCTTTGGGCGGCTGGAGCAAGAAGACCAGAGGTTGAAGAAGCACTACGGCCGTTGGATGGACATCATACGGTCACTAGAGCTAGAATCGTTCATATTGACTAAGTTGACAAAGCCCTCCGTCCCCGTCAACTTAGTAGGCCCACAAGTCAGCTTCCCACCAAGGTGAGTCCCAGCTAGCAGGGGGAGTATTCATTTTTTTTGTGCGTAATAAAGAGGCACTTCCGGTGGGTCCGAGCTGACATCGGGGGAACGTTTTTTCGCGAAATACGGTGGCCCGTCCGGTGGGTACCAGCAGTTAGGGGGGAAACATTTTTTTCATGAAATAAGGTGGCCCGTCCGGCGGGTCCCTACTGTCAGGTGGCGGAATAATTATTTTGCGCGTAATAAGGAGGCACTTCCTTGCGGCCGCCGTGGACCCAGCTGTCAGCCTCTCCACGTACAGTACTCTTCCGATGGAAGTCGGTCATTGACCACGTTGACCACGCCGCGCCGAGAGCACCAGGGCGGTGGAAGACAGCGACGCCTAGGAAGGGGACGACGCGGAGCCGGGGAAGACGCAGCAGTGGAAGCCCGCACGGAGAGGAGTACGAGGGTTCACTGGTTCGGCTGCGGTGTGAGGCTGCCGTCGCCACAGAATAACAGGGGGTGTGGGTGAGTAGAGGGATGGCCTGGCCAGTAGTGGGAGTAGTATGGGGGCGGTGAGACCTCCGCGGCAGCACAGCCGGCCACGGGAGGCAGGAGCAGGTGGCACGACCAGCGCTGCTTTGGGCGGCTGGACCAAGAAGACCAGAGGTTGAAGAAGCACTATGGCCGTTGGATGGACATCGTACGGTCACTGAAGCTATAATCGTTTATATTGACTAAGTTGACAAAGCCCTTGGTACGCTCCAACTTAGTAGGCCCACAGGTCAGCCTCCGAAATGGTGCCCCCCAGATGTCAGGGGAGGAATCATTTTTTGGGCGGCCGAAGCTAAGAATATCCGAGATTGAAGAAGAAGCACGACATCTATTGGATAGACATCCAACGGCCACTGCTGGTAGAACCGTGTGTTGACTATAATAAGTTGACAAAGCCTTGCATACGTGTCAACTTATTTTTTTTAGGGGACGCGTCACTTAGTAGGCCCACAAGTGTGTGGCAGAGAACTTATAGCCCATTTGTGTTCTGTAAGAATGTACAGCCCATTTTTGAATTCTAATGGAATTTACAATAGCCCATTTACAGTTTGTTAAAGTACAGCCCATTTTCTAGCTAGGACAACGATTAATAATTTCAACCAACCGTTGAAGACAGAATTCAATAAAATTTCCCACATTTTCATGGGATCCGAAATATTTTTATCCCGAAATTTCTATTTAGATTAAATATAAATTTGTATTACAGAAAAATCCAACTAAACATTGCATGCACAACAATGAAAATTTAAGATTTTCAAAATCCATAAATAATATTTTATAAACTAATTTCATGTTTGGTGCATTTTTTTATAGTTACTGCCTAGTTTTTATAATTACATCCCATTTATTATTTTTAAAGCCCATTTTCCTGTTAAGCCCAATGCATCCCTCCTAGGAAAGATTTGCAGCACAGCGGGGCGGAGAATAACAAGTTGACCTTGCCTGGGTATTCCTCAAAAAGACGTATAGCTAGGCTAGCCATTTTCATCTTGAAAAAAGTAGTATCTGGGCTGGATATCTAGCCTGGGCTAGACGGGCCACAGCCCGCCCAGTTAATACCATGCTCTCCTCTGAACAACAATGAAATCATCGCCAAGAAAAACTCTGCAGTGCTCACGCCTCAAAAACACAAATACTGCTCAAGCTGCTTGGTCCCAGCTGTCGGCCGCACCTTGTGCAATTCTCTCGTTTATATTGACTACATAGGTTGACAATGGTGTGGGGCCGTGATGTCAGAAAACCAGGAGAAAGCAAAAAAAATATAGTTGTACATAATAAGGAGGCACTTGCGTACGTACGGCTATGGCCCTAGTGGGTCCCTAGTGTCATCCAGTCAAAATAAAGTCATCTCCTGAATCCTCATGTTCGTTGACCATGTTAACAATGCTCGGTGCCACGGCGAGTGCAACAACTCGAAGGACAATGGAGAGGGCCTCGCGGGCCCTACGGAGGTCTGATACAGCGCCCACTGCTCATTCAGGAAGCCAGGATCATCGGACACCTATGAGCACCTTCGAGAAACTGAGACAGCATGAAACGGTAAGGGCGCGCTTGGGAGCTCTGGTTTATTTCAAACCTGTGTTAACATACAAGTGTAATTTACTCGTCATCGGAAGGCCCGAGGTCTGTAAGTAAAACCGGCGGGTTACGCGTGTAATTTGAGACACCAGTGTATATTTTACGAGCATTGCTATATGGACAACATTACCAGACGATACATGCACGACGTGCGTATCATGCCATCCATGGGCAATCGACCAACCAAGCGCCTTCGCCCGAGACCATCTGCTTTAATTTACAAGCGTCAGTTTTACAAGCGATTTTGGTTGGAAAACGATGATCCAATCACGGCCTAATATCATGAGTTGGTCGGAAGATCATATGGTTTCACGTCTAACCTACCGGACATGTCGTATAGGCTATGAATGAAACATCAGACAATGAACTTCTTACGCACAGAAACAACAGAAGAGGATGATCTTCTTAACAAGCAAATCACTGGCATTAGATCGACATGCAAAACAATACGAAGCATTATTCTCATGAGGCACGGTGAACAGCTCGTGATGTCGCATGCCACAACATTCCAAGCTCAACTTTGCAATCAAACACAAGGCCTGGCATTACATAGACAATATTCAGAACAAACTCTTAACACAGGAATATCTCAGCAGAGTAACTATTTACTTCTAAACTGAACACAGGAATAGGAAAAAACACTCGACGCTGCTCACAGCAAGGGCGTCCCACTCAAAAATATCAAATGCATGTCTTCTGGCTAACATCAATGAGCAAATTTTGACAAGGTTTTCCAATTCCAATATATTTAACTAACGTCTTCTTGCTAACATCAATGAGAAAATTTTGACAAGGTTTTCCAATTCCAACATATTAAACTAACGTCTTCTTGCTAACATCAATGATTAAACTTTGACAAGCTTTTCCCATTCAAAATATGTAATACCTATGATCGTGTCATGTCTTAGCTTCTTGTACTTGTCTGGGCACTTTTTTCCCAGGGCACTCCACGTGTTGTTAAATTGCCAATGGTCTCTGCAGACTAGTCATGTCACCGGTGTCTAATAATACTCTGTAAAGCTTCTCGGTCATTCCTTCTGTAATGTACCACATCCAGTGACTGCTTCTTTCTACAAAGTGGAATGACCAACTGGACCCAGTAACACAGCAGTTTGCCTTGGACACATTGGCTCCTTTTGGGCAGTTCAACTAAAATCGAAGTCGGAATAAAACCGAGCTTTAATTTTGATATCCCTGTAAGCAACAATAGGTATAAGGGAAACCATTACTGAGAAATAACGGTTGATGACTTGTCTTAATGGGAAAGAAAGCAGGAGAGGAGCAATTCTCCATCAGTGTGACTCATTCATATTTACTGAGACATTATCTTAATAATGCCTTGGTTCAACATGTATAAAGAACGACAAAGCAGAAAAGTACCATTCCTAAAACAATGCAACTGATTCATTTTTAAAGAGACATTATCTTAACAATACCTTGGTTAAACATGTATAAAGAACTACAAAGCAGGATAGTACCATTCCTAACAAGTGTTGCAGTTTTGAACTAAGATTCAGTAGTTAATTAATTCTGAGAGTGGCATTGCTTAATTTTACCAGCGGCATTAGATTAACGAAAAGCATAAACAGTTCCAGGGGAGAGTGGGCACAACAACAATATGTGCTTCCATCTACTTATAAAGGGGGTGATGCAGAGTTTGTTGTAACAAAGCAACAAGCATCATGTCTGGGTTGGTCCCATTTTTGTTCACTACTTAATGGGAAAAGACAGCAATACAATAGCTTCAATTCAACATTTATTTAAAACAGTACCAATACAAGTAGCACAACATCTCAAAGCACACTGCACAATCATGTGGATGAAGGCATGTACTGACCTTTCATGAGAACACCAGGATAAAATACGAATCTGCTAACACGAATAGGAAATCCAATCTCATTTTGTGCAGTTGCACTGAAATCAAGCAAAGTGTTTCGTGTAGTGAAGCAAAATGTCGCAATAGCGACAAGTTGAATAGATATCATGTGGTAGAGACCAAGATTTGAAACAACTCGACAGGAACACTGGAACAAATATCGATCTCCTTTTGTGCAGTTCCACCAAAATTAAGCAAAGTCACCGGTGTGACATTCAAGTTGAATTGCACAAACAACTCTTAAAACATAAGTGTTTCGAGTAGCGAAGCAAAATGTCACAATAGCAACAAGTTGAATCGATACCCCTGTTTTAACAGAGGCAAAAAACGAAACAATTACTTGCCAATAAAGGAGGATGAAACAAACGGTGACAGAAAGAAGCATCTAACTTATCTTGGATGGAAAACAAAGTAGGATAGTAGCATTTCTAAAACGGTAGCATTGATTCATATTAACAGAGACACTCTCTTGAAACAACATTCATTAAAAAATGTAATTTACTTTTAATAGTGGCGTTGCTTCAATTTTCCGGCGGCATTCTTAGATTAACAACAACAAAATAGTTGTATGGGACATGCTAGCACCATGTGCGTCCACACTTATAAATGGGTGATGCAGAGTATGTAGCCAAGCAGCATATCTGTGTTGGTCCCATATTTGTTCTCTTTGAACTTTTTTCCTATGTGAGGGCAGCAAATCTAGTCCTGACAAACTACCCGACCCCCCCCCCAGTTTCTTTCCCTTTTCAACAAAGAGATCGGTTCCTTACAGATGTGTGTACTGGGTTACCCCCTTTTTCCCTTTTCGACCAACAAAGCGGCTGGATAGCCAGTCTATACTACTTTTCCTCCCTCCTTTCCTCATTGAACCACGTCCTAGATTCATGCTCCACCCCACCGCACCTTTCTTTCCTCTTTGAACCAAGACCTAGATTCGACTACAGATCGAAAAAGATCCACATGCAGCTAGAGCAACGACGGTTTCAAAGAAACTTATACCTTAGGGTCATCGGGATGTGGCAAGGCATGCGGAGGGAGGCCGGATCTTCCCACACTAAGTACGGTAGCGAGGAAGAAGGGGTCGGTGGCCCTCCGGCACAGGTGTTGGGTGAAAGAGAACAGCGCAGCCGGCAGTGGATTTCCTCCCTCGCCGAAGGCGATAGAGTTAATGCTGCACCTCCTCCCCTTCCCGGTGCGACGGGATACAGACGCCTCCTTCACCAGCTGTGAGGGGGGAGAGAGACAAGAGGCCAACGTAGTCTTGTTTAGATCTGGTCAAGAGAGGGTGAGAGACTGTGAATAGAGCAAACCCTAGCAAATGAACGATGAGCCTCCAGCGTGTAACATATATGTATTGCGGCGAGCGTGTGGAGAGTGCAAACCCTAGCGAACAAGCGCTGAGGCTCCCGCTTATATATATACTAATGTAGTACGGACTGAGCTCCGGTGCCTTCACTCCATCTGCTTTTGGCTGTATGATAGGTGAGCCAGCCACATTTTGGGCCCACCTGTCATAAACCCAAAGGCAGGTGCACTAAGTCAATGAAGTTGCGTCCATATAGTACTCTCGTGTGTATACGACTAATATATAGTGGAGTGGTTTTCTTATTCTCTCCATAACAATCATTTTAAATTGTGTAAGTACGAAACGAAACTCTTTATTTAATGTACAGAGGGAGTACTACTTCCGATGAATGAACGATCCACGCCCACTCGTCCTGGTCGCACTTCCTGTCCTTCACGTGTGGTACACTACCCTCCCTTAAGGCGTTGTTTGGATAGGTGGAACATAGAAAACCAATTCTCTATAAACCAGGAATAGAGCCTAACAGAATAAAATCTCGTTTGGTTGCTCTAACTAATTTGCGTTTTTGGAAGACTTGGTTTTCGGAAACCTCAAAATATGTGTTTATAGAAAAACGACTATTAGTCGTTTTT
This sequence comes from Triticum dicoccoides, assembly GCF_002162155.2. NCBI lineage: Eukaryota > Viridiplantae > Streptophyta > Magnoliopsida > Poales > Poaceae > Triticum > Triticum dicoccoides. The sequence continues at coordinate 321,130,751 of NC_041389.1, read as the reverse complement.
GTAAAAGCTTGGTTTGCATATACTCCCATCGCAACTAATCGGTGTCCTCGTGTGCGTCGTCCAGCCCGGCACGGCACGGCCACCGCCACATCACATCTCTGCTGCCTGGTATGATACTCCTCTCGTTCGACGTCCAGCCACGGCTATGGCCACGAACGCATTGACGCGTCGATGTCTGGTAGGGATGCTCCTCGCGCAGTTGTACTAGTCCTTCGTCCACGACATGGTCATCGCTGCGTTTGCGTCTAGGATTCCGCTAGCTGTTGGCTAGATCTAGGATGATGTGTCGACGCCATCGGTGATGTGCGTCACCTATGGCATGTCACTGGCTGGTCGGTGTACAGAGATCACATACGGGATGGCGGTCAGGAGTGCCCCAACGGTGAGCTCCTCAAATGCAAGGTCAGCAAGGGCGCGCGCGAGCTCATGCTGTACAAGGACGACCGCACCTCCCTCGAGTCTCTTGACATGTATGGGGTACATGGTACATAGAACACCGAGACCTGGAGTACTTCAGGCGAGTACCCGACGCCGGCGATGGTCGTAAGCACGTACTGGCGGCTGCGCGTGGAGTCATCCAGGGTCGGTCCAAGGGAAGGCGAGTAATGGCGTCAAGGGATTGAGGACCGAAAACAGAGGAGGAATGGACTTTGGAGCTTGCGGACCGTCTCCAATTGCCAAGTCGATGAAGCAAGATAGAAAGAGAAGGTCACGGCAAGAGTATTTTATCGAGGGAAGGTCACAGGAGGAGTCAGGACTCAGGAGTAAGCGAAACATATTTTTCTATAAACTGGTTTTACATAAAATAATTTCTAAAACCGGTTTTGCTAAACATCAGCTAAAAACACGTTCTCTATAATCCCATGGATAATCTTTGTTAGCCAAACAACCACTAAGTGAACAACCACACATGCGCCAAATTATCGGAAACGTGTGAGAGTGTGTACAAATAAAGAATTTTAATTTCAATTATCGGAAAGGTTTGAGAGTATTACAAAGTTTGACTTTAGTCAAATCTAACATGCGGAGTAAATAAAAATGGAGGGCTACTACGTCCATCCGGGTTTTTAGTCCACACCATTTTTAAAATCAAAGTTAATAGCTGGACAAATAAAATTATAGGGGAGCTGGAGACAAAGTTGTGAGAAGGCTTAGAAATCAATACAAAACTTATGCTCTTAGTACCAACGTCGATCCTTCTTCAAGGAAACATTTGGTTCATAGCCAATTGTGTGATAAAATTGTACCAATGTGAAAGACAACTGCGTCTCCAATGCAACCAAGGTGAACTGACGAAGGATATCATCTTTGTGCGTAACAAGCAAAGAGCACTGATGGAAGGCAGCTTGTTTTTCATTGAAAATCGATCAGCTTCACCAGCCGACGCAACCATGAGGCGCGACCATGAGCATCGATAGGTCATCATGGTGATGCATCATCCATTTGGCATCAAGTTTGGGTGAGGCACCTATGAAGTTCAACAAATCCTCACTGTGGTCTGTTTCTTCTCAGTAATCAAGCTCGAGGAAGGAAGAACCACGTGGCAGAGGACAGTGAGGCGGAACAACAATGGCCATCCAATTTTGTGCAGTTCCACTAAAATTGAGGAAGACATGCCCGGGTATGGAGACACGCATCGCTGTTTCCAAAAATATAAAAAAGGGTTAATGAAAAGTACACCAACAAACAGAAGCATCATAATTATATCTTGATGGGAACTAAACTAGGATACCCGAGAAAAAAAGCATTTCTTCATTTAACCAGTGATGGTACTACCACCATGTGGACAATGACTGCACAACCACCATGTACTTTTTGTCAAAACAACATGTATACCTCCACCAAGGCATAAATCAGGACAACTTTTCGAGTGGCATTTCCTCTAGTACTAGTAGGTGATGTTGGACAAGCCGACGAACCCTAGCTACTATGCATGGGGAGCTGGGGAGTAGTTGCATAGAAGAAAACCCGCACGCAGCGACCTGGGGAGCTGGACCAGTACAAGAAGTTATACCTCAGGTGGGCGAGATGTCGTTTAGGCGGGCGGGCGGGATCTGCACACATGACAGCAGCGAACAAGGGCGGGGAGGATCTTCGTCCGCGCCAGCGCCGGCTCTGAGAGGACGGTGTGCATCGGCTCCCCCCGTCGCCGACGGCGACAACGTCAATGCTGCACCTCCTCACCTCCCGCAGCGGATGGGATTCGGCCGGATCTGTGACCACGGTGAGGAGAGAGATAGACTGGACACTGTCATCTTGTTTTGATATGGAGAGGGTGAGAGAGCGAGACGCGAGAAACTCTATCAAACAAGAGGCTATAATGGAGTAAAAAAATCTCTCCATAGTAGTGGTTTTAAATAGAATACGCGCGTTCCCGGAAAAGAGAAACGAAAACTGGCGGACAATTTTGTAAGGGTCTGTCTAGGACACATCTAGATGTGACATAGTTATGTCACATCTAAGTTGGTGTCCACTCTGTTTGTGGTCTATTTTTTTGTCCTATTTTTTTTGTTTCTTGTTGCTACATTATATACTTGTGGGAGCTTAGATGTGATATCCTTAAATAACATCTAGATGTGAATTGGACAAACTGATTTTCTAACGTACCAAGAAAGAAAACTCGATCAAAAACACGCCCCCGCTTCCAGGTCGCAAGAGTCGTCGCGCACACGCACATAGACATAGACATGCATATCCGTATTTACGTAAAATTCCATTTCCATCTCCATCTCCAATCATATTTTTCCAACTCGCACATTATTTACGTTGTTAATTATATACGCAGCAATATTAACGTACAACATCTCTTGTTTGCGCACGTCCGGACCGCTGCCACGGCCGGTCCTGACCAACCCGAACCCGCGCGTGCTTCCCGCCCGAAACGGTCAGTGCCGCATTCATGCCCGGCCAGAGCGGATGCGACCTCTCACTGGCGCCGGCATTGAAGCGGTACGCCGGCCGAGAGAGCGTCGCCCGCGCCGCTTACGGGTGCACGCGGCTTCTCCACGTTCAAAGGTTGCAATAGCCGGCTACAACATGCATGTAAAAAGTTTTTGGGAGTCCGTGCTATAGCTAGCTGTCCTCCCCCAACTCGTCAATCTCTTCTAGTAGTGCTAGTAGTACTTCATGGCGCGATCCATCGACAAGCAGGCAGGAAAGTTATCGTATACTCGGTTTGCGGTGAGTGGCATGTCGAGCGACCGTCTGGGTCGAGCCGTGGAGGAGGGTGAGACACGAACACGACAGACATGATTTAAACGTTGGTTTTGCTCGATGGCGCGATCCAACGAAACGAAACATTGGTTTCTCTCCGTTTCCTTTTTTTCTCCGGAAAAACGGAAACTTTCCACTCCATTTTCATTCCTATTCCAAGGTTGCCCCGTTACAACATTCCATCAAATACAAAGGAAAACTAACACGCATGCTGATGCATCTCAATGACTCACAGATCATAGCCAATATTTACTTCACCACTAAAGAAAAAAGTTGTGAGAGCGTGTACAAAAGAAAAACTATTGATGGGGTCACTACGACTTAAACCCTAAACCCTAAACATGATTTAATTCCCTGGCCAGGTACAACCTGTCGAAGGAAAGACGGCTGGCACCCTCGGATCATATGATGCTTTTGTGCAGTTCCACTAAAATCGACCTGAGCATCCCTGATGGCAAAGATATTGAAGACGTGTGATTAGAATAATAGTATTGCACTAGTTCATGAGACATAAACTCATCACAAGTAGAAGCCGGTAGAAGTAGAGCAATATCGACATGGAGATGGAGCTACGGCAGTGGAGCAAGCCAGCTCCAAAAGGAAGATGGATGACCTGGGACATCGGGCTGTAGCTAGAAGGGCGGTTGGGACGCGGCATCCGCCCAAACCGCGGTGACCCCCGATTGGGACGCACCGACTGTGGGTTTTCTCCCTCGCCGATGTCGACCGCGTCTACGCAGAACATTGTTCCCTTCCCCCAGCTGCGGTATCAGGCCCGTCGTTCTATGCTTGTGAAGAGAGCAACCTTAGCAAGCAGGCTTGTAGCTTAGGCTCCTGCTAGTGTATATATAGTGGTTTTCTTTTTCTATCCATAACAACCATTTTATATTGCGTACGTGTCATTCAAGAGTGAAATGATGGTTGCTTCTTCCGACTAACTTACTGTGTGATTTGACTGCTCCTTAGTGGCCCCTACACGTACTCCCCCTACGTGTATACAACAGTCACACGTACACATGGACGCAAAAACACGCGCGACGCCCTAATGCATGCATGTCCGAGCACATGACGGAACACACACAGTCACGCTAAGTGCTCAACCTACACGTGCATGCACACACATACTCAGTCAGGGTGAGCTAGTGACCGTATAAACACCGTAAAATATATATATTGAGCGCAATGAGCGTATTATGAAGTCCACTGACCGTATTTTTACAAATATATGGTGACAGACAGTGTATTTATCTCATTTGAAATTAATTCATATTAATCGGAGAGGAGGCAGTATGGACTAGCATTACTTGCGCGCGGTGGCTCGCAGGACAAGGAGAAACTTTTGACTAATGCAAGCTCTCCCTCGCTCAGGCGGTGGACGTGCAACAGTTAATTCGGTGTCAGATTGCCAGAAGCATACACTATACTACTAGTGCTACTATTGTTCGACTTCCCAAATAGGCGAACAGCCAAGCGCAAAGTTTACTAATATAGTCTATAAAGGTACGTACTATACTAGTACTAGGAACTAGATGGAGGAGCGTCTGCACTCTTATTATAATTTTAAAATGTGATAAAGCAATCTTCAACACATTTGGTTATCTTCGAGGGTTCTCGCATGTGATAATGGAAGTTGATTGCATGGAACACTCGCCACAATTCTCGCTTAATTCTGGCTCATATCCTGTTACAAATAGTAGTGCTCAGTAATATTTCCTCTTTTTTTGTTATTCAGCATGTAAATAGATCAGCAAACCTTGCGGCGCATCTTCGTGCGAACCGTGCTTGCTGCACTTCGAATGTGGCCGAGAGCTGGTTTGATGAAACACCTCGCTTCCTACTTCTTTTTTTGCGGGGTACCTCGCTTCCTAGTGACCAGTGTCTTGGCTGATCGTCCTAAGAATGCTTCTATATGAATAAAGCTCTCTCATTTACCCGCAAAAAGGATTGAGCCATATTAACCGGAAAGGAGGGAGTATGGACTAGCACTACTTTTTGGTGTGTCCCGTCAACTCGCAGAATGAGGAGAAGCTTGCAGGACAAGGTGAAGCTCGCTTACGCCTTTTGACTAATGCAACCTACCCTCGGTGGACATGCATCAGTCCATTCGGTGTCAGATTGTCAGAGGCATACACTATAGTACTCAACATGTGGAGTACCATCATTGTTCGACTTCACGAAGAGGCGAAGAGCCAAGCGCAGTAGTACGAGTAGTACTACTACTAGAACCGCATGGTGGAGCATTTGTGCTCTTATTTCATTTTGTCTCTGATAAAGTACACGTTTATTCCGGAGAAGGGCGGAAAATGGCAGCCCAACATGTAAGGAATGATATCGATCAACCAACCATGCTCGAATATATCTTGGCCTCCATGCGAACCCGTCTGTATGTTCTCGCTCCTCATCTCTCTCAAGGAACCGCGGGTTGGCTCTTTGCCATCAATTGAGATCGGTTTGCTCACACTCCTGTCCCACATGTCAGTGATATGCCAAGAGGAGGTGCATTAACCGACTGGCCATACGCGTACTTGGTTTTGAACCTTCATACTCCCTCCGTCTAGGTGTGTAAGTCATCTTACGAAAACCAAATAATCCCAAAACACTTAGGCGCGGTGCATTAACTTCTACCTCGTTTCTTGTTTCTTGACATATCAACCAATAAGAGATGAGGGTGTGCATGCTTTTAATGACTTGAGACTATCAAACACGACATGCAGCGGTTAGTTCATTGCATGCAATACTATTAATTAGCAAATAGACATTAATGTCTCTCGTTTTTCTCTCCTCCATGGTCACGGTGCACAGTCTAAGATGACTTACTCACCTAGACGGAGGGAGTACTACTCCTCCCTCCGTCACAGTTTACAGGGCGCGCTTCATTATGATGCATTTCTCTCAATGCATTTCCACCACCAGAGAGACTTTAGACGCGTTTGGTTTAATGCTCAATTAATTAGGGCGTGGTAACCGCAATCAAGTCCACAATTTTCTCTCCATGTAACTACGGAGTGGAGTAAGTGCATGCATGTGTGTACCCGGGGTGGAAGCACTGCATGCATGTGTGTACACATTATTCCCTCTAGTAGTAATAGACGCCGTGCTATAACTACCAATGCTATTTTTCAGGCTGATCGCTAGTCGCCTTGGTCCCATAGATATTTTTTCTCTTTTCTGAAGCGCGCTGTATAAACAGTGACGGATGGAGTAGTATGAGCGGATTCAAAGAAGAGTGTATTGATGGTTGCTTCTTCAGAGCAACTTACACTGGGAAAGGTGGGGCTTATGATTTGACTGCTCATTACTCACTATTAATGCGGCGCAACGACCGGGCTGAGTCTCCCATGCGGTTGTGCACTACCCCCTCGGTTCTTAAATATACTCCGGAGTATATTTGTCTTTCTAGAGATTTCAATGAGTGACTACTCAAATATTTGTCTTTTTAGAGAATTCAAATGGACTGGCACATACGGATGTATATACATATTTTAGAGTGTAGATTCTCTCATTTTGCTCCGTATGTAGTCACTTGTTGAAATCTCTAGAAAGACGAATAGAATATTTAGGAACGGAGGGAGTACACATACGAAGCAAAATTGAGTGAATCTACACTCTAAAATATGCCTGTTTGAAATTTGTAAAAAGACAAATATTTAGGAATGAAGGAGTATAATTTTGTGCATGGCACATGGACCCGGATGATGAAGAGGCTTCTGGCAATGCTATCAAGCTTCCATCATTTGTTTACATAATTGACGTGCTATACAAATAATTTTCCAGCGAGACATTAAATTGTACAATGGTGTGAGCTTTCAGCTTCTGTTTCGCGTGTCTTGCCATCGATGCTCTTTCGGAAACAATAAAAAACTAACTTCCTTGCTAATGCATGTCAATTATTAGCAGATCAGAGCTAATAATTACATCACAACTGAAGACAGAGTTGTGAGAAGGTGTTAAATTAAAATTGATACATGCTTTCATTGGCAGCAACGTCCCCCCCCCCCCCAGCTCTGTCTAAATCAACAAGGCATGTTGGGAAAAAAGTAGTTGTCTGGAGCATGCAACATTCCGATCATTTTGTGCAGTTCCACTAACATAGAGCTGAGCGTCCCTGTTCCAAAGATATTAAGTGTGATTACGATAATAGAGGACTGCTGATGAAACAATAAACACATAAACAGAAGCCGGATACCTTTGCAGTCTCTTTTAAGACTAACTAGTTGGAGAAGATTAGGCTCGGAGTTGGATGAGGAGGATAGAGCAAAATCAATCTCCCTTTATGCAGTCGCACTGAAATGTAGAGACGTTGCCCATGTGACATTTTAGTACAACTGCACAAAACACTCTTAAGAAAAAAGTGATCTGTGCAGTTCACCAAAAGGTCGCAATAGCAACGAGGTGAAATGGATAGCCCTGTTTGCAAAAAAGAGGTACAAAGGAAACAATTACTGGCCAATAACAGTTGATGACACATGCGACGACAAAAAAGAAGCATATTCCTTGCCTAAGGGAAGATAACAACACGGTTGTGTTTGTCTAAAACGGTGTGAGGACGAGAATGCAATATGGAAAGTACGCTGGACGAGCTACGTTTTGGGCAGAGAACTATGGAAGATCCACATGCAGCGACGTGGGAAGACGGGCAGTGGAGCAAGGCCGGAGGGGATACCTGGAGGTCGTCGGGATGTAACTAGGTGATCGGCAGCGGGCGGAATCTGGGAGCAGGTGGCGTAGGCCCTGCCGCGCCGGAGCTTGGTCAGAGAGAACGGCGTGTACCGCAGATCGGGACGTGCTGCCTCGGCGCCGTCGAACGGAGAAACGATGCACTTCCTCCCTTTCCCCCGGCGGACGGGATGCGGCCGGATCAATGACCAACAGTGAGAGAGAGAGAGGCCATCGCACTCCCTTTCCCCCGGCGGACGGGATGCGGCCGGATCAGTGACCAACTGTGAGAGAGAGAGAGGCCACCGCACTCCCTTTCCCCCGGCGGACGGGATGCGGCCGGATCAGTGACCAACGATGAGAGAGAGAGAGGCCACCGCAGCCTTGTGTGAGATACTCTAAAGAGCAACAAACCAGGCACGCAAGGCTCCATTTTATATAGTGAGCGGACTACCTTTTTCTCCATAAAAATCGTTTTATATTCTGTGTACGTGCCATTGAGCGCTATAACTTAATTTAAAAATAACGCGACAACGCGTCAAGTCGAACTTTGTTTCGTGCAGGCATGGTACACGACCTCCCTAGGTAAACAACCGCTACAGGCGTTCAAATTAGCACGTTGGCTGCCATTTCGTAAAGAAATGAGCTCCACCGTGTACCCGCGCGGGTGTGGCTGGGCACGAAGCGTGAGTACGTGCACGGTGCACCTATTATCTTCTTGTATATGTACACCACCTACGTGGGGTTGTGTGAGAGAGATACAAACCTAGAGAGATATAGTGTGTGGGTTCTTGAGAGTTTTTTTGGGGAGGGGGGTCAACCAAAAAATGTAACATATGCAATGTGTGTGAAATAGAGTCCTGGATATAACATATATATATAGGGGGCGATCCATGAGAAGAGAGTGAAGGTATCACCGGCTTGAGGTGTCCATAGAATCGAAAAGAGGGATGATGTGTGTGTGTGCGCGCGCGCGATCGATAAAGAGTGCCATCGAATTTGTGTGTGCCCACGTCAAAGATATAGAGTGGCTGGCCTACTGGAACGTGAGAGGGGACATGTGCAGTTTGTCTCTATGGCATGGATACCTACCTGCAGCGCTCGACTATTGGTGTGTGGTGGGGGAAGAGGGAGGCCCAATTAACTATAGAGGTACAATGGCTGGTATATGTGTGGAGGAGGAGAGAGGCCTACCTCATGTATTAAGGAGATCAATCTGCCTCATGTATTAAGGGAGATCGATCGGCATCCATGCATATGTGCATGAGAGGAATAAGGTTGGGAGAGAGACAGAGCTAGAGTGTTGGAGGGGGTGGTAGTGGAGTTGCTTCTAACAAATGGTGGGATTGGCTTGCTAGACAAACGGAGGGCATGCCCGCAATATCAATAAGAGAGGAGATGGCTGCTTGTTGTCTGTGCACGTGCGTGTGAGAGACGGGTCAGGAGGCATGCACGAATGATGAGGGGGGATGATGTGGCTGTGGTAAGCAGACATAACTACATAGGAAGATCAATCGCCCTTTGTTAGAGAAAGGAGAGACATAACTTGTGAGGTATGTCGATCGATGGGGGGGTAGTTAAAGTTGATCCAGGTATATGTTGGGAGATCGATCGGTATACATGCATGTGTGTGTTAGAAGCAAACGAGGCACGAGGAGAAGGATAGAGATAGAGGGGTGCATGTAGGAGGTGGTACGAGAGGCATACTATATCGAGCAAGGAGGAGTGTGCGAGTACGAGAATGATGAAAAGAGTGGTGGGAGTGAGGCATGGACGGTGACAAGAGAAGAGGGGAAGCTTGTGTTTGTGCTAGGCACACCTGGCTAGAGAGGCATATCGATCGATGTGTGCCATAAAGAAGGAGCTGGGGGGCCTACACACACCATGGGTGAACGACCTAAAGTGAAAAGACGAATTTGCGCGATGGAGCTAGAGAATGCTGAGGGAGGGTGAGAGGGATGCGGGCGTGTGCATGCACAAGAGAAAGTTAGCGCTAGCTACAAAGCTAAGAGGGTTGTGTGGGTGTAAAAGACAAATAGAGATCATATATACTTCATTATAAAAAGCGAATTCAGATATTTGAAGAATTTATCATAGTGTTTTAAACCGACGTATGTGTGAATATATATAATGGTGATACACATGGTGTGTTTATGAACATGTTATACTACATTTAATGTATTCTATCTCTACTCTTATAAAAAAACGGAGTTGTTGATGATGGTGTGCCTGCCATCCTGCATTATAGGCCGTCTGATTTATATCTGGCGGATAGCAAGGAAACTATGATGGTTGAAGTTGGCAACAATCATGATTGTAGATTCTTATTGAAATAGAGAAACGAATTCAAATTTGGTTCGAATTGCAGCGGTAGTATAGACATTTGGAATGCACTAAAATGTTGGTATGAGTAGGTTACATGCATTATACAGCAAAGCAAAAAAATAATCGGACATAACATGGATTCATACTCCCTCCTTCCATCTATATAGGGTGTAATGAGATTTTTAAGACCGCCTTTAACTATTGACAAGATTAATAGTACATGACATGCACAATGTGAAATTATATCGTTGAAAGAACCTTTCACAAACAAAGTTAACAGTGTGCTTTGTGTAAGTTGCATGTCATATATCATTGCTCTAATATTTGGTCAAAGTTAGCATCAAAAAACGCATTAGGCCCTATATAGATGGAAGGAGGGAGTAGCTTTGAATAGCATTTGTATAGCAAAACGGGGCAAGACTCTCTCTTTGTGTGGTGTGAATAGTTTTATTTTTTTGTTTTCTTTTTGGTTGAGGGAAGTGCAAATTGATTTGGTACGTACAAGTACAATATTACTACACGTTAGGCTTGTCCCTAAAATTCAACCTGCGTCTTGTTATATGCCGAAAATTCAGATATCGTGCTCCCAAAACTGGCGCCTTCACAACCCGCGCCTTGCTATCCCAAAAGTACAACGCGCGCGAAAACTCCCTCCAGCTGCCAAATCCCGACAAGTGAAATCCCCCTTCTAACCCCGAGCCGAAAGGGCCGCTAGTTCAAATTGGTGGGGGGGGGTACTTTTGTAACACACCCTACATTTTGGACAAGCGCATCCCTAAGTCATGCTTCACCCCCTCCTATTGCCCCCTTTTTGCCATTCGAAATCCCAGGCCACCATAACCTCTCCGCTCCAGCCACGAAACCCCACCCTCCTCCGTCCGCCACGTCACCGCTGCCCAGCCGGAGCCTCTTCCCCGACGACGTCGTCCACCGCAACAGCTCGACGTCCCTCGTCCACCTCCCCGGATGAGGATCTTTCGTCCATCTCGCCATCCCACCGGTTCAGCCACCCCGTCCTCCAGCTCCAAGGAGCTGCTCCGAAGATCGCCTCATCTATCGCGGATGCTCCATCCCCACAGCGTCGCCTTAACCTGCTCCACCAGAACCGCAGCATCCTCACTGACTCCTCGGACGAAGTCGAGGCCTACTCGGCGCCACCAAAGAGGTTATACACTCATCGCATCGCACCTTCTCCTTAACTCGACCTCTCGGCGCCTATAGTGCTCCATCCCGCACCCCTATGGAGCGGCCACCTTGAAGTCGGCGCCGCGGGCGACATCTCCACCGCGGCTCTCCCCCAGTGCGAGGCCCCTTCAGCGGCGGCGTCCATACCAGCCGGATCTTCTGCTACTGCTCCGGCTCTCGCTCGCTGGCTCGCGCTGCTGCTGCTCCGGCTCTCGCTCGCTCGCTCGCGCTGCTGCTGCTGCTCCAGCTCTCGCTCGATCGCTCGCTCGCCCAGCTGTTGCTGCTGCTGCTCTCCCCCTCGCTCGTGCTGCTGCTCTGCTCCGATTAAGCCACACTTCAGTGGACTGAATCGACTTTTGGGTCAGTCGATTTTCAGGGGTTGAGGGGGGGCTCGCCGGAGTTAAAGAAGAACCACCGGCAGTGGGGACGGGGGCTCGCCGGAGAGGTACCCCACTATCTGAAGGAAATATGCCCTAGAGGCAATAATAAAGTTATTATTTATTTCCTTATTTCATGATAAATGTTTATTATTCATGCTAGAATTGTACTAACCAGAAACATGATACATGTGTGAATACATAGACAAACATAGTGTCACTAGCATGCCTCTACTTGACTAGCTCGTTAATCAAAGATGGTTAAGTTTCCTAACCATAGACATGAGTTGTCATTTGATTAACGGGATCACATCATTAGGAGAATGATGTGATTGACATGACCCATTCCGTTAGCCTAGCACTTGATCGTTTAGTATGTTGCTATTGCTTTCTTCATGACTTATACATGTTCCTGTAACTATGAGATTATGCAACTCCCGTTTACCGGAGGAACACTTTGGGTGCTACCAAACGTCACAACGTAACTGGGTGATTATAAAGGAGTACTACAGGTGTCTCCAAAGGTACATGTTGGGTTGGTGTATTTCGAGATTAGGTTTTGTCACTCCGATTGTCGGAGAGGTATCTCTGGGCCATCTCAGTAATGCACATCACTATAAGCCTTGCAAGCCATGTAGATAATGAGTTAGTTACGGAATGATGCATTACGTAACGATTAAAGAGACTTTCCAGTAACGAGATTGAACTAGGTATTGGATACCAACGATCAAATCTTGGGCAAGTAACATACCGATGACAAAGGGAACAACATATGTTGTTATGCGGTTTGACCGATAAATATCTTCGTAGAATATGTGGGAGCCAATATGGGCATCCAGGTCCCGCTATTGGTTATTGACCGTAAATGTGTCTCGGTCAAGTCTACATAGTTCTCGAACCCGTAGGGTCCGCATGCTTAACGTTTCGTTGACGATATAGTATTATATGAGTTATGCATGTTGGTAACCGAATGTTGTTCGGAGTCCCGGATGAGATCATGGACATGACGAGGAACTCCGGAATGGTCCAGAGATAAAATTTGATATATGGGATAATAGTGTTTGATCTCTGGAAGGGTTCCGGAATTCATCGGAAGGGGTTCCGGATGTTTCCCGAAATGTTTGGGTACGAGAACACGTTATTTGGGCCAAAGGGGAAAGCCCACAAGGTTTTTGGAAAGCGCAAAAGGAAGTTTTTTGGAGTCCAGGGGCCAGACGCCAGGGTCCCTGGCGCTTGAGTCCAGACGCCGGGAACCCTGGCGTCTGGCCCTGGAGTCCGAGAAGGACTCTTGCCTTTCAGGTGAAACCGACTTTGTGGAGGCTTTTACTCCAAGTTTCGACCCCAAGGCTCAACATATAAATAGAGGGGCAGGGCTAGCACCAAAGACAGATCAAGAAACACCAAGCCGTGTGCCGGCAACCCCGTCCCCTCTAGTTTATCCTCCGTCATAGTTTCCGTAGTGCTTAGGCGAAGCCCTGCGGAGATTGTTCTTCACCAACACCGTCACCACGCCGTCGTGCTGCCGGAACTCATCTACTACTTCGCCCGTCTTGCTGGATCGAGAAGGCGAGGACGTCATCGAGCTGAACGTGTGCAGAACTCGGAGGTGCCGTGCGTTTGGTACTTGGATCGGTCGGATCATGAAGACGTACGACTACATCAACCGCGTTGATAAACGCTTCCGCTTAGCGATCTTCAAGGGTATGAAGATACACTCCCCCTCTCGTTGCTATGCATCACCATGAACTTGCGTGTGTGTAGGAAAATTTTGAAATTACTATGTTCCCCAATAGTGGCATCCGAGCCTAGGTTTTATGCGTAGATGTTATATGCAGGAGTAGAACACAAGTGAGTTGTGGGCGATACAAGTCATACTGCTTACCAGCATGTCATACTTTGGTTCGGCGGTATTGTTGGATGAAGCGGCCCGGACTGACATTACGCGTATGCTTACGCGAGACTGGTTTTACCGTCGTGCTTTGCACACAGGTGACTAGCGGGTGTTAGTTTCTCCAACTTTAGTTGAACCGAGTGTGGCTACGCCCGGTCCTTGCGAAGGTTAAAACAGCACTAACTTGACGAACTATCGTTGTGGTTTTGATGCGTAGGTAAGAACGGTTCTTGCTAAGCCCGTAGCAGCCACGTAAAATTTGCAACAACAAAGTAGAGGACGTCTACCTTGTTTTTGCAGGGCATGTTGTGATGTGATATGGTCAAGACATGATGCTATATTTTATTGTATGAGATAATCATGTTTTGTAACCGAAGTTATCGGCAACTGGCAGGAGCCATATGGTTGTCGCTTTATTGTATGAAATGCAAACGCCCTGTAATTGCTTTACTTTATCACTAAGCGGTAGCGATAGTCGTAGAAGCAATAGATGGCGTAACGACAACGATGCTACGATGGAGATCAAGGTGTCATGCCGGTGACGATGGTGATCACGACAGTGCTTCGAAGATGGAGATCACAAGCACAAGATGATGATGGCCATATCATATCACTTATATTGATTGCATGTGATGTTTATCCTTTATGCATCTTATCTTCCTTTCATTGACGGTAGCATTTTAAGATGATCTCTCACTAAAATTATCAAGAAGTGTTCTCCCTGAGTATGCGCCGTTGCGAAAGTTCTTCGTGCTGAGACACCACGTGATGATCGGGTGTGATGGGCTCTATGTTCAAATACAACGGGTGCAAAACAGTTGCGCACACGGAATACTCAGGTTAAACTTGACGAGCCTAGCATATAACAGATATGGCCTCGGAACACGGAGACCGAAAGGTCGAGCATGAATCATATAGTAGATATGATCAACATATTGATGTTCACCGTTGAAACTACTCCATCTCACGTGATGATCGGACATGGTGTAGTTGATATGGATCACGTAATCACTTAGAGGATTAGAGAGATGTCTTTCTAAGTGGGAGTTCTTTAGTAATATGATTAATTGAACTTAAATTTATCATGAAGTTAGTCCTGGTAGTATTTTGCAAATTATGTTGTAGATCAATAGCTTGCATTGTTGCTTTCGTATGTTTATTTTGATATGTTCCTAGAGAAAATTATGTTGAAAGATGTTAGTAGAAATTATGCGGATTGGATCCGTGATCTGAGGTTTGTCCTCATTACTGCACAGAAGAATTATGTCCTTAATGCACCGCTAGGTGACAGACCGATTGCAGGAGCAGATGCAGACGTTATGAATGTTTGGCTGGCTCAATATGATGACTACTTGACAGTTTAGTGCACCATGCTTAACGGCTTAGAATCAGGACTTCAAAGACGTTTTTGAACGTCATGGACCATATGAGATGTTCCAGGAGTTGAAGTTGATATTTCAAGAAAATACCCGGGTTGAGAGATATGAAGTCTCCAACAAGTTCTATGGCTAAAAGATGGAGGAGAATCACTCAACTAGTGAGCATGTGCTCAGATTGTCTGGGTACTACAATCGCTTGAATCAAGTGGGAGTTAATCTTCCAGATAAGATAGTGATTGACAGAATTCTCTAGTCACCACCACCAAGTTAGTAGAACTTCGTGATGAACTATAATGCAAGGGATGACGAAAATGATTCCCGAGCTCTTCGTGATGATGAAATCGACGAAGGTAGAAATCAAGAAAGAGCATCAGGTGTTGATGATTGACAAGACCACTAGTTTCAAGAAAAGGGCAAAGGGAAAGAAAGGGAACTTCAACTAGAATGACAAGCAAGTTGTCACTCCCACGAAGAAGCCCAAAGCTGAACCAAAGCCTGAAACTGAGTGCTTACACTGCAAAGGAAATGGTCACTGGAAATAGAAATACCCTGAATATTTGGAGGATAAGAAGGATGGCAAAGTGAACAAGGGTATATTTGATATACAGATGTTTGATGTGTGCCTTACTAGTGTTTATAGTAGCCCCTGAGTATTTGATACTTGTTCGGTTGCTAAGATTAGTAACTAGAAACAGGAGTTATATAAACAGATACGAGTTGAAGGGGAAGTGACGATGAGTGTTGGAAGTGGTTCCAAGATTGATATGATCATCATCACACACTCCCTATACTTTCGGGATTAGTGTTAAACCTAAATAAATGTTATTTGGTGTTTGCGTTGAGCATGAATATGATTTGATCATGTTTATTGCGATACGGTTATTCATTTGAAGTTAAAGAATAATTGTTACTCTATTTACATGAATAAGACCTTCGATGGTTATACACCCAATGAAAATAGTTTGTTGGATCTCGATCGTAGTGATACACATATTCATAATATTGATGCCAAAAGATGCAAAGTTAATAATGAAAGTGTAACTTATTTGTGGCACTGCCGTTTGGGTCATATCGGTGTAAAGCGCATGAAGAAACTCCATAAAGATGGATTTTTGGAATCTCTTGGTTATGAATCATTTGATGCTTGCGAACCGTGCCTTTTGGGCAAGATGACTAAAACTCCGTTCTCCGGAACAATGGAACGAGCTAGTGACTTATTGGAAATAATACATACCGATGTATGCGGTCCAATGAGTGTTGATGCTCGTGGCGAGTATCGTTATTTTCTGACCTTCACAAGATGAATTGAGCAGATATGAGTATATCTACTTAATGAAGCACAAGTCTGAAACATTTGAAAAGTTCAAAGAATTTCAGAGTGAAGTGGAGAATCATCGTAACAAGAAAATAAAGTTTCAGCAATTTGATCGCGGAGACAAATATTTGAGTTACGAGTTTGGTCTTCAATTAAAATAATGTGGAATAGTTTCACAAACTCATGCCACCTGGAACACCACAATGTAATGGTGTGTCCGAACGTCGTAATCGTACTTTACTAGATATGGTGCGATCTATGATGTCTCTTATCAGTTTACCACTATCGTTTTGGGGTTATGCATTAGAGACAGTTGCATTCACTTTAAATAGGGCACCATCAAAATCCATTGAGACAACGCCTTATGAACTATGGTTTGGCAAGAAACCAAAGTTGTCGTTTCTTAAATTTTGGGGCTGCAATGCTTATGTGAAAAAGTTTCAACCTGATAAGCTCGAACCCAAATCGGAGAAGTGCGTCCTCATAGAATACCCAAAGGTAACTATTGGGTACACCTTCTATCACAGATCCGAAGGCAAGTTATTCGTTGCTAAAATGGATCCTTTCTAGAGAAGAAGTTTCTCTCGAAAGAAGTGAGTGGGAGGAAAGTAGAACTTGATGAGGTAATTGTACCTTCTCCCTTATTGGAAAGTAGTTCATCACAGAAATCGGTTCCAGTGATTCCTACACCAATCAGTGAGGAAGTTAATGATGATGATCATGAAACTTCATATAAAGTTGCTACCAAACCTCGTAGGTCTTCCAGAGTAAGATCCGCACTAGAGTGGTATGGTAATCATGTTCTGGAAGTCATGTTACTAGACCATGATGAACCTACGAACTATGAGGAAGCGATGATGAGCCCAGATTCCACGAAATGGCTTGAGGCCATAAAATCTGAGATATGATCCATGTATGAGAACAAAGTATGGACTTTGATTGACTTGCTCAATGATCAGCAAGCCATGTTAAATAAATGGATCTTCAAGAGGAAGACGGACCCTGATAGTAGTGTTACTATCTACTAAGCTCGACTTGTTGCGAAAGGTTTTCGACAAGTTCAAGGTGTTGAATACGATGAGATTTTCTCACTCGTGTCGATACTTAAGTCTGTCTGAATCATGTTAGCAATTGATACATTTTATGAAATCTGGCAAAAGGATGTCAAAACTGCATTCATTAATGGATTTATTATAGAAGAGTTGTATATGATGCAACCAGAAGGTTTTGTCAATCCTAAAGGTGCTAACAAAATGTGCAAGCTCCAGCGATCCATCTATGCACTGGTGCAAGCATCTCAGAGTTGGAATATACGCTTTGATAAGTTGATCAAAGCATATGGTTTTATACAGACTTTTGAGGAAGCCTGTATTTACAAGAAAGTGAGTGGGAGCTCTATAGCATTTCTGATAAGTATATGTGAATGACATATTGTTGATCAGAAATAATGTAGAATTATTCTGCAAAGCATAAAGGAGTGTTTAAAAGGAGTTTTTTCAAAGAAAGACCTCGGCAAAGCTACTTACATATTGAGCATCAAGATCTATTGAGATACATCAAGATGCTTGATAATATTTTCAATGAGTGCATACCTTGACAAGATTTTGATGTAGTTCAAAATGGAGCAGTCAAAGAAAGAGTTCTTGCCTGTGTTGCAAAGGTATGAAATTGAGTAAGACTCAAATCCCGGCCACAGTAGAAAATAGAAAGAGAATGAAAGTCACTCCCTATGCATCAGTCATAGGTTCTATAAAAGTATGCTATGCTATGGATCAGACCTATTGTATGCTCTGCCCTGTTTTGGCAAGGGAGTACAATAGTGATCTAGGAGTAGATCACTGGACATTGGTCAAAATTATCCTTAGTGGAATAAGGATATGTTTCTCGATTATGGAGGTGACAAAAAGGTTCATCGTAAAGGGTTACGTCGATACAAGTTTTGGCACTGATCCAGATGACTCTAAGTCTTAATCTGGATACATATTGAAAGTGGGAGCATTCAACTAGAGTAGCTCCGTGCAGAGCATTGTAGACATAGAATATTTGCAAAATACATACGGCTCTGAACATGATAGGTCCGTTGACTAAATTTCTCTCACAAGCAAAACATGATCATACCTTAGTACTCTTTGGGTGTTAATCACATAGCGATGTGAACTAGATTATTGACTCTAGTAAACCTTTTGGGTGTTGATCACATGATGATGTGAACTATGGGTATTAATCACATGCAGATGTGAATATTAGTGTTAAATCACATGGCGATGTGAACTAGATTATTGACTCTAGTGCAAGTGGGAGACTGAAGGAAATATGCCCTAGAGGCAATAATAAAGTTATTATTTATTTCCTTATTTCATGATAAATGTTTACTATTCATGCTAGAATTGTATTAACCGGAAACATGATACATGTGTGAATACATAGACAAACATAGTGTCACTAGTATGCCTCTACTTGACTAGCTCGTTAATCAAAGATGGTTAAGTTTCCTAACCATAGACATGAGTTGTCATTTGATTAACGGGATCACATCATTAGGAGAATGATGTGATTGACATGACCCATTCCGTTAGCCTAGCACTTGATCGTTTAGTATGTTGCTATTGCTTTCTTCATGACTTATACATGTTCTTGTAACTATGAGATTATGCAACTCCCGTTTACCGGAGGAACACTTTGGGTGCTACCAAACGTCACAATGTAACTGGGTGATTATAAAGGAGTACTAGAGGTGTCTCCAAAGGTACATGTTGGGTTGGCGTATTTCGAGATTAGGTTTTGTCACTCCGATTGTCGGAGAGGTATCTCTGGGCCCTCTCGGTAATGCACATCACTATAAGCCTTGCAAGCAATGTAGCTAATGAGTTGTTGAGGAATGATGCATTACATAACGAGTAAAGAGACTTGCCAGTAATGAGATTGAACTAGGTATTGGATACCGACGATCAAATCTCGAGCAAGTAACATACTGATGACAAAGGGAACAACGTATGTTGTTATGCGGTTTGACCGATAAATATCTTCGTAGAATATGTGGGAGCCAATATGGGCATCCAGGTCCCGCTATTGGTTATTGATCGGGAACGTGTCTCGGTCATGTCTACATAGTTCTCGAACCCGTAGAGTCCGCACGCTTAACGTTTCGTTGACGATATAGTATTATATGAGTTATGCATGTTGGTAACCGAATGTTGTTCGGAGTCCCGGATGAGATCATGGACATGACGAGGAACTCCGGAATGGTCCGGAGATAAAATTTGATATATGGGATAATAGTGTTTGATCTCCGAAAGGGTTCCGGAATTCATCGGAAGGGGTTCCGGATGTTTCCCGAAATGTTTGGGTACGAGAACACGTTATTTGGGCCAAAGGGGAAATCCCACAAGGTTTTTGGAAAGCGCAAAAGGAAGTTTTGCAGAGTCCAGGGGCCAGACGCCAGGGTCCCTGGCGTCTGGCCCTGGAGTCCGAGAAGGACTCTTGCCTTTCGGGTGAAACCGACTTTGTGGAGGCTTTTACTCCAAGTTTCGACCCCAAGGCTCAACATATAAATAGAGGGGCAGGGCTAGCACCAAAGACAGATCAAGAAACACCAAGCCGTGTGCCGGCAACCCCGTCCCCTCTAGTTTATCCTCCGTCATAGTTTCCGTAGTGCTTAGGTGAAGCCCTGCGGAGATTGTTCTTCACCAACACCGTCACCACGCCGTCGTGCTGCCGGAACTCATCTACTACTTCGCCCGTCTTGCTGGATCGAGAAGGCGAGGACGTCATCGAGCTTAACGTGTGCAGAACTCGGAGGTGCCGTGCATTCGGTACTTGGATCGGTCGGATCGTGAAGACGTACGACTACATCAACCGCGTTGATAAACGCTTCTGCTTAGCGATCTTCAAGGGTATGAAGATACACTCCCCCTCTCATTGCTATGCATCACCATGATCTTGCGTGTGCGTAGGAAAATTTTGAAATTACTACGTTCCCCAATACTATCTATCTTAGGGTTCAGGGTGGGGGCGGGGGGCCTAGAGGGCTGGCCGGGGCGGCAGTGGCGAGTTGTTTCAGGGTGGCGAGGCGGCGCAGGGGCTGGCGGTTCGGCCAGTGGTGGCAGGCGGCTCAGGGGTGTGCAGGTTGAAGATGAACTGCAGGCCCTCCCTAAACTACATGTCAAGTGTCTCTCTGCTACCATTGCGTTCAGTTTCGATAGTAGCATTCAGATTCCACAGTTAATTTCAGTTTCGACAGTTAAGTTCAGAGTCAACAGTTTTTACCTCATCTGTTGTAGTCAGGTGGTTTTTGGTGATGTTAATTTTACATCCATTTTTCATCATCTATTGGAGATGCTATTAGAATCCCACTTGAGATTGACGATGTCTGTCTTGTACTACTTCAGCCTTGACGTCTTACGGCTCACCGGAGCTGTTCCAACGACAGAACGATCCATCACAACAGAGCAGTGCCCTGGACGCCGTCTATAGATTCCTCAGATCTTCCTCCACACCTCCGACAGCCACCTCTGCCTCAACTGCTTCAGCGACCAACCCAATGATGTTGAGGTCGACACGGCTACGGCAAAGAGGTTGTACACTTGTTGCATCACTTATTACTATACATTCACGTCGATCCATTAGGGCTATTTTGGTTCAACGGAAAAACATCGATCCACTGGTTGTTACCATCACTCTAAATTTCTGCATGCTCTCCTTACATAATCTCACCATATTTTTTTCGTATGCATGTCAGATATTGTACACAGTCATGCTGAACATGTAGAGAAAAAGAGAAGAGTTTTGCGCGGCAATACAATGTCATGCAGACATCGCTCCATGGTGGGTTCAATGGAAAACCCTCCCCACCCCTCTCTAGATTGTGATCCATAGGAAGATATCTGTTCTGAGGTGTATTCAGACACCGCTGACCACTCCTATTTACCCCCCAAGGTGTTTGCTCTACCTTGGCATGATGATGTTAGTCATATCATGCATATGTTGCCTTGAAGTGCCTACTTTTGACATCATATATGTCATCTGCTTAGTTTAGACATGTTCTGTAATGCCACCTGTTTAGTTTCTATATCATATATGGGAATTATGCAGTCTCATGTCTTTTAGCCAGCCATAATATATGTGAAATGTGCAATGCCATCCTGTTTAACCAGGCATCATATATTTGAATGATATCTTGCCCATCCTTTTCTTCATTACATTTCCATTTGTCGACAATGTTTGTACATTAAACTACTCTTCCTGTGAATCAGCCATTTGGGTGGGAGATGGAAAAATCTGGAGTGAAAACAAGGCCTTCAGAGCAGACATTGCTACCTGTCGAAGCAGATCCCTTGTTGGGTCCCGATAGCTCCTCAGAGATGGATTCAGAGACAGATGACCAGTCCTATTACCCCACTGAGGTGTATGCTCTAACTTGGCACGGTTATACTGCTCATATCATGCATACGGTGTCTTGCATTGCATAGTTTAGACATCATATACACAATATTCAACACCATGTTCTTAGTTCAGACATCATATCGAATGCCCTCTGTTTAGCATATAAATCACATATGTGAATTAAATGATGCGATCCTGATTACTTAGATAACATGTAGGTGAATTATGTCATGCGATCCTGTTTAGTTATTCATCATATCTTTGAATTATGTTATGCTATGCTATCCAGTTTAGATAGACATCATATATGTGAAATTATGTCATGCTATCCGTTTTAGTTAAACACTATACATGTCAACTATTTCATGCCCTCTTTTTTCCACACTATCTATTGCATCTGTCTCTCATACAATGTATGTACATTCAACTATGTTTCCTGTTTATCAGCCATTTGAATTGGAGCGGGTGATGCCAGTATCTAGCGGAATAAAAACACGGTCTTCAAATAAAATGGTGCTACCTCTTGGTGGAGATAGCACCCCAGTTGTACATGCACAAGAACCAGCCCTACCACACATAACCCAAACTCTCGCAGATTATACCCCTACTGCGATGGACAGAGAACCAGCTTCACCCAATCTAACCCCAACCCCAGCTGATAGTAACCCAGTTCCTGTTGACACAGCACCATCTCCACCACAGAGCTCCCAAACAACAGCAGTTAGTAAGGCAGCTCCAGTGCCCAAAGGGCCAGTACTATCACGGCGAACCCCAACTCGACCAGTTAGTACGCCTATTCCTGTGGAGGAAGCACAACCAGCCAGTCGTAGTTTAGCATCTATCACATTTGATGTTGTTAAATCATATGTGTGTATCTTCCCATCTTGGAAATATTATACTGAAGATGAAGGAAAATGCCAGTTGCAGGTGTTTGTCCAGGAGTTATGTGTAAGTAATGTTATTCATGGTAATTACTTTGCTTCATCCCATACATCCTACCTCCATGATGGTTATAATACAGCAAATTTTCCCATTTTTCTCTATAGAGAAGGACCGATTTGGAAACTCGGGATGAGGTAACCTGTGCTAATACCTCTGCTATCTTCAAGAATGCTTGGTGGCAGTATCGGAATTACCTGAAGAAAATGTACTTCACCGGCAAAGAAACTCATCAAATTCCCTTACGTTCTCCTGAGACACATTTACTGGACGATGACTGGGAATGCCTTGTTCTGTACTGGTCCCGAACCAAGAATGTGGTAAGGTCTATGAGCTCATTTTTTATTTTTAAGTATTTTATTCTTGCGTCTTATTGTACTCTGTTCATGTAGAACAAGTGCCTAAACCTGAAGAACAACTGTTCTAATTTAAGATTCCATTGCTATCATAGTTCAAAAAAGCGCTAGGCCTTAATTGTGCATTTTGTCACCGCCTTGCGCTTTACTGACCAAAGCGCATGCTTATGCGCAGTTATGCACAGATTATGCATAGTTATGCGCAATGCATTTTGCCAACGCCTAGAGCCTAGGCGCGCTTAAGCGCTCGCTTAGGCGCGCCTTTTTTAACTATGATTGCTTTGCTCTTGTATCATTGTATTTACTGATACGAACTTATTTTTAAATTGAAGGATCCAATCAAAACTCCAACGGCACAGCAGGTATGTTCACGCATGTTTCTTTAACAGGTTTGCTCTTATTAGTAGCTCTGTTGATTTCAATTTCAATTGTGTATACAGTTGACTTTCATATCATGCACATTGCTAGCATCACAACAGAGCCAATAGTGTTGTTGTACATGTAGACCCGTGGTACCCATCTGAAATCTTGTTGTGCCGTGTGGTTTCCCACACTTTGTATTCTTTCATTGCTGCTTTGTCTTGAACTGATATGATTTGAACTGTGTCTCTATTTTGATTTGGCAAGACAATGCAGTGACCATAGGACATAGATATATGTTTGTTTGATGCTTTTATTATGTACTAGTAGTTGGCAATAGAAGACTTGGTAGTTTAATCCTGTCCACCTTACTAATGAACTGGTTCACCGAAATGAGTTTCATATACTAGTACATGCTAAACTTGTTATGTGTCTGCTTGTTTCTTCTTTTAGAATGCTGACAGAATATTGGGGAAGAGTGCCTTATTAAGCAATGGTAAAGGAAGTAATGCAGATAAGGTTTAGGATAGTGACACATCCTTGTTGGTCTCAAACAAAACTGATAAAACAGCTAAGGAAGACTATCTTGAAGATAGCGAGACAACCCCAAAGTCTTGTCTTGGTTTAGTGTTCGAGTTACTGGCCACTACCGCATGCACAAGCTATTCAAACTCACTGTCTGAATCAGTTCGGTTTCTTGAGTCTCAACTACAAGCTAAAAGACATCGATCAGTTGTGTTGCGACAAGAAGCGGAAGGACTGCGGAAGTCCCTGGAGCATTCAGATGCATACTTTCTGGTGCAATAGCAAGCGTTGGAGGATTTTAGCGCCAAACAGGACAAAGCTAATCAGCTTGCTAAGCTTATTGCCAGCATGGTGGATACCCAGGATAACGTTTCTTGAGCTCTTCTGAAGTTGTTTCAGTTATGCTCTTGTTTTGCTGCCGCGTTTATTTGCACTGGTGGCCAATTTTGACGGCCAAGTGTATGTAATATGCTGCTTTGTTCCCTATATTTGCACTGGTGGCGAACTTTGATGCCCAGTGGATGTAATATGTGTAATAGCGGTAATAGGCTAGCCTTAATTGCTTGCTTATTTATTTCCTTATTGTCTTGTTTAGTTGTTTGCTTGTAGTCACTGCAGTTATTTTTCTGTGTTTTTCTAGTGGCCACAATAGCCTATTTTTGGTAACTAGGCCAAAATAATCATGGCAACACACTGGCTGTTGCAACCATGGGCCTCCTGCAGGCCGTATGATCCATGGGCCTTCGTTCGGTCGTAGGACCATTGGCCTTCTATACGGGCCATAGGATCCATCGGCCTTCTATACGGGCCTTAGGGATCAATGGGCCTTCTACGGGCCGTAGGGTCCATGGGCCTTCTACGGGCCGTACTATCCATGGGCCTCATACGGGCCGTAGGATCCATGGGCCTTCTACGGGGCGTATCATCATTTCGCCAACCATGGGCCGTACTATTCGTGCACCATAACGGGCCGTTAATAGGCCGTATTTGATAACTCTATGAAAACAGCCCAACGGGTTTTTTTGACATGAAAACGGCCCAACGTATTAACAGTCCGCAAACGGGCCGACTGTAACGATGGGCTGAATTTGGCCCACAAGCAGAAAATGACAGTAACGGGCCGTATGTAACCGAATGCTGCAAATGAGCCCAAGAATCAATGGGCCCTGAGAAGGCCGAAAGATAACTTGGGCTGGAAACGGCCCAATGGAATAATGGGCCGTTAATGGGTATAAAGTGATACACTGTTCATTACGGGCCAGTTTCACCATGGGTCGTTAATGGGCCAACAGTTACAGAGGTCCTCATATGGGCCGAAAGAAGTCATAGGCCACACATGGGCCGGAAGTTAAAACGGGCTGAATCATATTGGACGGCCCAAATGACGCTATTGGGCCTAATTCGGATAGGGTGTAATGGGCCCTGGGTTAGCAGGCTGTAAATGGGCTATATGTGAACATGTCGTTAACATGCTTTCCGTGGGCCGGCCCGCCACCTTTTGACCAAGTCAAATGGGCCGACCTTTTCACAGGAATGGGCCTCTGTTGGGCCGTGCCACGTGTCGCCGTATCATAGGCGCCTTCGGTCCAATGAGCGGATGACATCTGTCCCAACGGTGAGCAGACACGTGTTTGCTCCAGCCAATGATGATTTTACACGTGGAAAATCCCCATTGGTCGGGGCTGTTAACGGGTTATCGGATCCAAAACCCGGCCCGATAGCTTAACAGCGTTCCGTTACGGTGGATGCCACATGTCGGTCACCCTTGACGAAAGCAGGTTTGTGACGCACGATTTATCATCATGGAAGTGGACACTTCCGTGATGATAATATTGGTAATGTCATGGAACACTTCTACGACAGCACAGGTATGACTATCTTGATTCTGTCATAAATTTGTCATGGATGTACATGCATGACAAAAAACGCGACCTACTGTGACAAACACGTATCATCACTGAAGTGTATTTGTTTTGTAGTGCATGTACTAAGCGGGAATACTGCTTGTGCATCCAAACTCCATAAACCCCAAAATTATTCCATATGAGTCCACCATACCTTCCTATATGCGGTATCTACCTGTCGTTCCAAGTAAATTTGTATGTGCCAAACTCCAAACCTTCAAATGAAATTTTGTTTTGTATGCTCGAACAGCTCATGTACCAACTAGGGTTGTCTGTATCTTCCATGTTAAGCGGGTTATTCTCAAGAGGAGTAGACTCCGCTCCTCATTCACGGGAAAATGGCTGGTCACCGGGATGCCCAGTCCCATGCTCAAATCAAATCAAAATAATTAAACAAAACTCCCCCAGTATTGTTGCTAGTTGGAGGCACCCGTTGTTTTGGGCAAGCCATGGAATGATGCTTGTTGGTGGTGGGGGAGTATAAACTTTACCATTCTATTTGGGAACCACCTATAATGTGCATAGCATGGAAGATATCGAGATCTTTTAGTTGTTACGTTGACAGTGAAAGTATACCGCTCAAAATGTTATTCATCTCTATTTCAAAATCGAGCTCTGGCACCTCTACAAATCCCTGTTTCCCTCTGCGAAGGGCCTATCTATTTAATTTTATGTTGAGTCATCACCCTCTTATTAAAAACCACCCGCTGGAGAGCACCGCTGTCATTTGCATGCATTACTATTAGTTTATATTGGGTATGACTATGACTGGATCTCTTTTACCATGAATTACAATGTTTAGTCAGTCCTTGATCTTTAAAGGTGCTCTGCATTTATGTTTTGTGGTCTCAGAAAGGGCTAGCGAGATACCCTTTTGTCATATCATATTATGATTGTTTTGAGAAAGTGTTGTCATTCAAGTTTTATTATTATTGCTCGCTAGTTGATTATGCCATTGATATGAGTAAACATGAGACCTAAGAGTTATTGTGAATATGGTTAGTTCATAATCTTTGCTGAAAACTTGAATGTTGGCTTTACATATTTGCAACAACAAGAACAAACATAGTTTGTAAAAGTTTTTCTTTATCACTTTCAGTTTGTCAACTGAATTGCTTGAGGACAAGCAAAGGTTTAAGCTTGGGGGAGTTGATACGTCTCTATCGTATCTACTTTTCCAAACACTTTTGCCCTTGTTTTGGACTCTACCTTGCATGATTTGAATGGAACTAACCCGGACTGATGTTGCTTTCAGCATAACTGCCATGGTGTTATTTTTGTGCAGAAATAAAAGTTCTCGAAATGACCTGAAAATCCACGGAGCAACTTTTCAGAATTAATAAAAAATACTAGCGAAAGAATCAGCACCAGGGGCCCCACACCCTATCCACGAGGGTGGGGGCGCGCCCCCTGCCCCGTGGGCCTCCTGGACCTCCACCGACCTCAACTCCAACTCCATATATTTGATTTCGCGGATAAAAAAATCAGAGAGAAAGTTTCATCGCGCTTTACGATACGGAGCCGCCGCCAAGCCCTAATCTCTCTCGGGAGGGCTGATCTGGAATCCGTTCGGGGCCCCGGAGTGGGGGATTCGTCATCGTCGTCGTCATCATCAATCATCCTCCATCACCAATTTCATGATGCTCACCGCCGTGCGTGAGTAATTCCATCATAGGCTTGCTGGACGGTGATGGGTTGGATGAGATTTACCATGTAATCAAGTTAGTTTTGTTAGGGTTTGATCCCTAGTATCCACTGTGGTCTGAGATTGATGTTGCTATGACTTTGCTATGCTTAATGCTTGTCACTAGGGCCTGAGTGCCATGATTTCAAATCTGAACCTATTATGTTTTCATGAATATATGTGAGTTCTTGATCCTATATTGAAAGTCTATAGTCACCTATTATGTGTTACGATCCGACAACCCCGAAGTGACAATAATCGGGATACTTCTCGGTGATGACCGTAGTTTGAGGAGTTCATGTATTCACTAAGTGTTAATACTTTGGTCTGGTACTATATTAAAAGGAGGCCTTAATATCCCTTAGTTTCCATTAGGACCCCGCTGCCACGGGAGGGTAGGACAAAAGATGTCATGCAAGTTCTTTTCCATAAGCACGTATGACTATATTCGGAATACATGCCTACATTACATCGATGAACTAAAGCTAGTTCTGTGTCACCCAATGTTATAACTATTACATGAGGAATCGCATCCGACATAATTATCCATCACTGATCCAATGCCTACGAGCTTTTCACATATTGTGCTTTGCTTATTTACTTTACCGTTGCTACTGTTACAATTACTACAAAACTGCTACTGTTACTTTTGCTACCGTTACTGTTACTTCCATACTACTTTGCTACTAAATACTTTGCTACAGATACTAAGTTATCCAGGTGTGGTTGAATTGACAACTCAACTGCTAATACTTGAGAATATTCTTTGGCTACCCTTGTGTCGAATCAATAAATTTGGGTTGAATATTCTACCCTCGAAAACTGTTGCGATCCCCTATACTTGTGGGTTATCAATGAATACTTCATAAATTATAGATACGTTGGAGATGTATCACATACTCAAGGAGAACACTTTTATACCTTGAAATTTTAGTTAAGGGATCATCTTATAATGCTACCGTCGTACTAAGCAAAATAAGATGCATAAAAGATAAATATCACATGCAATCAAAATATGTGACATGATATGGCCATCATCATCTTGTTCTTTTGATCTCCATCTCCAAAGCATCGTCATGGTCTCTATTGTCACCAGCTCGACACCTTGATCTCCATCGTTGCGTCGTGGTCGTCTTGCCAACTATTGCTTCTACAACTATCGCTAACACATAGTGATAAAGTAAAGCAATTACATGGCGTTTGCATTTCATACAATAAAGAGACAACCATAAGGCTCCTGTCGGTTGCTGGTAACTTTTACAAAACATGATCATCTCATACAATAACGTATATCACATCATGTCTTAACCATATCACATCACAACATGCCCTGCAAAAACAAGTTAGACGTCCTCTACTTTGTTGTTGCAAGTTTTACGTGGATACTACGGGCTTCTAGCAAGAACCGTTCTTACCTACGCATCAAAACCACATCAGTGATTTATCAAGTTTGTTGTTTTAACCTTCAACAAGGACCGGCCGAAGTCAAATTCGATTCAACTAAAGTAGGAGAAACAGACACCCGCCAGCCACCTTTATGCAAAACTAGTTGATGTCTGTCGGTGGAACCGGTCTCATGAACGTGGTCTTGTAAAGTTGGTCCGGGCCGTTTCATCCAACAATACCGCCGAATAAAATAAGACGTTGGTGGTAAGCAGTATGACTATCACCGCCCACAACTCTTTGTGTTCTACTCGTGCATATCATCTACACATAGACCTAGCTTAGATGCCACTGTTGGGAAACGTGACATGCAATTTCAAAAAAAAAAACTACGCTCACGCAACATCTATCTAGGAGATGCATAGCAACGAGGGGGAGAGTGTGTCTACCTACCCTCATAGACCGTAAGCGGAAGCGTTTCACAACGTGGTTGATGTAGTCGAGCTTTCTTCGCGATCCACCAATCAAGTACCGAACGTATGGCACCTCCGAGTTCTCCACACGTTCAGCTCGGTGACATCCCTCGCCTTCTCGATCCAGCAAGATGTCGAGGTAGTAGATGAGTTCCGTCAGCATGACGGCGTGGTGACGGTGATGGTGAAGTGACCCGCACAGGGCTTCACCTAAGCACTACGAAGATATGACCGTGGGAGTAAACGATGGAGGGGGGCGCTGCACACGGCTAACAATTGATGTTGTGTGTTCTAGGCGCCCCCCTCCCACATATATATAGGTGGGGGAAGGAGGGAGAAGCCAGGGGGCCCCAAGTAGGATACGAATCCTACTTGGGGTTTTCCCAAGTGGCGCCCCCTGCCTTATTTCACCGGAAAAGAAAAGGGAACGGGGGAAGAGAGAATGAAGGGGGGCCGAACCCCCTCTTTTCCTTCCCCCACTCGGCCTCCTTCCATAGGGGGACGCGCCACTCCTTGTGGGCTGGTGTGCTCCCCTCTCATGGCCCATATGGCCCATATCTTCCCTCTGGGGGTTTCGGTAACCCCTCTGGTACTCCGATATGTACCCGATACCCTCCGGAACACTTCTGGTGTCCGAATACTATCGTTCTATATATCAATCTTTACCTCTAGACCATTTTGAGACTCCTCATCATGTCCTTGATCTCATTTGGGACTCCGAAAAACATCTGGTCACCGAATCACATAACTCATATAATACAATATCGTCATCGAACGTTAAGCGTGCAGACCCTATGGGTTTGAGAACTATGTAGACATGACCGAGACACCTCTCCGGTCAATAACCAATAGCGGAACCTGGATGCTCATATTGTCCCCCACATATTCTACAAAGATTTTTATTGGTCGAACCGTTATGACAACATACCTTATTCCCTTTGTCATCGGTATGTTACTTGCCTGAGATTCGATCGTCGATATCTTCATACCTAGTTCAATCTCGTTACCGGCAAGTCTCTTTACTCGTTCCGTAATACATCACCTCATGACTAACTCCTTAGTCGTTTGCTTGCAAGCTTGTGATGTGCACTACCGAGAGGGCCCAGAGATACCTCTCCGATACTTGAAGTGACAAATCCTAATCTCGATCTATGCCAACTCAATGAACACCTTCAGAGATACCTGTAGAGCATCTTTATAATCACCCAGTTAAGTTGTGACGTTTGATAGCACACAAGGCATTCCTCCGGTATCCGGGAGTTGCATAATCTCATAGTCGAAGGAATATGTATTTGACATGAAGAAAGCAATAGCAATAAAACTGAACGATCATTATGCTAAGCTAACAAATGGGTCTTGTCCATCACATCATTCTCCTAATGATGTGATCCCGTTATCAAATGACAACTCATGTCCATGGTTAGGAAACCGTAACCATCTTTGATCAATGAGCTAGTCTAGTAGAGGCTCACTAGGGACATGTTGTTTGTTTATGTATTCACACATGTATTAAGGTTTCCAATCAATACAATTCTAGCATGATTAATAAACCTTTGTCATGAATAAGTAAATACTCCCTCCGTTCCAAAATAAATGACTCAACTTTATACTAACTTTAGCACAAAGTTGGGTCATTTATTTTGGAACGGAGGGAGTATAAAATAACAACTTTATTATTGCCTCTAGGGCATATTTCATTAACATACAACACGTGAGATAGTCCTAGAGGCAAGACTAGGAATCATGGTTTACTGTTTATCATTCCGTACATGTTTATGGGTTTTCCTCTGAATCACATATTCTAGAATCATAGCAGTTATAACATAGAATAAAAACTCTTAATTATAAACATGGAAATAAATAATACAACATTATTGCCTCTAGGGCATATTTCCGACAACAGGGCTATGGTTTGGCCAATAATGGTGTTTGGCCGACATGACTCTGATGTCGAGGGCCAACCTAGCAGGGAGAGAATGGCGGCAAGGGGTGGCGATGTCGAGGGGTGAGTGTTGGAAATATTCCCTAGAGGCAATAATATTGTATTATTATATTTCCATTTTCATAGTCAAGAGTTTATATTTCATGCTATAACTGCTATGATCCTGGAATATGTGATCCAGTGGAAAACTCATGCACGTGTGGAATGATAAACATTAAAGAATAGGTTCCTAGTATTTCCTCTAAGACTGGCTCAAGTGTTGTTGGTGATCATGTTTTCCAGATCTTAGGATATCATGAAGTGTAACGATAGTCCTAAAACAACATTGAGAGTATGACGTTAGAAGAACGATCATATTGAATCGACCCAAACTTGTTTATTATACTTTGAGATAATATCGTCTAAAGTCAATTGTTATAACATGGAGTGTTAGCATGTGTTTTAATTCCTTAGACCATGAAATATCGTAGTCACATCTTACCGTACAATGAACTTTTCTCAAACGACGTCATCTATAACACGGTGATCATACCGACAACTTATAGGTTCATCAGAAAGTTTGACAAGGGACTAGAGAGCATGAGAGTGGGATTTTATCCTATGATGATGGAGAGACATTCTTAGGTCCCTCTCGGTGTGATGGCATCCATCATCATATGGCAAGACACAGGTCACTACATCACAAGGATGTCGGAACACTTCAATGAGAAAGAAGAACAAAACCGATAACGAGGGCAACGGTATAATGAGCATGTGTATGACTCGGGAGAATACCGGTGCATGTTAATTCTATAAAGTATCACGAAGCAAAAGGAACATCACATGATAACCAAAGGTTGACTCAAATTTTATTTGTGTAATCATAGCGATCGATATGTGATGTCTACTACACAACCTTCTTCTTGTAGACGTTGTTGGGCCTGGAAGTGCACAGGTTTGTAGGACAGTAGCAAATTTCCCTCAAGTGGATGACCTAAGGTTTATCAATCCGTAGGAGGCATAGGATGAAGATGGTCTCTCTCAAACAACCCTGCAACCAAATAACAAAGAGTCTCTTGTGTCCCCAACACACCCAATACAATGGTAAATTGTATAGGTGCACTAGTTCGGCGAAGAGATGAAGATACAAGTGCAAAATAGATGGTAGATATAGGTTTTTGTAATCTGAAATAATAAAAACAGCAAGGTAACTAAAGATAAAAGTGAGCGTAAACGGTATTGCAATGATAGGAAACAAGGCCTAGGGTTCATACTTTCACTAGTGTAAGATCTCTCAACAATAATAACATAGATAGAACATATGACAAGCCCTCAACATGCAACAAAGAGTCACTCCAAAGACACTAATGGCGGAGAACAAACGTAGAGATTATGGTCGGGTACGAAACCACCACAAAGCTATTCTTTCGGATCAATCTATAAAAGAGTTCGTACTAGAATAACACCTTAAGATACAAATCAACCAAAACCCTAATGTCACCTAGATACTCCATTGTCACCTCAAGTATCTGTGGGCATGTTATACGATATGCATCACACAATCTCAGATTCATCCAACCAACATAAAAGTACTTCAAAGAGTGCCCCAAAGTTTCTACCGAAGAGTCAAGAACGTGTGCCAACCCCTATGCATAGGTTCCCAATGTCACGAAACCCGCAAGTTGATCACCAAGACATACATCAAGTGGATCAATAGAATAACCCATTGTTACCATGGTTATCCCACACAAGACATACATCAAGTGTTCATAAAAGACTCAATCCGATAAGATAACTTCAAAGGGGAAACTCAATTCATCACAAGAGAGTAGAGGGGGAGAAACATCATAAGATCCAACTACAATAGCAAAGCTCGGGATACATCAAGATCGTGCCATAGAGGAACACGAGAGAGAGAGATCAAACACATAGCTACTGGTACATACCCTCAGCCCCGAGGGTGAACTACTCCCTCCTCGTCATGGATAGCGCCGGGATGATGAAGATGGCCTCCGGTGATGGGATCCCCCTCCGGCAGGGTGCCGGAATAGGGTCCCGATTGGTTTTTGGTGGCTACAGAGGCTGCGGCGGCGGAACTCCCGATCTATCTTCTGTTCTGGAAGTTTTAGGGTACGTAGGTATATATAGGTGCAGGGAGAACGTCGGTGGAGCTACGGGGGCCCCATGAGGCAGGGAGGCGCGCCCATGGGGGCGGCCCCCCACCCTCGTGAGCACCTCCCGTATCTTCTGACGTGGGGTCCAAGTCCATCAGGTGGGTTTCCTTCCAAAAATAACTTCTCCTGTTGATTTCGTTCCGTTTTGACTCCGTCTGATATTCCTTTTCCTCGAAACACTGAAATAGGCATAAAACAGCAAATCTGGGCTGGGCCTCCGGTTAATAGGTTAGTCCCAAAAATAATATAAAAGTGGATAACAAAGCCCAATATTGCCTAAAACAGTAGATAAAGTATCATGGAGCAATCAAAAATTATAGATACGTTGGAGACGTATCAAGCATCCCCAAGCTTAATTCCTACTCGTCCTCGAGTAGGTAAATGATAAAAAAGATAATTTTTGATGCGGAGTGATACTTTGGCATAATTTCAATGTAAATCTTCTTAATCATGGCATGAATATTCATATCTGAAAGATTCAAGATAAAAGTTCATATTGACATAAAAATAATAATACTTCAAGCATACTAATCAAGAAATTATGTCATCTCAAAATAATATGGCCAAAGAAAGTTCATCCCTACAAAATCATATGGTTAGGTTATGCTTCATTTTCGTCACACAAAGATGTTCCCAACTTCTATACCCCCGATGACAAGCCAAGCAATTGTTTCATACTTTTTAACGCGCTTCAGCTTTTTCAACCCTCACGCAATACATGAGCGCAAGCCATGGATATAGCACTATGGGTGGAATAGAATATGATGATGGGGATTGTGTGGAGGAGACAAAAAAGGAGAAAGTCTCACATTGACGAGGCTAATCAACGGGCTATGGAGATGCCCATCAATTGATGTCAACATGAGGAGTAGGGATTGCCATGCAACGGATGCACGAGAGCTATGAATGCTCAACAAAAGAAAACTAGTGGGTGTGCATCCAACTTGCTTGCTCATGAAGACCTATGGCATTTGAGGAAGCCCATCGTAGGAATATACAAGCCAAGTTCTATAATGAAAAATTCCCACTAGTATGAACAAGACAATTTATGAGACTCACTATATGAAAAACATGGTGCTACTTTGAAGCACAAATATATGAGACTCACTACATGAAGAACAAGGTGCTACTTTGAAGCACAAGTGTGGTAAAAGGATAGTAACATTGCCCCTTCTCTCTTTTTCTCTCATTTTTTTTATTTTTTTTTATTTTTTTGGTGGGCTTCTTTGGCCTCTTTTTTATTAGGGCTTCTTTGCCCTTTTTTTGTAAAGTCCGGAGTCTCATCCCGACTTGTGGGGGAATCATAGTCTCCATCATCCTTTCCTCACTTGGGACAATGCTCTAATAATGATGATCATCACACTTTTATTTTTCTTACAACTCAACAATTACAACTCGAAACTTAGAACAAAATATGACGCTATATGAATGCCTCCGGCGGTGTACCGGGATGGTGCAATGAATCAAGAGTGACATGTATGGAAAATAATGCATGGTGGCTTTGCCACAAATACGATGTCAACTACATGATCATGCAATGGCAATATGACAAAAGTAAAGTATGTCATGATGAACGGAACGGTGGAGAGTTGCATGGCAATATATCTCGGAATGGCTATGGAAATGCCATAATAGGTAGGTATGGTGGCTGTTTTGAGGAAGATATAAGGAGGTTTATATGTGAAAGAGCGTATCGTATCACGGGGTTTGGATGCACCGGCGAAGTTTGCACCAACTCTCAAGGTGAGAAAGGGCAATGCACGGTACCGAAGAGGCTAGCAAATGCGGAAAGGTAAAAGTGCGTATAATCCATGGACTCACATTAGTCATAAAGAACTCATATACTTATTGCAAAAGTTTATTAGCCCTCGAAGCAAAGTACTACTATGCATGCCCCTAGGGGGATAGATTGGTAGGAAAAGACCATCGCTCATCCCCGACCGCCACTCATAAGGATGCACAAGTCAGGTACACTTCATGTTTCAAATTTGTTACACAACTTTAACCATACGTGCATGCTACGGGACTTACAAACTTCAACACAAGTATTTCTCAAATTCACAATTATCAACTAGCAAGACTTTGATATTATTACCTCCATATCTTAAAAAATTTATTAAGCATTAGATTTATCTTAGTATTCAATTCACTCAAAAGAAAGTTTCACATATCTCGAACACTAAGTATATTAACATTAAGCAAATTACCATGCTATTAATGACTCTCAAAATAATCTAAGTGAAGCATGAGAGATCAAGTTTCTTTAAAACAAATCCACCACCGTGCTCTAAAAGATCTAAGTGAAGCACTAGAGCAAAACTATCAAGCTCAAAAGATATAAGTGAAGCACGTAGAGTATTCTAACAAATTCCAATTTGTGTATGGCTCTCTCTCATTAAAAGAATTCAGATCTTGATACCTTATTCAAACAGCAAGCAAAGCTAAATAAAACTACAATGCAAGGATAGCACAACTCATGTGAAGAAGCAAAAAACTTAGGCTCAACCGATACTAACCGATAGTTGTTGAAGAAGAAAGGTGGGATGCCTACCGGGGCATCCCCAAGCTTAGATGCTTGAGACTTCTTGAAATATTATCTTGGGGTGCCTTGGGCATTCCCAAGCTTGAACTTTTGTGTCTCCTTAATTCATCGCATATCATGGTTTCTCTTTTTATCAAAAGCTTCATTCACAACAAACTCAACAAGAACTCGTGAGATAGGTCAGTATAAACCAATGCAAAACCTTATCATTTCCTACTGTAACAAATCACTAAAATTATTATTCAACATTGAATACTAAATGCCTCTGCATATTTAATACTCCTATCATCAAATAGAATCATTAAACAAGCAAACATATGCAAACAACGCAAACATAACAGCAATCTGTCAAAACAGTACAGTCTATAAAGAATGCAAGAGTATCAATACTTCCCTAACCCCAAAAATTATGAAATAAAATTCCCACTGTAATAAATTTATCAGAGCTAAATATGCAAAAAGATTAAACGTTAGACCATGCTCTGACTTTTCTAGGGAATTTTTGCAACAGCGGTAAACTTTCTGTTTTCAAACAGCAACATGCAAACTAGCAAAATAAGCATGGCAAAGGCTATCCTTGACTTTTTTATTGAAACTAAAGAGGCAAAACATTATTCTAACTACAGAAAGAAAATACTAACAAAAGAAAATGACACTCTAAGCAAAACACATATCATGTGGTGAATAAAAATATAGCTCCAAGTAAAGTTACCGATGAACGTAGACGAAAGAGGGGATGCCTTCCGGGGCATCCCCAAGCTTAGGCTCTTGGTTGTCCTTGAATATTACCTTGGGGTGCCTTGGGCATCCCCAAGCTTAGGCTCTTGCCACTCCTTATTCCATAGTCCATCGAATCTTTACCCAAAACTTGAAAACTTCAACCACACAAAACTCAAAACAAAACTCGTAAGCTCCGTTAGTATAAGAAAATAAAACCACCACTTAGGTACTGTAATGAACTCATTCTAAATTCATATTGGTGTAATATCTACTGTATTCTAACTTCTATATGGTTCATACCACTTAATACTAGCCATAGATGCATCAAAATAAGCAAACAACACATAGAAAACAGAATCTGTCAAAAACAGAACAGTCTGTAGTAATCTGTATCAAACGTATACTTATGGAACCCAAAAATTATGAAATAAATTGCTGAACCTGAGCAATTTGTCTATTAATCATCTGCAAAAGTAATCAACCTAAAAGCACTCTCCAGTAAAAAATGGCAGCTATTCTCATGAGCGCTAAAGTTTCTGTTTTTCACAGCAAGATC
Source organism: Triticum dicoccoides (assembly GCF_002162155.2). Lineage (NCBI taxonomy): Eukaryota > Viridiplantae > Streptophyta > Magnoliopsida > Poales > Poaceae > Triticum > Triticum dicoccoides. The sequence continues at coordinate 321,093,491 of NC_041389.1, read as the reverse complement.
ACATAAACTTCACCCAAGTCTTCCCACAGGTTCTACTTGGCACTTTATTGAAAAAAAAGATATAAAACATAATTAATACAGTAGCATAATCATGTGAACACACAAAAACAGTAAGGATAAGTATTGGGTTGTCTCCCAACAAGCGCTTTTCTTTAATGCCTTTTAGCTAGGCATGATGATGATAATGATGCTCACATAAAAGATAAGAATTGAGACATAACGGGAGCATCATGAAGCATATGACTAGCACATTTAAGCCTAACACACTTCCTATGCATAGGGATTTTGTGAGAAAACAACTTATGGGAACAATAATCAACTAGCATAGGATGGCACAACAAGCATAACTTCAAGAATTTAAGCATATAGAGAGGAAACTTGACATTATTGCAGTTCCTACAAGCATATGTTCCTCCCTCATAATAATTTTCAGTAGCATTATGAATGGATTCAATAATATAACCAGCACCTAAAGCATTCTTTTCATGATCTACTTGCAAGGAAAATTTACTACTCTGCACATAAGCAAACTTCTTCTTTATAGCATACGTATCATCACAATGATCATCATAAATAGGAGGCATGCTTTCATCATAGTAAATTTGCTCATCAAAGCTTGGGGGACAAAAAATATCATCTCCATCAAACATAGCTTTCCCAAGCTTGTGGCTTTGCATAACATTAGCATCATGGATATTTAAAGAATTCATACTGACAACATTGCAATCATGCTCATCATTCAAAGATTTAGTACCAAACATTCTATAGATTTCTTCTTCTAGCACTTGAGCACAATTTTCCTTTCCATCATACTCACGAAAGATATTAAAAAGGTGAAGCATTTGAGACAAACTCAATTCCATTTTTTGTAGTTTTCTTTTTATAAACTAAACTAGTGATAAAACAAGAAACAAAAAGATTCGATTGCAAGATCTAAAGATATACCTTCACTTACCTAGCCTCCCCGGCAACGGCGCCAGAAAAGAGCTTGATGTCTACTACACAACCTTCTTCTTGTAGACGTTGTTGGGCCTGCAAGTGCACAGGTTTATAGGACAGTAGCAAATTTCCCTCAAGTGGATGACCTAAGGTTTATCAATCCGTAGGAGGCATAGGATGAAGATGGTCTCTCTCAAACAACCCTGCAACCAAATAACAAAGAGTCTCTTGTGTCACCAACACACCCAATACAATGGTAAATTGTATAGGTGCACTAGTTCGGCGAAGAGATGAAGATACAAGTGCAAAATAGATGGTAGATATAGGTTTTTGTAATCTGAAATAATAAAAACAGCAAGGTAACTAAAGATAAAAGTGAGCGTAAACGGTATTGCAATGATAGGAAGCAAGGCCTAGGGTTCATACTTTCACTAGTGTAAGTTCTCTCAACAATAATAACATAGATAGAACATATGACAAGCCCTCAACATGCAACAAAGAGTCACTCCAAAGCCACTAATGGCGGAGAACAAACGTAGAGATTATGGTCGGGTACGAAACCACCACAAAGCTATTCTTTCGGATCATCTATAAAAGAGTTCGTACTAGAATAACACCTTATCAACCAAAACCCTAATGTCACCTATATACACCATTGTCACCTCAAGTATCCGTGGGCATGATTATACGATATGCATCACACAATCTCAGATTCATCCAACCAACATAAAAGTACTTCAAAGAGTGCCCCAAAGTTTCTACCGGAGAGTCAAGAACGTGTTCCAACCCCTATGCATAGGTTCCCAATGTCACGAAACCCGCAAGTTGATCACCAAGACATACATCAAGTGGATCAATAGAATAACCCATTGTCACCACGGTTATCCCACGCAAGACATACATCAAGTGTTCATAAAAGACTCAATCCGATAAGATAACATCAAAGGGGAAACTCAATTCATCACAAGAGAGTAGAGGGGGAGAAACATCATAAGATCCAACTACAATAGCAAAGCTCGGGATACATCAAGATCGTGCCATAGAGGAACACGAGAGAGAGAGATCAAACACATAGCTACTGGTACATACCCTCAGCCCCGAGGGTGAACTACTCCCTCCTCGTCATGGATAGCGCCGGGATGATGAAGATGGCCTCCGGTGATGGGATCCCCCTCCGGCAGGGTGCCGGAACAGGGTCCCGATTGGTTTTTGGTGGCCACAGAGGCTTGCGGCGACGAAACTCGCGATCTATCTTCTGTTCTGGAAGTTTTAGGGTACGTAGGTATATATAGGTGCAGGGAGAACGTCGGTGGAGCTACGGGGGCCCCACGAGGCAGGGGGGCGCGCCCAGGGGGGAGGGCGCGCCTCCCACCCTCGTGAGCACCTCCTGTATCTTCTGACGTGGGGTCCAGGTCCATCAGGTGGGTTTCCTTCCAAAAATAACTTCTCTAGTTGATTTCGTTCCGTTTTGACTCCGTCTAATATTCCTTTTCCTCGAAACACTGAAATAGGCATAAAACAGCAAATCTGGACTGGGCCTCCGGTTAATAGGTTAGTCCCAAAAATAATATAAAAGTGGATAATAAAGCCTAATATTGCCTAAAACAGTAGATAAAGTAGCATGGAGCAATCAAAAATTATAGATACGTTGGAGACGTATCAATATGGACGTCCACGGTTCCGCTATTGGTCATTGAACGAAGGGGTTTCATTCATGTCTATGTTTTACCGAACCTACGGGATCACAAGTTTAAGGTAATCATGATCTGATGAGTGTTAGTAGGACGAGAGTATCGAGGATTTATTTGTGAAATTTTTTCATTAGTATTCGGAATAGTTCGGAGAGGAACTAGAAGCGTTTCGGGGTCATCAAAAGTTCGGAGTTTATTAGGCAATACTGGGTATTTCCCATAAATAATATATAGGTGAAAAATGTTTCCGGTGATGCTAAATTATAATAAAGGATCTAGTAATTGTTAGGAGGCTTTATATTTGATTTAATATCAACGGGGCTTAAAAGGCCAAGAGGTGGAAGGAAACATGGGCCACAAGGGCCCATAAGGAAGTGGCGCCCCTCTTTCCTATGGGGGAGGCCGAATTGGACTAGGAGGGCTCCCCCCTCTTGGTCGGCGCCCCAAGGAGGGACTTTTTCCTTCCTTGGTGGCATCCCCTCCTCTTTCTATATATACTAGAGGATTTTTTCCATTGAGACATAAGTTTTGGAGCCTCCTCTAGTTCTAGTTCTAGTTGATCCTAGTTGATCAATTAGAGCTTGACCTAGATCATCTAATCCTCGTAATTAGAAACCCAGTGTGGTTCTAATATTCTCCATCTAATTATCCGGCGACGATTAGCTCTGGACGATGACGGGTCGTGAAGATCGTATGCTTGCAACCAAGTAGAGAGGTCGTGCTTTTGGTCTTCTGTTCAAGGGATCGTTCATGGGCGGTTGACGGGATCGTTCATCTACGCTACGAGGGACTCCAAGTACGATCTACACCAACTCGTCTACTTCCGCTACACTCCGGAGTCGGTAGCGATCATGATCCAAACCTTATATGCATCTGCATATTGTTCCTGGGTGGTCATCGGGCGAATTTTGTTTGTTTTCTACTATGTTTCCCAATAGTGAGATGGTGAGATCTCTGCGACTAGGGGACACAGGGTATGAGGGAAACAATCGAACTAGCCTCAGGTGCATTGTGGCCATACTGAATGGCATGCCATTCCCGTGGTCACCATCCAAATTGTGTGCTCGAGGGTCCTATTGACGGCCAAACTGGCCAACCTACGGTCAAATTTAACGATGATGAAAAAGAAGGCTGATAAATTAAGCTTGTGCGTGGAAAGTCAAAGGCCAAGATAGGACTTGGTGGAGGACGCAATGGGGCATCCTAGGATCACCACAAGGGTAGAGAAAGGTTCAGATCAACGTGTATTAGGGAGAATGTATTTTTTTGAAAGTTGATGCGCAAACCGGTAGCATTTGGAGAAATCGAGTAGCAAGGATTTTAGATGGTTTAGTTGATCCATATTGGCCTCGAGGATGATCAAAGTCTCATCCATGTATTGAAGAACAGGGCAAGGCAGATTCGTGTTCACGAGATGTTTGATCACACCAACAGAGGAGGCATATAAAATCAGACGTTGAAGGATGTCCGCTACAATTATAAACACTAAATCTTAAAAGTGCAGGTGCACTTTTTGAACGTTTTGAGCGTTTTGAGCGCATACCTAAATATAGAAACCATTCACTAATTACATCACATAAATAGAAAAGATTCGCATTTGGTCTAAGCTGGCAGACGATGTGTAGACGGGAAGTTTTAGACTTCCCATGTGACCGCATGCATGCGGTTCTAGCCTGCCCATATCACCTAATTATACATCCATGCATAACTTATATAAGAAATTTCAGAAAACTATAACTTTCAAGCTGCACATCAGAATCAAGATTTGCCTTCACTATTGAAACCCTCACGTCGTGCTCTTCCAAACTAAATCTCGTGTGAGTATGCTTCGACGAACTTTTTTGTGTGTGCAACTTTACTACTACAGAATGCAACCTTAGTGGCACACGTGCCAATTTTATGCCTTAGGTGAAAAGGTTGCACATCAACTGCTAGGAAGTTGGCTCGGGCAATAAACGAAATTGCACATCCACTGGTAGGGTAGTTGGTTTGGAGTGCCAACAGTGAGAACTGCATATCAACGGGTAGGAGGAAAAGTTGCACATCAACTGCTAGGCGGTTGGTTGGGCTAGGAGACAAGGTTTCACATCTCGCTTGTATGGTAGTTGAGGCAGGGTGCCAGCGGCGAAAACTACACATCCACGTACGGAGGAGTTGGGATTTCACATCGACGCCTAGGCAGTTGGCCGAGGCAGCAGACTAAGTCGCACATCTCACTAGTAGGAGTAGATGGGATAAGGATGCCAATAGTGAAACGGTCCATCCATGGGTAGTGGAAAAGTTGTACATCAACTGCTAGGCAGTTGCCTGGGGTAACAGACTAAGTTGCACATTATAAAGAAGAAGTTGGTTCCAATGGTTGCTAAGGCCCTGCTCGGATCTCCTCCACCTTCCAGATTCCCAAGAATCCAGCTAGAAGCCGCCCGAACAGGACAGCTCCCAGAATCCAGCTTCTGGAGATCGAGCAGAGTAGCGTGCAATTTCTTGGAGCAGCAGAATCGTAGCTTCTCCAAAACGAGAAGCTGGCTCCAGGAGAAGTTGCTGGAAATTATACTCGATCTTCCCTTCCGAAGTGCCATCTTTCGCGAAACGTTTTCTTCTCGATCTGTTTCCCTCTCATGACTCGCCATCGAACTGGGCCTCAAGCTCGCTTCCTGGGCTGCCAGCCCATGTTGACGGAGAGGAGCTGAGCCAGTGCTGCTGAACGAATCTGTCTCCCGTCGGAAGCTGGCGACGGCTGGCTTCTCAGGAAGCTGGCTATTCCCTGAAGCTGGAGAAGATCCGAACGGGGCCTAAGTTGCAACCTCACGGTAAGTTGGATCATGTATCACTAAAGTTGCATTAGCACCGAAGTTGGTTTTGAAAAAAAGTTGCATCCTACATTACTAAAATTGCATCATATAGTACTAAAAGTTGTATCATATAGCATCAAAAGTTGGCATTGAAAAAAGTTGGTGCTGGAGGTGCCATCAGTGAAAACTGCGCGTCCACGGATAGGGCAAAAGTTGCACAACGACTGCTAGGGGTTGGCCGGGGCAGCAAAAGTTGCACACCGCATCTCACTTGCAGGGGTAGTTGGGGCGGGGGTGCCAACAATGTAAACTACACATCCGTGAATATTGGGGAAGTTGCACATCGCTAGTCAGGTAGTTGCGACTAACAATGACTAAAGTTTCATACACAAAAAGTTTGTCAAAAATACTCATATGAGATCTAGTTTTGAAGAGTTCTCAAAAGAAATATGTGGGTGAAAACAGATCTTAATTCCGGTTCAAAAGTTATGACTTTAAGTAAAATGAAACCCAAATTAAATGCACGTGAAAAAAAACAATTAAGGAGCGCCGCGCTATGTGTACTTTAGCAATCCTATATGCGTCCACACTTGCTCCCGTGCATTCACACTTGTTCATAGAGATTTTTCTTTTTTTGACACACAGTAAAAAAGACAGACAAAAAGTTTTCTAATTGGGTGTTTGCTCGGGATCGCTAGCGAGCCAACGGCCACTTGCTTAGACTCGTCCATTATAAACCACGACAACACTGGAATCAAGGGCCTGGCTTCCCTTTTAGTAACACCGCTGAATGACTTTGACACGCTAAGATTCTGAATCCAACAGCACTAAAGATCTGGAAATTCTCTGACCCTCATGATAGTTGATAGAGCTGACCAGGAAACTGAGTCAAAAGCTTTCTGAAAATCGAGCTTTAGCACAATAGCAGGTTTTCGCCTTTTGATGCAGGATTGGACCATGTTAGCAGCGTAAGTGAAGTATTTAGTTATCCCTCTCCCCCTAATGAAACCCGTTTGATCATGATGAATGAGCTGAGATATGAAAGGTTGAGCCCTATTGGATAGGCATTTGGAAGCGATTTTAACCACGCAATTCTGGAGAGAAACTGGATTGAAGTTTCCAGGGTGGATTGAAACAATCTTCTTGGGAAGCAAAACAACAAAGGCCAATATTTTTGGGACATTAGGGAAACAGAATCAGGAACTGTAAGAAAAAGCATAAAATCCTCCAGCTTTCTTAATCATTTACGGCTGAATAATCTGAGCTTTCTGCTAAAAGAATGTATACTGTTTGGACAGATTTTTACAGGTTGCAACAAGTTACAACATTTTCAGGAAGAATGTGGCTCCTACATGATCTACGTATATTATTTACCTATGAATGAGAAAGCAGTTCCCATTTAATTTCTTTACAGAAGTGAACCATTTGTCTTGGTTTTTGTGCAGGTGTCCAAAATGAAGCACGGCGATCACATCATCGTCTCGAATTTCTCGAGTTTCTTCACTCTTCGCATAGATGCAACCAGTAATGCCAAGAAAATGCCTGCAAGTTCAGTTGGGAGCAAGAATTGGACCAATCAAGAAAGGACATGTAGAAAACATCACTAGTTTAAATTCAGGTTAGCTTACAAATACAAGTAAAGATAATGAAAGGTTCCACATAAGGTTGAAAGTTGTCGTATTATGGAGAATTTGTCGAACGGACTTTTTTTAGGAAACAAGCAACAAATCCTACCTGCGCCGACGAAAGACCCATTTGCGACTATTTGGTTTCCTTGACTACCCATGACGACCCCAATATTCAAGAGAGTACCACCCATGGCTGTATACATGGTCGCCATCTGAAGTACGTTAGCTTTACGAGCAGCCCGTTCCGACTGCAAATGCCATTATATAAGTTTCAGGTTGACTTCCGACCAAAGCAACAAATAATGGAAACACTAGGTTTTCAAACTAGGAGTTACTGAGCACACAAGTGCTTGTCATTAACTTATGATGGCAGAAAAAGATGCTACACAGGAGTATAGTTATCAGCAGAGCCATACCTCAAGTACTCTGACTCTGAGTTTCAGATCACCCGACTCGAGTTGCCCCACAAAATCCTCAATCCGTTGGATTCTGTAGGGCATTGAGATCGTAGAATCACGGGCCTGTATGTATGGAGATAGCAGTTAATGGCATGCACAACAACTAGAAGCGTAGAAACGAGGGGAAATGACAAATCATATCGATTATGTCTTTACATCATTTGCTTGCTTTCTTATCTCCTGGACTAGTTCAGGTCCAGCTCTTCGTCTTGTTTTCAAGTCTAGCAGTTCCTGGAGTTCAAATGGAAGAAGGTAAGAATTCACAGATAGATGTTGAAAGGATAAAGAGTTTCTGCTGTTATGAGGAAAATGGAACAGAACTATGTTAGCAGAAATAACAAGTCGCACACGAGCATAGCATATTAACTAGATGATCTATCTTGGTAACAAGCTCTAGCAAAGTTGTAGTCCACTTCTGAAAACATTTAAGAGAGCAGCGAAAACATGAACAAAGTTACATAAAATAATAATAAAAGTTGCTGCACCAAATTATTTGCTAACTCCGCCATCCACTATGTGCATGAACAAAGTTGCTAACTCCGCCATCCAGTATGCACAGGTTAAGATTATTTTTCCTTTGTTATTGTTTATACTACACAGTTAGCAAATGAGGAACTATGTACATGAACAAAGTTTACATTTACATAAAATAATCTTAACCTGTGCATAGTGGATTGAGGAGTTAACAACTTTGTTCATATTATAAACAATCTTAAAGACAATAATCCTAACCTGTGCATATGGTGCAGCAACTTTGACAAAGGAAAAGTCAGGATCCAGTATGTACCCGATGCCTGTGAAACATGAATATACCAACACAATCATTGACCGACAAATAGTTAATCTAACAGATGGTAAATAGGTAAACTTTTTATGAAGTTAATCGCATAGCTAATAATTTGAATATCAGTGTGAGCGTTTAGAGGCCTGGAGCAGGTCCTCAAGATATATTCTTCATTTCATTCGGCTCGGCATTCCCTAGAAACCTTAAATTCTATGCTAATTCTTTTCCCAAAATACCAAACGTCAAGTGCTGGGCAGTGGGCGGTAGAATTAGAAAAATCACTCACGGAGTATACAAGTTCTGAATGAAAAAAAATCCAAAACTCTTTGTGTTCATTGATTTTTTACACAAGTTAAGATTGTGGCGAAAAAACTTCATTTGTGTTATGCACCAAAAAAGTTATGTGCAGTTACACTCAGTTCTAGACAGTTGTTCCTTCTTTGTTTGTACAGGACGCACGTGGACACATTTTGGCTCAAATTTTGTAGGTTCACAATCCATCCAACAATGTATATCCACAAAAGGTTTTGGATTTCTTATAATCTAATATGTGTGTCTTCTAATTGTTCATTAAATCACCCAGGTGCACGCACTGCACAAAGTCCACTCTCAAGTCTTGATCTCAACCACAGACGACATAACAAAACATGTCACCCCATCTGTAGCAACTGCATAAAATTGATTTACAAAAAATAACTAATGGCCTTCTAATGATGAGAAGATTCTTCAAAGTGGGAATGAATATATTTTGCAGCTTAGAGCCATTATATCCTTTTACAACAGGTAGAGATGCATTTTTCCTTTGTTATTGTTTATAATACACAGTTAGTAAATTAGGAACATTTTGCAAGCTTATAACCAAGAACACACTGAGATATCTGTACCAAACCATTAAGATATTGCATTCATAAAAATACTGAAGAAATCAGAAGTGATACTATCGAAAGAAATGGATCTGTAGATATTGTAATGTTGTCAGGATATACAAGAATGGAGAACCTTCAAGAGTTGAGAATGCCCTTATGACGAACGTAAATGTGGAAGGAAAGCGGAAAGGTTGATCTTGCGCAATTGCAAACAAGTCCTGGGAAGGTAAAACACAGGATTAACTTCAATATCTCAGTATTTTTACATGCAAACTGATTCATGTAAAATTATAAGGTCAGGCAACCTCTCCAATTGCAGCTAGAGTCTGCTGTTGATCCGGTGACTGGCTCAGCAGATTGTCCAAGAAATATTGTACGGACCTTCTTACCTGTATAACAAAAAAGGGGGCAGAAAATAAATGTTAAATGAAATTTCTTCAATTACTTTTCTGCCCAGGAAATAACATGTCCTACAAACCGGTGAGAGGTCTCCTGTTGGCTGAAGAGCTTCCAGGTCAATTAAAGCTTTTATAACCTGTAAGATAGAGTTGACTGAGAAAGAGAGAATAGATGAACTGCCCAAAAAATGAGCATCTTAAATTACTCAACACCATGTAAGGTAAGATGCTAGGCAAATTCAGAAAACTATTATGTGTGCACCACTCATTTGAAGATACGAAAATACCTTGTTCGCATCCTTCTCATACACAGCATAGAACAAGGAGAGTAGTCTATCTCGAGTGAATGATTTGATTTCACCCATCATTCCAAAATCATAATATATTAGAGAGCCATCCTTGTCTATGGCAAGGTTTCCAGGATGAGGATCAGCATGGAAGAAACCGGTCTTCAGTATCTGTGTTTTACATGGAATGAAAATCTTAGTGCAAATAACTATCACATGTACTGATCCACTAAAAAAATAAATAACTTGGTGTCAATATTGTACATAAAACAGAATATACAAAATATATGCTTAAACATCTATTAAGACAACCAGGCAGCGAACTGCACCATTGTACAGGATCCAGGAATTTTATATCATCTAGCAATACCGCCACTTCTTTGAAATTATAAGGACTGTATGGTTTGATACTTACAAGTTACGAGTCAACATGTGTGGTAGATATGTATTTATTAAATTATTGCCAACAACATCCTTTGAGATTTTTACCAGGCAAAAATTTTGAATCGTGGAGTAAAGGCAGCCGAAGAGTTCAGGCTTAAAAAAACGAGACTAGTACTGAAGCAGAGCCAGACCATCTAATTTTTGATACACAATGTCAAGTGTGCCGTGTTTACCCTGGCCTCTCATTTAAGAAAAAAAAATCTAATAAGATCATGCAAACTCTCTTGAAACCAGCCAGTTAATAGCCCAAACTGCATGGCTAATATTTCCCAGATAAAAATTCTTCAACTAAAAACATGCCCAGTGTTAAAACATGATCCCCGCAGGTTTTGGTCACATTTAACAGGCAACAAATAGGAAAATTACAAAGGCAATAGCCCAACAATGAATTATTAAGCAAGTCTTCTATCAGTTTTCTTAGAAGAGTAGACACTATGTTGTGAGAAGCATTTTCTATAAATGATGTACAAAATCACAAGCAACTAAACTGAGTTTTGTACAAACATATCAAGTACACTAAGAAAACATTGACCTGAATTAGGTACGACTCTATTGAACGAGATGCAATCAGAGAACGGCTATATCCCCGGCTGTCTAGCACCGCCAAGTTGTTTATCTTAATACCTGTATAAATGAGAAAACAGATTAAAATATAATATTTCATGGTAAAAAATGTTCTAAAAAAATATACTTCCGCATTACAACTGGAAAATTTTGGTCTGAGTTACAATTGAAAGAACAATCGTCCGCTAAAAAACTGTGCTTGATCTTCGTTGTATATTTAAGTGAAAAGACAACAGCAATATGTAAAGTCTTTTCTAAAGCAAAAGTTGAACCAGAAGGTAGTCACATTAATTTGGCATGTAGAAATATATGTGATCATACATGGCTAGATATAATGGATTTATTGCTGTACTTATTAGAATTCTCTCAGACGAGACAGAGGATTGAAGATCAATAATGGGCATAATCATATATATAATAAGTAACTGAAAGTGGATTAGTTTGTGTAAGCCTGCTCTGCATGACAAGGTAATATACATATATATTACTCCCTCCGATCCAAATTAATCGTCGCAGCTTTAGTACAACTTTGTACTAAAGTTGTGACAATTAATTTGGATTAGAGGGAGTACTTCAAATCTATACAAGAAAAAGAAACTGTATGGTATCATAACTGATTTCACTAAATAGTAACTAACATGTCTAATAAATCACTTTATAAATGGATAACCATTGTGAAATACGAACTCTCAAGAAAAAGTTAACTCAGGTTACTTTAAATTACAAGAAATAATTAACACGTACCAGGAGCATACTCCAGGGTTAACACCTTTTCAGTTGTGTAGTCCCACATGATAAGCTACAGAAGCAGCATAATGGCAAGTCATTTTAATCTTTGAAGCAAGATTTCAGAAAGAAAAGAAGAAGGGTTTTGTTTTATTACTCCACTTTAACGAAAGTTTAGACATCTCTATGCTGATTGAATGCAAGTAAAATCATCAACTACAATTTAAAGGGGTACAACAAGCCACAGGCCACATCCAAGCGTCCAAGAGTACAATCTGTCCTGATCAAGCCTTTACTGCTTGGGCTACCCACTAGCAATCAACCCAAACATATCATAGGCTGTTATATGCAACAGAAAGTCAGAAAATGTCCCCACTTTCTCTGCTATTGGCCTTCCTAGGAAGGCAAAACACAAGAATGGGAAATGTAAGAGGTCTGAAAACCAAATAAATTAATGCTACAGAAAGGATTTATGCTCCATATCGTGCCTCACAAAATTCATATGCAGAAACCACCGTACTGAACTAATCAATCGAAAGGCTATTAGGAATTCTGCAGATTTTCGTATCAATTATCACAAGCTGCATGCGGACCAGCATGAGACCAGGCAGGTGATTGCAAGAGGATGCCTGCTGGAGGCAGAGAGACCAAGCAGACAGATTGATCACTGTAATTAAACACTCCAAACATTCCACATGGGGATGTTTGCCCGTTCTTAATTTGATCCAGTATTGTGAGTAGGGCAATATGATTTTGGGTATGTTCAAAGTGGAGTACTGAAACAAAGCACTGCAAAAGTTTGCATTTGGGGTCCAGAAGACATACTGGCACGCGAACCCATTTTATGTTTCTGAAATCTCGACGAAATCTGTCTGCATTCTTTCCTTCATTGATGTAATCAATTTCTTCATACAAAATTCTGAAATCACAGAAATCAGGGTGGTCAACTTCTGTTTGAAAGTTCAATTTCAATACTAAAAACTAGAACAATTTGAGATCTCTGTCTATGAACAGAGCTGACAATCACTACTTTTATTGCAATGTATTCTCTGTTTTCGTAATCAAAGATGTTCCATGTATGATATATCACCCTCTCTTACAAGTTAGTGAATGTAACCGTTGTAAGGTATCACCTAGACAAAAATAGTTAATATATGTAATAAATTACCTGAACCTTGCCAATTTGATATCATGTTTTCTTTGTCAACTTATCAGTTACTTACACGGATAAATGCCAAAATAGACATGATGAAATTGCACACTGGCATGACCAAGTGAACACTTATTGATTAGAAAAAAAATTGAGGTCACAATATGAGATAAAATGGCAGACAAATAGTCATTCCACTAAACCAACATCATTTCTCGCAAGAAACTGGTTACTGAACAGGGACTGGCATAAAATAAAAACATCGTATCCATAGCTGAATAATGGATTATTACAAAATAATGCATATGGATGGTCCAATACATTGATGTATACTTACTTGGAACATTCATCATAAATACCAATCCAGTCCCTTGAAGGACCTCCGAATTTTTCACTTCTCTGAAAATACTCAGCTACTAGCTTTAGATTCCCTAGAAGAAAGCAAAGATGACTAGAATTATTAAGAAAATTATAAACCATTTAACATACAACAGTTTGGGTAAATAATACACAGGAAATAATTGTGAATTTTATAAACTTATGCAAGAAATGAGTAGTAAAACTTAAAAAGGAAGAAACACATAAGCTCTTAATTTCACCTATTTCTTTATGTATAGAAGATAAAATAACTATCAAATTCACTGGAAGTATGGAACTAATTAGAACAGTAACCACTATATTTTCAAGAATAATAAACAAATCATCTCAACTTATATTAGTTTTGTTTGTTAAATAAGCAATAGTTTTCGATTTAAGAACACCAACAACATATATGTGAGTTATTTGTCCTGTTTGTTAAATAACCAATAGTTCTCTACTTAAGAACACCAATAACACATGTCTCTTACTTAGGTCAATATCAAAAAGTTTTCTGAGCCCTGGTCGCTGAACTTTCACTGCAACTCTCTCTCCATTATGAAGCACCGCACGATGTACCTGAAAATTGATATCACGGGAATTTGTAAGTACAATTTGAAGAAACATGGCATAAAGATCATCAAGACTGACATTAGACAAATATGACCACTAATCTCAATGGTGCAGTATCATCAGTATGTCACAGTAGAAGACAAAGACATCAGATATAAACTGGCACAAATTATAGGCAAACATTTTACATATGAAAATAAGAACAATGTATATTGTAATTAAATAGTTTCTCTAGCATGAAAGAAAAAAATATATTTTATATTCTTCTTAAATACTAATAATGGTATAATATGACACTGCCTGAATTGTCACTGAGCAGGGAAAATGTGTATGCTGGATAATGTAGGAACTAAGCACCTGACCAAGACTAGCAGCAGCTATTGGACGGTCCTCGAATTCTTTGAACGCAACATCAACTGAACACCCCATTTCCTTCTCTATGAAAGCCTTTGCCTTCTCAGGAGAAAATGCAGGTACTCTGTCCTGCAGAAAAGCAAAAGGTGCATGGTGCAAGTTTACTATTTTGTTAAAGAAATACACCATGTAACAAACTACTACAGCCAGTAAACAGGAATAATCCTTTGGGAGAAAGAGATAATTCTAGTTTAACAGAAGAGAGGAGATAAAGAAAGGAAGCCTTCTGCAAAATTTCCTAGACAAAGAATGAATACCTGCAATTTTGCAAGCTCATCAACGAATTCTTTTGGGAACAAATCAGATCTTGTGGAGGATAGCTGTCCAAGCTTGATAAAAGTTGGGCCAAGCTGCAATACTTGTTCTCTTAACCATGAAGCAGTGTTTCTCCTCCGGATTTTCTGCGAATTCAAAGGCGGTTCCAGTTAACATGTGCAGTGAAACAGGAATACACCCATTTCAGCAGTCAAAACTGATGCGGTTTTGCACCATTACTAAAGCAAAATTCTCATGTGCTAACAACAGGACCTTAAGACCACCTTCACATTGGGGATTTCAAGTAAATGACAGCTTACAGTATTTTTCATTTCCTGACTTGATTGAACTTATAGAATTACTGGTTAAATTACTTAGCCATTTTATTGTTAATGTACCTGATTTTCCTCTGAGAATCCACCTGGATAGGCCCATTTTGCATTGTCGAATAAAATACGTATTCGAAGAGAAAGCACAAAAGACCAGATATCTATACTCCTCTGCACAGAGTTGTAGTTAGCCTTTGCCCAACTGAATCCTTCGTCAGATGGCAAAACCTTGAGCTCCTCTTCAAAGGGATCATCTCTAGCACTCATTTGCTTCTGGGTCTTAACTAGAGCAGACATGTTGCTGCCATTCACCAAACTGGTCCCAGTAACAACCACCTTTGGAGAACTGTTAATGACTGCTCTGGTCGAACCGTTGACAACGCCATTTGTAGAACCATTGATGACCGCCTTGGTCGAGCCATTGACAGCTCCATTCAGAGAACCATTAACTGTATCAGTTCTTGCACGGCCACCGCCCTTGTTCCTCATCAATTCGGTTGTTGGAACCATCTTCCTCGATCGGCCATTGGTAGTATATTTCTCGGATTCTGTGGACCGGGCTTCTGCTCGGAACATTGAAGATCTCTTAGCCAAGGAAGAGTCATTTCCATACCTTGGTAGCTTGGCATTCGATATAGACGCTGAAAAGCTAAGATCAGCCATCATCATCGCCATTGGACAATCAAAAAGCCCCTGTGTGTAGCACCTTGCCATTATTAGTATGAAACAAATATGGAACACAATGAAATGTCATTCTAACCACAAGTACAAGGTAGAGACAATAGTGAGAAGGACCTAAATTATACAAGATCTTCCCAGTTTCCAACAAAATAAGTAATGGCCTGGTTCCACATGGTTACTACGTATCAACTACACGCTTTCTCTCAGAAGGAATAACTACAGTTAGTCAAGAAATCACCAGAAACATATATCAGGGTAGAAAAGAACCATATCGTCAATTAACGGCCAAATTATCAAAATTCATGAATTTCGTCCAACAAGACTGCCTGATCATCTACCAGAAAGAGATGCAGCAAACATACAGAATCCCAAAAACTACACCTTTGGTAAATCAGTTTCACCCAAGGCGCTGCGAGCCGGCGGAATCAAGCATCAGATTCCGGAAGAAACGAAAAAGGATTCGGCGGAACAGAGGGGCAAAATGAGTGGATGCGGGGGAGTGGGAGTTTGGCAAGCAAGGGGTACCTCACGTGGGCTTTTGATTTCTCGGGGCGTGGAGAAGAGAGAGGAGGGGAGGCCGGTGACTTCTCTGATTCGCAACTGCAGCTTCGGCTCAGCTGGCTTGGCTGGGAAGAGGACACCACTCCGCCACGAAGTGGAGAGGAGAATGAGGCGCACGAGGAGGGACAATTTTAATACACTATATATTATGCTGTACTTTATTTAACACTGTTAGGCAACGTGTACATCAAACCTCCCATAAAACGTCCGCACCGCTCCATTCGGACGCGCAGATTGTGATCCGTCGTATCTTAAATATCCATGAACGCATCTTGATGTCCAAGCTCCTACAAACAGGTACCAAACCAGCGGAAGATTTGTGGGCGTAACTCGCGCTATGTAAGAGTAACTTCAACGGGCTGACCCAAACAGACGGTGCTTTTATCTGCTTTTTGTTCGTTTGGGTCGGCGGTCCGTCCTTTTAGATTTAGTCGGCAGTGCGCCCAACGTGCCGGCTTATTTCATGACCGCGCGCGCTTTTAGATCATGCCAATGGTCATGTCGCCGCCCTGGTTTTGGCGCTCCAGCACGCGGGAAAGGTTCGCGCGCGGGGGGAAATCGGCCTAGCGCGCGCTGGTTTTGGCGCTCCAGAGCGCGGGAAAGGTTCGCGCGCTTGTTTTGGTGTGCCGCAGCCGGCGCTCCCTCCACACTCAGTCTGCCGCCCACTCGTCTCACCCCCTCTCAATAGCCTCGCCGCCTCTGTGCCACCATGTCGATGCGCCGCCTCGGCGCTTCGGATTTTCGCGGAGTCCGTGAACGGCCCTCCGTCGCCTTCTCCGCCGAGATCTTGTTTGGCGAGAAACGCCTCATCCTCGGCACCTTCGACACTGCAGAGCAGGCAGCCCGCGCGTACAATGCGGCGGCGTGGCGCCTCCGGCGGCCTAGTCGGGAGATGAATTTTCCTGACGTGTCGAGCCAGCGGGCGCAGGATCTGGCGCCTCTCCCGCGGCTTTTCACCGATGAGGATCGTCGCGTCCACCGGAGGCGGCAGCGTCGCCTCGCCATCGCCGAGATGGACATGAAAGCCTTGATGGTGTGGCGCGAACGCTTCCCGCAAGACATCGTCGACGAACGTCAGTTCTACGAGGAAAGGAGGACGGAGAGGGAGGCGAGGAGGACGGAGTGAGCCGCCTATCGGGAGGGCAAGCGTACCCGGAAGCAGGCCGCTCAATTGAGACTGAAGCTGCGAGAAACATCGGGGTGGGACTTCGAGGACGAGCAGGCTGTTGACGCCTACATTCAGACGTCGGAGGAGGACATTACTGAGTCGGAGTCGGAAACCGATGAGTAGTTGATCTTTTTTTTATCTATGTACGCAAGAACTATCTATGTATCCTTTTTTCATCGGAAAAAATAGTCGGCGACGTCGGCGACCAAGCAGGCGGTGGAGGGTGTGCGCCACAGACCAGTGGGCCCGGGGAGAAGAGAGGGCGAGCGCGCGTCCGTCTTGTGTCTGAAGGAAATATGCCCTAGAGGCAATAATAAAGTTATTATTTATTTCCTTATAATCATGATAAATGTTTATTATTCATGCTAGAATTGTATTTACCGGAAACATAATACATGTGTGAATACATAGACAAACAAAGTGTCACTAGTATGCCTCTACTTGACTAGCTCATTAATCAAAGATGGTTATGTTTCCTAACCATGAACAATGAGTTGTTATTTGATTAACGAGGTCACATCATTAGTAGAATGATCTGATTGACATGACCCATTCCATTAGCTTAGCACCCGATCGTTTAGTATGTTGCTATTGCTTTCTTCATGACTTATACATGTTCCTATGACTATGAGATTATGCAACTCCCGTTTACCGGAGGAACACTTTGGGTACTACCAAACGTCACAACGTAACTGGGTGATTATAAAGGAGTACTACAGGTGTCTCCAATGGTCGATGTTGGGTTGGCGTATTTCAAGATTAGGATTTGTCACTCCGATTGTCGGAGAGGTATCTCTGGGCCCTCTCGGTAATACACATCACATAAGCCTTGCAAGCATTACAACTAATATGTTAGTTGTGAGATGATGTATTACGGAACGAGTAAAGAGACTTGCCGGTAACGAGATTGAACTCGGTATTGGATACCGACGATCGAATCTCGGGCAAGTAACATACCGATGACAAAGGGAACAACGTATGTTGTTATGCGGTCTGACCGATAAAGATCTTCGTAGAATATGTAGGAGCCAATATGGGCATCCAGGTCCCGCTATTGGTTATTGACCGGAGACGTGTCTCGGTCATGTCTACATTGTTCTCGAACCCGTAGGGTCCGCACGCTTAAGGTTACGATGACAGTTATATTATGAGTTTATGCATTTTGATGTACCGAAGGTTGTTCGGAGTCCCGGATGTGATCACAGACATGACGAGGAGTCTCGAAATGGTCGAGACGTAAAGATTGATATATTGGAAGCCTATATTTGGATATCGGAAGTGTTCCGGGTGAAATCGGGATTTTACCGGAATACCGAGAGGGTTACCGGAACCCCCCGGGAGCTATTTGGGCCATAGTGGGCCTTAGTGGAAAAGAGAAGGGGCTGCCCTAGATGGGCTGCGCGCCACCCCCTTCCCCTAGTCCTATTAGGACTAGGAGAGGTGGCCGGCCCCCTCCTCCTCTTTTCCCCTCCGAGGAATCCTAGTTGGACTAGGATTGGAGGGGGAATCCTACTCCCAGAGGGAGTAGGACTCTCCTGCGCCTCCCCCCCCCTTGGCCGGCCAGCCTCCCCTCCTCTCCTCCTTTATATACGGAGGCAGGGGCACCTCTAAACACACAAGTTGACACAAGTTGATCCACGTGATCGATTCCTTAGCCGTGTGCGGTGCCCCCTGCCACCATATTCCTCGATAATACTGTAGCGGAGTTTAGGCGAAGCCCTGCTGCTGTAGTTCATCAAGATCGTCACCACGCCGTCGTGCTGACGAAACTCTTCCCCGACACTTTGCTGGATCGGAGTCCGGGGATCGTCATCGAGCTGAACGTGTGCTCGAACTCGGAGGTGCCGTAGTTTCGGTGCTTGATCGGTTGGATCGTGAAGACGTACGACTACTTCCTCTACGTCGTGTCATTGCTTCCGCAGTCGGTCTGCGCTGGGTACGTAGACAACACTCTCCTCTCGTTGCTATGCATCACATGATCCTGTGTGCGCGTAGGAAAATTTTTGAAATTACTACGAAACCCAACACGACCCGCATCTCCATAACACTCGACCCAAAATAGGAAGAAGCGCTCATCCAGTTCCTCCGTGAGAACTGGGACATTTTTGCATGGAAGCCCGCTGACATGCCAGGTGTTCCCAGGGGACTGGCTGAGCATCGCCTAAGAGTCGACTCGTCTGCAAAACCAGTCAAAGAGCATCTTCGGCGGTCCGCCGTCCAGAAGAGAAAGGCCATCGGTGAAGAAGTGGCTCGACTGTTGGCGGCAGGATTTATCCGAGAGATATACCACTCCGAGTGGCTCGCTAATGTCGTCATGGTTCCTAAGAAGGACAAGTCGCTCCGAATGTGCATTGATTTCAAGCACATCAACCGGGCCTGCCCGAAAGATCACTTTCCTCTCCCTCGCATAGATCAAATTGTTGACTCGACCGCGGGATGCGAGAGGTTGTCTTTTTTAGATGCTTACTCCGGGTACCACCAGATCCGTCTGTACGGGCCCGATGAGGTAAAAACAGCTTTCATCACTCCATTCGGGTGCTTCTGCTATATCACCATGCCATTCGGCCTCAAGAATGCCGGAGCCACTTTTATGCGAATGATTCAGAAGTGTCTACTCACCCAAATCAGTCGGAATGTGGAAGCTTATATGGATGATATGAAGGAAATATGCCCTAGAGGCAATAATAAAGTTATTATTTATTTCCTTATAATCATGATAAATGTTTATTATTCATGCTAGAATTGTATTTTCCGGAAACATAATACATGTGTGAATACATAGACAAACAGAGTGTCACTAGTATGCCTCTACTTGACTAGCTCGTTAATCAAAGATGGTTATGTTTCCTAACCATGAACAATGAGTTGTTATTTGATTAACGAGGTCACATCATTAGTAGAATGATCTGATTGACATGACCCATTCCATTAGCTTAGCACCTGATCGTTTAGTATGTTGCTATTGCTTTCTTCATGACTTATACATGTTCCTACGACTATGAGATTATGCAACTCCCGTTTACCGGAGGAACACTTTGGGTACTACCAAACGTCACAACGTAAATGGGTGATTATAAAGGAGTACTACAGGTGTCTCCAATGGTCGATATTGGGTTGGCGTATTTCGAGATTAGGATTTGTCACTCCGATTGTCGGAGAGGTATCTCTGGGCCCTCTCGGTAATACACATCACATAAGCCTTGCAAGCATTACAACTAATATGTTAGTTGTGAGATGATGTATTACGGAACGAGTAAAGAGACTTGCCGGTAACGAGATTGAACTAGGTATTGGATACCGACGATCGAATCTCGGGCAAGTAACATACCGATGACAAAGGGAACAACGTATGTTGTTATGCGGTCTGACCGATAAAGATCTTCGTAGAATATGTAGGAGCCAATATGGGCATCCAGGTCCCGCTATTGGTTATTGACCGGAGACGTGTCTTGGTCATGTCTACATTGTTCTCGAACCCGTAGGGTCCGCACGCTTAAGGTTACGATGACAGTTATATTATGAGTTTACATGTTTTGATGTACCGAAAGAGTTCGGAGTCCCGGATGAGATCGGGGACATGACGAGGAGTCTCGAAATGGTCGAGACGTAAAGATTCATATATTGGATGATATGGTTAGGCCAAGGGGTCAAGCCCATGAGGCTTTAGGTCGGTGCAAAAGGAGTTTTGCGGAGTCCAGGGGGCCAAACGCCGGAGACCCTGGCGTCTGGCCCTGGGCCAGACGCCGAGGCCCATGGCGTCTGGGCCAGACGCCAAGGATTGTGGCGTTTGGTCCTGGAGTCCGAGTGGGACTCTTGCCTTTCGGGAAAAACCGACTTTGAGGAGGCTTTTGCTCCAAGTTTCGACCCCGGGGCTCAACATATAAATAGAGGGGCAGGGCTAGCACCAAAGACACAACAATTGATCCCTTGGATCTCTTAGCCGTGTGCGGTGCCCCCCTCCACCATAGTCCACCTCGATAATATCATAGCGGTGCTTAGGCGAAGCCCTGCGACGGTAGAACATCAAGATCGTCACCACGCCGTCGTGCTGACGGAACTCTCCCTCGACGCTCGGCTGGATCGGAGTTCGAGGGACGTCATCGAGCTGAACGTGTGCTAGAACTCGGAGGTGCCGTAGTTTCGGTGCTTGATCGGTCGGGCCGTGAAGACGTACGACTACATCAACCGCGTTGTGCTAACGCTTCCGCTTACGGTCTACAAGGGTATGTAGACAACACTCTCCCCTCTCGTTGCTATACATCACCATGATCTTGCGTGTGCGTAGGAAATTTTTGAAATTACTACGAAACCCTACAGTGGCATCCGAGCCTAGGTTATTTATGTTGATGTTATATGCACGAGTAGAACACAAGTGAGTTGTGGACGATACAAGTCATACTGCCTACCAGCATGTCATACTTTGGTTCGGCGGTATTGTTGGACGAGACGACCCGGACCAACCTTACGCGTACGCTTACGCGAGACCGGTTCCCTCACCGTGCTTTGCACAGAGATGGCTTGCGGGCGACTGCCTCTCCAACTTTAGTTGAACCAAGTATGGCTACGCCCGGTCCTTGCGAAGGTTAAAACGGAGTCTATTTGACAAACTATCGTTGTGGTTTTAATGCGTAGGTGAGATTGGTTCTTACTTAAGCCCGTAGCAGCCACGTAAAACATGCAACAACAAAGTAGAGGACGTCTAACTTGTTTTTGCAGGGCATGTTGTGATGTGATATGGTCAAGGCATGATGCTGAATTTTATTGTATGAGATGATCATGTTTTGTAACCGAGTTATCGGCAACTGGCAGGAGCCATATGGTTGTCGCTTTATTGTATGCAATGCAATCGCGATGTAATGCTTTACTTTATTACTAAACGGTAGTGATAGTCGTGAAAGCATAAGATTGGCGAGACGACAACGATGCTACGATGGAGATCAAGGTGTCGCGCCGGTGACGATGGTGATCATGACGGTGCTTCGGAGATGGAGATCACAAGCACAAGATGATGATGGCCATATCATATCACTTATATTGATTGCATGTGATGTTTATCTTTTTATGCATCTTATCTTGCTTTGATTGATGGTAGCATTATAAGATGATCTCTCACTAAATTATCAAGAAGTGTTCTCCCTGAGTATGCACCGTTGCCAAAGTTCGTCGTGCCCAGACACCACGTGATGATCGGGTGTGATAAGCTCTACGTCCATCTACAACGGGTGCAAGCCAGTTTTTGCACACGCAGAATACTCAGGTTAAACTTGACGAGCC
The DNA here is from genome assembly GCF_002162155.2 of Triticum dicoccoides. NCBI lineage: Eukaryota > Viridiplantae > Streptophyta > Magnoliopsida > Poales > Poaceae > Triticum > Triticum dicoccoides. The sequence goes on along the minus strand of NC_041389.1, from coordinate 321,071,152 downwards.
TAGCATATGCAGATATGGCCTCGGAACACGGAGACCGAAAGGTCGAGCGTGAATCATATAGTAGATATGATCAACATAATGATGTTCACCGATGAAACTACTCCATCTCACGTGATGATCGGACATGGTTTAGTTGATTTGGATCACGTGATCACTTAGAGGATTAGAGGGATGTCTGTCTAAGTGGGAGTTCTTAAGTAATATGATTAATTGAACTTAAATTTATCATGAACTTAGTCCTGGTAGTATTTTGCAAATTATAGATCAATAGCTCGCGTTGTTGCTTCCCTGTGTTTATTTTGATATGTTCCTAGAGAAAATTGTGTTGAAAGATGTTAGTAGCAATGATGCGGATTGGATCCGTGATCTGAGGATTATCTTCATTGCTGCACAGAAGAATTATGTCCTTGATGCACCGCTAGGTGACAGACCTATTGCAGGAGCAGATGCAAACGTTATGAACGTTTAGCTAGCTCAATATGATGACTACTTGATAGTTTAAGTGCACCATGCTTAACGGCTTAGAATCGGGACTTCAACGACGTTTTGAACGTCATGGACCATATGAGATGTTCCAGGAGTTGAAGTTAATATTTCAAGCAAATACCCGAGTTGTGAGATATGAAGTCTCCAACAAGTTCTATAGCTAAAAGATGGAGGAGAATCGCTCAACTAGTGAGCATGTGCTCAGATTGTCTGGGTACTACAATCGCTTGAATCAAGTGGAAGTTAATCTTCCAGATAAGATAGTGATTGACAGAATTCTCTAGTCACCATCACCAAGTTAGTAGAACTTCGTGATGAACTATAATATGCAAGGGATAACGGAAACAACTCCCAAGCTCTTCGTGATGATGAAATCAATGAAGGTAGAAATCAAGAAAAACATCAAGTGTTGATGGTTGATAAGACCACTAGTTTCAAGAAAAGGGCAAAGGGAAGAAGGGGAACTTCAAGAAGAACGGCAAGCAAGTTGCTGCTCAAGTGAAGAAGCCCAAGTCTGGTCCTAAGCCTGAGACTAAGTGCTTCTACTGCAAAGGGACTGGTCACCGGAAACGGAATCACCCCAAGTGATTGGCGGATAAGAAGGATGGCAAAGTGAACATAAGTATATTTGATATACATGTTATTGATGTGTACTTTACTAGTGTTTATAGCAAATCCTAAGTATTCGATACTAGTTCAGTTGCTAAGATTAGTAACTCGAAACGGGAGTTGCAGAATAAACAGAGACTAGTTAAGGGTGAAGTGACGATGTGTGTTGGAAGTGGTTCCAAGATTGATATGATCATCATCGCACACTCCCTATAATTTCGGGATTAGTGTTGAAACTAAATAAGTGTTATTTGGTGTTTGCGTTGAGCATGAATATGATTTGATCATGTTTATTGTAATACGGTTATTCATTTAAGTAAAAGAATAAATTGTTGTTCTGTTTACATGAATAAAACTTTATATGGTTACACACCCAATGAAAATAGTTCATTGGATCTCGATCTTAGTGATACACATATTCATAATATTGAAACCAAAAGATGTAAAGTTAATAATGATAGTGCAACTTATTTATGGCACTGCCGTTTAGGTCATATTGGTGTAAAGCGCATGAAGAAACTCCATGCTGATGGGATTTTGGAATCACTTGATTATGAATCACTTGATGCTTGCGAACCATGCCTTATGGGCAAGATGACTAAAACGCCGTTCTCCGGAACAATGAAGCAAGCAACAGATTTGTTGGAAATCATACATACCGATGTATGTGGTCCGATGAAAGGCTTACAGCAGGTATCATTATTTTCTGACCTTCACAAGATGATTTGAGCAGATATGGGGATATCTACTTGATGAAACATAAGTCTGAAATAATTGAAAGGTTCAAAGAATTTCAGAGTGAAGTGGAAAAATCATCGTAACAAGAAAAATAAAGTTTCTGCAATCTGATCACGGAGATGAATATTTGAGTTACGAGTTTGGTCTTCAATTAAAACAATGTGGAATAGTTTCATAGCTCACGCCACCTGGAACACCACAATGTTATGGTGTGTCCGAACGTCGTAACCGCGCTTTATTGGATATGGTGCGATCTATGATGTCTCTTATTGATTTACCATTGTCGTTTTGGGGTTATGCATTAGAGACAGCTGCATTCACGTTAAAAAGGCACCATCTAAATCCGTTGAGACGACACTATATGAACTGTGGTTTAGCAAGAAACCCAAGTTGTCGTTTCTTAAAGTTTGGGGCTGCGATGCTTATGTGGAAAAGTTTCATCCTGATAAGCTCGAACCCAAATCAGAGAAGTGCGTCTTCATAGAATACCCAAAGGAAATTGTTGGGTACACCTTCTATCACAGATCCGGAGGCAAGATATTCGTTGCTAAAAATGGATCCTTTCTGGAGAAGGAGTTTCTCTCGAAAGAAGTGAGTGGGAGGAAAGTAGAACTTGATGAGGTAACTGTACTTGCTCCCTTATTGGAAAGTAGTTCATCACAGAAATCAGTTCATGTGACAAATACACCAATTAGTGAGGAAGCTAATGATATTGATCATAAAACTTCAGATCAGGTTACTACAGAACCTCGTAGGTCTTCCAGAGTAAGATCTGCACCAGAGTGGTGTAGTAATCATGTTCTGAAAGTCATGTTACTAGACCATGATGAACCTACGAACTATGAGGAAGCGATGATGAGCCCAGATTCCGCGAGATGGCTTGAGGCCATAAAATCTGAGATATGATCCATGTATGACAACAAAGTATGGACTTTGATTGACTTGCTCGATGATCAGCAAAGCCATGTTAAATAAATGGATCTTTAAGAGGAAGACGGACACTGATAGTAGTGTTACTATCTACCAAGCTCGACTTGTTGCAAAAGTTTTTCAACAAGTTCAAGGTGTTGAATACGATGAGGTTTTCTCACTCGTATCGATGCTTAAGTCTATCTGAATCATGTTAGCAATTGCCACATTTTATGAAATCTGGCAAATGGATGTCAAAACTGCATTCCTTAATAGATTTATTAAAGAAGAGTTGTATATGATGCAACCAGAAGGTTTTGTCAATCCTAAAGGTGCTAACAAAATGTGCAAGCTCCAGCGATCCATCTATGGACTGGTGCAAGCATCTCGGAGTTGGAATATACGCTTTGATAAGTTGATCAAAGCATATAGTTTTATATGGACTTACGATGAAGCCTGTATTTACAATAAAGTGAGTTATTATTTATTTATTTATTTCCTTATAATCATGATAAATGTTTATTATTCATGCTAGAATTGTATTTACCGGAAACATAATACATGTGTGAATACATAGACAAACAAAGTGTCACTAGTATGCCTCTACTTGACTAGCTCGTTAATCAAAGATGGTTATGTTTCCTAACCATGAACAATGAGTTGTTATTTGATTAACGAGGTCACATCATTAGTAGAATGATCTGATTGACATGACCCATTCCATTAGCTTAGCACCCGATCGTTTAGTATGTTGCTATTGCTTTCTTCATGACTTATACATGTTCCTATGACTATGAGATTATGCAACTCCCGTTTACCGGAGGAACACTTTGGGTACTACCAAACGTCACAACGTAACTGGGTGATTATAAAGGAGTACTACAGGTGTCTCCAATGGTCGATGTTGGGTTGGCGTATTTCGAGATTAGAATTTGTCACTCCGATTGTCGGAGAGGTATCTCTGGGCCCTCTCGGTAATACACATCACATAAGCCTTGCAAGCATTACAACTAATGTGTTAGTTGTGAGATGATGTATTACGGAACGAGTAAAGAGACTTGCCGGTAACGAGATTGAACTAGGTATTGGATACCGACGATCGAATCTCGGGCAAGTAACATACCGATGACAAAGGGAACAACGTATGTTGTTATGCGGTCTGACCGATAAAGATCTTCGTAGAATATGTAGGAGCCAATATGGGCATCCAGGTCCCGCTATTGGTTATTGACCAGAGACGTGTCTCGGTCATGTCTACATTGTTCTCGAACCCGTAGGGTCCGCACGCTTAAGGTTACGATGACAGTTATATTATGAGTTTATGCATTTTGATGTACCGAAGGTTGTTCGGAGTCCCGGATGTGATCACGGACATGACGAGGAGTCTCGAAATGGTCGAGACGTAAAGATTGATATATTGGAAGCCTATATTTGGATATCGGAAGTGTTCCGGGTGAAATCGGGATTTTACCGGAATACCGGGAGGGTTACCGGAACCCCCCGGGAGCTATTTGGGCCATAGTGGGCCTTAGTGGAAAAGAGAAGGGGCTGCCCTAGATGGGCTGCGCGCCCCCCCTTCCCCTAGTCCTATTAGGACTAGGAGAGGTGGCCGGTGAAGGAAATATGCCCTAGAGACAATAATAAAGTTATTATTTATTTCCTTATTTCATGATAAATGTTTATTATTCATGCTAGAATTGTATTAACCGGAAACATAATACATGTGTGAATACATAGACAAACAAAGTGTCACTAGTATGCCTCTACTTGACTAGCTCGTTAATCAAAGATGGTTATGTTTCCTAACCATGAACAATGAGTTGTTATTTGATTAACGAGGTCACATCATTAGTAGAATGATCTGATTGACATGACCCATTCCATTAGCTTAGCACCCGATCGTTTAGTATGTTGCTATTGCTTTCTTCATGACTTATACATGTTCCTATGACTATGAGATTATGCAACTCCCGTTTACCGGAGGAACACTTTGGGTACTACCAAACGTCACAACGTAACTGGGTGATTATAAAGGAGTACTACAGGTGTCTCCAATGGTCAATGTTGAGTTGGCGTATTTCGAGATTAGGATTTGTCACTCCGATTGTCGGAGAGGTATCTCTGGGCCCTCTCGGTAATACACATCACATAAGCCTTGCAAGCATTACAACTAATATGTTAGTTGTGAGATGATGTATTACGGAACGAGTAAAGAGACTTGCCGGTAACGAGATTGAACTAGGTATTGGATACCGACGATCGAATCTCGGGCAAGTAACATACCGATGACAAAGGGAACAACGTATGTTGTTATGCGGTCTGACCGATAAAGATCTTCGTAGAATATGTAGGAGCCAATATGGGCATCCAGGTCCCGCTATTGGTTATTGACCGGAGACGTGTCTTGGTCATGTCTACATTGTTCTCGAACCCGTAGGGTCCGCACGCTTAAGGTTACGATGACAGTTATATTATGAGTTTACATGTTTTGATGTACCGAAGGAGTTCGGAGTCCCGGATGAGATCGGGGACATGACGAGGAGTCTCGAAATGGTCGAGACGTAAAGATTCATATATTGGATGATATGGTTAGGCCAAGGGGTCAAGCCCATGAGGCTTTAGGTCGGTGCAAAAGGAGTTTTGCGGAGTCCAGGGGGCCAAACGCCGGAGACCCTGGCGTCTGGCCCTGGGCCAGACGCCGAGGCCCATGGCGTCTGGGCCAGACGCCAAGGATTGTGGCGTTTGGTCCTGGAGTCCGAGTGGGACTCTTGCCTTTCGGGAAAAACCGACTTTGAGGAGGCTTTTGCTCCAAGTTTCGACCCCGGGGCTCAACATATAAATAGAGGGGCAGGGCTAGCACCAAAGACACAACAATTGATTCCTTGGATCTCTTAGCCGTGTGCGGTGCCCCCCTCCACCATAGTCCACCTCGATAATATCGTAGCGGTGCTTAGGCGAAGCCCTGCGACGGTAGAACATCAAGATCGTCACCACGCCGTCGTGCTGACGGAACTCTCCCTCGACACTCGGCTGGATCGGAGTTCGAGGGACGTCATCGAGCTGAACGTGTGCTAGAACTCGGAGGTGCCGTAGTTTCGGTGCTTGATCGGTCAGGCCGTGAAGACGTACGACTACATCAACCGCGTTGTGCTAACGCTTCCGCTTACGGTCTACAAGGGTATGTAGACAACACTCTCCCCTCTCGTTGCTATACATCACCATGATCTTGCGTGTGCGTAGGAAATTTTTGAAATTACTACGAAACCCTACAGTGTCCGCGCCGACGCAAATCCAGCTCAAAAATGGGCCGAGAATGGGTCGGCAGGCGGACGAAAGCGGACGCGCGTCCGTTTGGGTCGGCGCGTTGGGCCGACTTTTCTGTCCGCGCCGACCCAAACGGACGGCGGCAGACGAAATGGGTCGCCCCATTGGAGTTGCTCTAAGCCTCCGATTACACAGCCCACCGATATCCCTCCCCGCACCTTCCGCTCCAGATGTCCATCCGCTCTCGGCGCCCATTCATGTTGGTTCAGAGCAGATGTGACCAACCACTGCCGCACGCCAGCTGAATGGCGTGACACTCAATCGGCTCAATAGTCCAGAAACTCACATCACCTCCCCTCGCTCTACAAGCAACGTTAATGTCGGTCAGAAAGACGTGATCGGACAAACCGATGGGACGACTTCCTACCGTATTCAAACTATTGTTGGCCGTCCATCTACCTGTTGATATTCAACCTGCGCGGCAGACGAGAAACCCACTCCGTGCACCACATTCAAACCGCCTTCGGTCCGCCTGGGGCCCGCTATTTAAGGATGATCGTCCGCGGCACAAACTGCACCTCCTCCAAGCCCCATCTTCCCTAGTTTGGCCGTGGGCGCACCACCGCTTCTTGTCTACCTTCTTCCACGACTGTCGACGCAATGCTTGGTACCATCCGTGGGTGGTCAAAGAAGCTCTCGCTGTTGCACCAATACGAGATCGCGGACCTTGTGCACTGATGTAAGCCCGGCGTGTGCGCCGCATAGACACATGACTTCCTACGAGATCACTACAGGAGAGCTCAAACGACGAGGACTGGATGATGGAGGAGGCATCTGATGAGGACCAGGCGCTCACACCAGTCGTGCGGGTTCACCATGTCGCAAGCGCAGCCGCGCTTCGACAACATCATGACGATGGTGGAGCGGGAGGAGCAGGCGGCACCACCTATCTCCGCATTTCGGATGATGCAGGAGGAGTAGCGGTACAACCTACAGCTCCTCCAGCAACACCGCCTTGCGAAGGTCAGATAACCGACGATTAGGCAAACAAGGAGGCCTCCCGGAAATGGCCGTGGAGAATCCAAGGCACTGTGGATGGGCAGCGGGCACTGTACGAGTCCATACGCAACGCCTGCGTCATCCGCTACGAGAGCAGTGGCGAAGCCAGAAAAAATATATCATCAAGGCCAAGTGCTGTTAAAACTGATTAGGAGAGCCAAACCATTGAAAAAATGATTTTTAGCAGCAAATAATCACTATTTATCCACTGTTCATTAGCAAATATGCAGTAAACCCCAGATGTTAGGGGGGCCAAGACCCTGTTGGTCCCCCTATCTTCACCACTGTGCGAGAGGTGACGACTTCGCGTCAACGAGGTTGAGCACGAGCGCCTGGTTGAGGAGATCGCGTCCGGCACGGATTGGGAGGCGTCACAAGTGGTGGCGGACGGGGGCACTGCCAACGTCGGCAGCTCCGCGTCGTTTGCGCCGGGTTGTAACGACCACAAGGCTAGACTGTCCACGTCGATCATTGACCTCACCTCCTCCGACAACATTCTCGACCAGGTGGTGGACTCCGATGAGGAGTAAGACATGGGAGATAGACATTCCCACGTCCGACGAAGAGCATGACATTGAACACGGGGCGTACCTACAGCCGGCCAAGAGTAGACCAAGCTAAAAGTTACTTTTGCTATGTAAAAGAAATCCTAATATACCCTACAAAAAAAAATCCTAATATAAATGAAAATATTGCGTTTGCTTTTATTTGGTGCATGTGGTTGGATGATCAAAACCCTTATCGAAGGCCACATACATGTCGACGAACATTTGCTATGTTTGTTCTGGTGATCCACGGTGGAGTTGCCCTTTCTACCGGTGTCGGCTGACATCTTCTTTGGATAAAACCCTGTGTTTTTCTATTATCACAGCAAGTACTCTTTCCGTTCGAAATTACTTATCAAAAAAAGGATAAAAATGGATGTATCTATAACTAAAATACATCTAGATACATTCATTTTTTGGACGAGTAATTTCGAACGAAGGGAGTATTTCGAAGAAGTAAAATGCGTTTAAGTTTCCAGAGTACTCTCAATTTTTCATACGCTTTCTCTGCCCTGCAAGACGGTTAGCTTGGAAGGTAGCAGGGCTAGGCTAGCCAAGTGGAGGACGACACAGCACGAGAAGTCCCCCTGGGAGGAGACGGATGGATCGCACTCTCAGTCGAGAGAAAGCGTGAGGCTGCGGAACTGCCGTCGTGCGCAAGACGACGCGCGGGCGGCCAGCGAGCGGCTGTGCGCCTTCCCCTTCCCGCCGGCACGGTGTGGAGCCAGCGGCACCGCGTCCGGTTCCGTGGACGTCGCAGGTAGTCTCGCCCTACTTCATTTGTGAGCCCTAAGAGCAACTCAAACGCGTCGGCCCATTTCGTTCATGCGTGTTCGTTTAGGTACATAAATATGTCTCTGTACAGCAATGACTAAATGAACATCAGCAACCATACTGTGATGCACGAAATGAGCATTCAAAGGAGCATAATAATAATTAATAAAACCATTAGGTTCTTTAAAACAGCACTAATAAGACTGAGTTAGCTATAGAAGAATTAAAAATTGTTGTCAGACTAGCATCTGAAAGACTAACTCGCCTTGGAATATCTCTCAAAGATTTTGGTGATGAACCATCTCAAGGAAATTTGCATTTTCTCTACGCACATGCAACGCTGGCTGGAAAATTCAGCTTAATTTCTTAATAGACCGCAATATTTGTGAACTTAAAACGAGAACTATACTCTCCTGTAAGCACGTTGCAGTTTTTGGTATTCCCTTCATTGACCTAATAGATCTCCCCTTTTTTGGTATCTGCACATCCAAGAATAATTTTTGGCTAACCATTTTATTGCTTTGCTTTGATCATGGGAAAGATGAGAATGGAGGACAGGGATGAGGGAGAGTTACCTCGGGTCCAGGATTTATGGTCGGTTCCCGTTGTGGCGTTGTTGAATCATCTTGGCTTGACCTTCTGCCGAGGACGACGACGATGGCACCGTGGACCACCGCTTCGCCAGCACTACTGCTTGTTGCGGCTGTGGCTGCTCGCGTTTCGCCGGCACTACACGGAGGGAGTAGAATCAAAGTGGACATATTTCAATTATATATATATAAAGCAAATTTCACAACTAAAAATGTTATTATACTCCCTTCGTTTTTATTTACTCTGCATATTAGAGTTGGCTGAAGTCAAACTCGGTAAAGTTTGACCAAGTTTATAGAAAAAAGTACAAACATTTACTATAGCAAATCTATATAATGCAGAAGTGCATTCAATTGATTTGTTATTGTATAAGTTAATATTTCTGTTTGTAAATTTGGTCAAAGTTTACAAAGCTTGACTTTGACTAAACCTAATACGCGGACTAAATAAAACGGAGGGAGTACTACTTTAAAAATTCACCCATGTATCTTCTAAAACACAAATTAGCGTGGCTAAAGGTAAGTTATAAGCAAAATATTGCTTGAATGATATATTTTTAAGGGATATGTTTTTTTTCGTCAAATAATGTAAAACAAATCATTAGCTTTTGTTGTGATAGAAAACCAATCTGTGCTAGAGAAGTTGCTACCATAAAGTTGATTTTCAAAAATAACATGCCCATATGAGATCTAGTTTCAAAGAAATCCACATAGTGAGAGCAGATTCATTTTTTTAATTTGGCTGGTTGGTTTGAAAGTACTAGCTCCACTTCAAACTAAAACCACGTTAGGTATTTCCGAATAGAGGTAGTAATACATTTTAAAATTTCAAAATAGGTTTGCATGACATTGACGTCATCCATTTGGCTCCATATGATTTGTCACTGATTTTGACATGTGGCTCGTCTACTCAAAAGTGCCCTGAGTACCCTACCCTACCCTGTAGCACCGTCTTTCAGGAAAACATGATTCAACACCACGTGAAGACAATAATGCCATAATTCAAATGTATTGCCACTACAGTAGCCTGTTATTTTACATATGCCAAATACAGTAGTACAATATATTCAGTTAAGTACACTTTCAGTGCCCTGGTAATGGTGAAGTGTCGAACCGACTGGCAGAGCCAAATTGTTTCTTTGCATCAGGAAACTAAGCTGCCAAACTTTTCAAAGCTATCTCATAGACATTTTCAGAGAGTCCATTGGCTGAGATGATCATCTCCAGCTGGGCCTGTAGAAGAAAGGAGCGTTTAGAGTACTTATACCACGCCTGTAACGTACTCCCTCTCTAAAGAAATATAAGAGTGTTTAGATCACTACTTTAGTGATCTAAATGCTCTTATATGGAGGGAGTACCTGTTTATGCAATACAAGCAACCCATTGCGATTTAAATGCAGAGAGTTAGGACTTTTAGACAGACCTTAGCAAGAGCTTGTCTGGTCTCATCATATCTCCTCCATCGAGAGAACGCTGACACCATGCGGGATGCCACCTACATTATTTAATGTAACAAATGTAATCAAAACCAGTTGAAACACAAAATGGGAGCAAGGTGTTTATTCATTTAGCAATTACAGTTAAGGAAACCTGAGGATTTATTTTGTCGAGCTGTAAGACAACTTCACCCAAGAACTTGTAGCCAGAACCATCTTTCGCGTGAAAACTCACAGGTGACCCACAAAATCCTCCAATTAAGGAGTATACCTAAGCCACAAGCAAGCAAATCTTCAAAATTCTATACCAATTTAAATGCCAAAAAGGTCCAGCTAACACCATGTACCTTGTTCGGATTCCGCATGTCAAAAGCAGGATGAGCCAGTAACTTTTGAACATTGGCTACATTTCCAGGAATGTCCGAGGTAGCTTGAAGAGCAAACCACTTGCTTACAACCTATTGGAACACAAGCAAGTATAAGCTCCCATGTAACAGAAATTACTCTTCACTTAGGTGGTACAATAAAATAATTTTGCAAGAATTAATTATGTACATGCAGTAACTATCTTACCAAATAATCTTGCTGCCATTTGTTATAGAAGTCCAAAAGGGCATCCTCACGGACTTGACCTGGATTTTGAGACAATGCTGCTAATGCAGCAAACTGCTCGGTCATGTTAGTAGCAGACTTGTATTCATTTAATGCAAGTTCAGTGACATCTGGCTCATTCAGGGATGCAAGATAAGCTGCAAACATCACCCAAGAATATATTAAGATACACTGCCTCAAACCTTCCCATTTTGGAGCAGAACTTACAAAAATAAGAACATACCGAGACATGTATTTTTCAACGCACGGCGAGCCACGCTATCATGGTTAAATGCATAAGCTTCAGAACTTCTGTTGCTTGTTACCTATGACGAACAAATAATGAGGGAATGAGGACAAAATTGCAACAGCCTACTGGCTAGTAACAAAAACAAGATTAAAACCACTTCACCGGTTTGTTATCAAATGCCCAAATGATGACCCCCCACTCATAGTGATTTACTTAATACTCCCTCCGTCCCAAAATAAGTGTCTTGAGCTTAGTACAAATTTGTACTAGAGCTAGTACAAAGTTGAGACACTTATTTTGGGACTGAGGGAGTAGTATAGTCTAGATCTTCACTCAATATCGCCTAAAAACCAGTTACTAAAATAGAGCACATTGCCACAAATTTCAGACAACTTTTAAATGTTGCCTGATGTCACTTACAGCTGCGAGAAGATCGTCCTTGAGTTGAAAGGCGAGTTCTTTCTTAATAAAGGTCCGGACAGCATGAACTGCATCAGGATCTGCAATTGACATCATATCCATAATCTCACCTTGACCAGGCAGAGTTATTGCTTTTGCAATGAATTCCTGTAGGAGCTCAGATTAGCCCTTTATAACTAAATTTTGCAGTCATAAATCACAACTGGGGCAGAACAACAATTACTTTATCCAAGCTTGTGCTTCGCAGGATTGCTCTAAGTCCATCAACAAATTTTGTATTTAGCGCCAGTGTTTTCTGTTGTTGGAAGTCAGCCACAAGACTGAACATCAATTTGCGTGCCAATATTTGACCTGCTTCCCATCTATGGAATACAAGAATTGTTATATTCAACTCTGCATTGTTATATTCAACTCCACATTGAAATATTTAACAAGTAAACAAGAAGAAACCTGTTAAATTCATCTGAATCATTGGCAAGTAAGAAATATAAGTCACTCTCGGTCAGATCAGAATCAAGACGGATGGGAGCACTGTATCCCCTCAACAAGGAAGGAACTGGTCTCTCAGGTACATTATTAAATATAAACTCTTCCTCCTTCTGAAAGATCAAAGCATATCTCATTCAGCGACTTCAAAAATCAGACAAGAATGTGAATAAACAATTGAATATCTATTGCACATATAGAGAAGGCTGATAAGCTGATGAAAGATAAATTACTTGACTTTTGTTCAAATCTGAATTCCTACAGACATTAAGATCCAGCAAAAATGACTTTTGAATGTACAGAAGACTAATGCAGAAGATATAAGACTGACTGAAGAATGAAGAATACTGCAGCTGAACTGCACAGGATGCTACTATAGATGGTAGTTACAAGCACAAACCAAGTTACAGCTTTGCCTGTTCAAAAAGAAAAAAGGCTTGCATTGGCGTTTAATAGGACCTTTTTGCAGGAAGACTAATAATGTATGTACCTTCTTAAACTGAAGCACTGTGGTGAAGATTGGATGACCATCGTTAGAGAGTGTTTGGACCATTCCGTCACTGTAGATGGAAGTCAGGGGCATATCTTTTCCGGTCGAATCAACAAGTCCAACAGCAACAGGTATGAACATTGGCTCTTTCATCGGTTGGCCAGGGGTAGGTGGCACTTCTTGACTAAAAGATTAAAAAAAGGAACCAAAAATAAGCTACAAAGAGCTGAATAACAGGGCACACAAAATTAGTGTTCTGTTAGAATTGACGGAAGGAAAACGGAAATAGAGTAAAATGGAAAAATAATCTCAACGTAGATTATTTTATCAAGTTTGGTAGAGGTAGATAAAAAATGGAGAATGTGAAAGCTTACCTTAATTTCAAAGAGAATGCCTGGGAACCTTCATCATATGACGAAGTTACCTTTACAGTAGGTGTACCTGCTTGAGAGTACCTATTGGATGGATCTTTCGAAATCAGATTGTGCATGCAACAAGTAAAATGATTGACATGTATTACCATTGTAAGAAGTTCGGCAAGTGTGCATTATTTGCATCACACATGGCTGCGTAAAAGTCTTCACAAGTCACGGCTTGTCCATCATGCCTTTGGAAGTAAAGATCCATGCCCTGCAACAGAAGACGATCTGGTAAATAAGCCGCATGAATATATAACAAATATTCAACAGCTGAAGAGGAGAGACACCCCATGGCATGCATAATATGTAGCAGATTCACATCACAGATATGTCCTGTATATTAGGTGCCTCCTTTTTGGCCAAAATAGAAGAGTAGGAAATACTCGAGTGCCCACTGATTTTTCATAATTAAGAAACAGTACAATTGTGTAAAAGAAGGACATGATCAAAACACAGTTACCACACTTGACTTTTACCTTTCGAAACCCTGAAGCTCCAAACATTGTCTTGTACATCCTGACGACTTCAGCACCCTACAAGAAGTGCATATCCATTTGTTACATCCTACGGTTATTGTTTAAGTCACATGAGATGACAAGCTAAACCCAATACCTTTTCGTAAACCTGTGCGGAAATTCCATAACCATCAGATGACGAGGTAAAAAGCAGCAAAAGAGAATGTCAGAAGATTTCCATTGCAAAGCTTAGCTAATACAAAACAGAACAGGGAAAAGGCATACCGTGACTGACCATGTCATCCACATTCAAGGTCACCAAAGAATGTTCATCAGAAAAGGTTTCAGGGTTTTATCAGGGATTGGAAGTAATTAGTTAACATTGTTGTACACCCTATTAAGTGCATAATATTTCAGAAAAAGCAACTGACCGGTATAGAAGTTGTCCATCTGGAAATCAAATTCAAAACAATAATTATACCACAGATATTTATGGTACTTGTACGTTTAGCGGTAATTAAGATCAAACAACTGAGACTTAAGTATGATTACCTTGATATATGAAAGGGGGCGAATAGGATGTGCCATAGGCCCAGCATCCTGGATATCAAGGAATAAGTAATGATTAAAAAACAGAAGAAACCTTGTGGCTGGAAGTTCATTGCAGGATCAACATCAGACTAATGAGAAATGCAGTAACACAGAATGCACATGTAAAGAACCTGAGGGAATTGATAGGATCTAAGTTTAGAGACATCAGCTATTCGCTTTACTGTGCGACAGCCAAGATCTGATGAGAATTCCTGCACAACATCCTTAATTAGTTTAGAAAAAATAAAAGCAAATTTACATTACATAACATTATGATCTACTGCATGAATACCTGATCCCTGAAGACAGTTAGTCCTTCTTTCAACGTTAGTTGGAACCAATCACGGCAAGTCACTCTGCAATTAGATAGGCACAAAGAGATTATTTCCAGTCTAGACTAATCATGCATGTGGCCGCATCAGGAAAAAACATAGTTGCTTCAATATGCTTTCCCTTGCAAGGTTCAAAACGTTTCAAAGTGGAATAGCTGAAAACCCTAGTAAAGATGCGATCAGCAACAGGCCAACCAGACCCTTCATCTTCTGAGAAAGCAAAAACAATAAAAGATATGTCCAGTATGGTGTGTTGTTGAGATAACTACCTATTCCCAGTCCAGTTGTGGAAATACTGCAGAAATACAAGCAGCCAAGATCAGAAGTATAACTAAATTCAATAAAAATATCAAAATTGTGTGGCCATAACAAATACATATTGGAAAGGAAAAACTGAAACTTCTATGTGATATACCTCATGTCCAATGACACCCAAAATTGCAGCATAATCACCATCAGTGGCAGCTTCTGGTGATGCTAGCACAAGTCTAGATTGAAATACCTGTTCGTTCATAAACAGAACATAATCAAATTTTTGTCTGCAATATTTTCTAAGCAGAGGCAAATTCTTACGTTCAAGCTCTTGTTTTCCATTGCTCCCCTGCAAATAATACAAAGTTATTTTATCAGGGCAAGGCAATGCCATTAAAAATATCATAATACCACCATTTTTGGGCAGAGTGCCGATGCAAATAGGAAACAAACTTACATATTGAAATCAGGAACAACAACAATGTTGAACAAATCAAGATCATATTCAAGACCAAAAACCTGGAACAACAGAGGTGGAATTAGATTAATTATCTGATTAGTAATTATTTCACTTATTCTGCCAAATAATTGTAGCAAAATAACAAGACAAATCAGTCTAGTAGACCAACCTCCTCATCCCATTTCATAGCTTCTTTAAGAGAATACATAGCATGTGATGTTTTTGGCAAATCTTGAGCAGGAGTCCAAATTCGAAGTGTAACTTTGCGGCCAGAACATGTAACAAATGAGTCCTCCCGGCACTCCAACTGACCAGCAACTAGCGCAAACAAGTAGCATGGTTTCTTGAATGGGTCCTCCCATAGTGCGTAATGCTTTCCACCCTATAGTTAAAAAAAAGCATGTGGTTGAGCACATCGGTGTGGTCGCTCTGACAATTGCACATGAAAGCAGTGTACCTCAAGATCACCCTGTTCGATAAGATTGCCATTAGACAACAACACCGGATACAGAGTTTTATCACCTTCAATACGACAAGTATATTTTGCCATCACGTCCGGGCGATCCTGCGATAGCATTTAATATTTGCAAATGTAAGTCATCTCATCACCAGAAAAAAAAAAGGTAAAACATAATCTTTGATGGACAGAAAAACAAGATTAATTAGTTTGATGCATATGCATACTTAGATTCAATACATGGTGGCCTACAACAGAGAGAGTCATCACGGTTATCTATTGAGCATAATTTCCAAAATGGCAAACCTACCTGAAAGTAGGTAATTTTCCGGAATCCTTCTGCTTCACATTGGGTGCAAAAATTACCAGTCGACCTGTACAGACCCTGTAAGCTTACAACAAATCAGAACAGAATAGAAGAGATTTTAATTCCAAGAAGTAATAAAGTTTGTGCCCCTCCCAGTGGTTTGTACCTCCAAAGATGTGTTGAGCTGAGGATAAATCTCCGTAACAATTTCCATGTTGAATACACCAGCAGGTGGTGTCAAAATCGTCAGATGGCGTGGATCAACTGTATACTTGTCACTCTAGTGTTCAGAGTATACACAAGTCAGACAATTAGCATACTTACATTACATCCAAAAGATGCAGGAACTTCTGCATGAATACACTTATGAACCGCACTGGGCTTCAAATAATTAGGCACACAGATATTGGCATAAAAACAGATGTTTGCTACTACTCAGTGTGGAGTCGCAATTACAGGTGTACATGTAATAGCTAGGTGGAAAGTATAGCCTGAAGAATGCAGTATGAATGCCCCGTGGGACTGCTTATTCTCTTGGCCACTGATAAAATCTACTACAGCCAATAGATGGGCTTCTTTCTCTATCTGTCATGTACATGCATGTGCTTTGTCCAACTACTTCTGTTCCAAATAAGAACATTGCATGTAAACTGAGTCTAATATTTAACGTGAACAAAGGTTTCAACCACCCTAGAATAATTTTACCTTATTCCCAACTTATTTCTCAAAATCATGAACTTATGTGGATCATGTGAGCACATGAACACGCGACATCATGCTACATGGCAAAAGTAGATCACATGAAGTACCTTCAGCTCTGTGCCATTGATTTTGATTGATAACAGCTTTAGATCACATCCATGAAGAGCGAGTGGAGATGAGGTGCCTGCTACAAAGAGTTTGTGATGAGGTCCAGAACCTCATTTTGAACGTCTCAAACTGAGAAAAATAATAGATGAACAAACAAATATACAAGAAAGTCCTGAAGCATCTAACTAGAAAACTAATGACATGTTTCAAAAGGTACAACACTGATATGATTCTCTAACTAAAGTACAGCTCCCAGGATGAACCTTCACCTTCATTGCCTGGAGATACAGCTATTTTAGAAGTAACCATGGTCTTTTCATCACCAAGTTGAAATTCTAAATCCACCTGCAGAATAATTTTGTAACAGTAAGAAGTTAGAAGTACTGTACAGATAAAAATAGCAAAATCTATGGCTAATTTACAGGGGAAGTATAATTTTGACTTGAATTTATTTTTATCATGCAGCCAGCACACAACTCCGCTTATGTTGTCTCTCAACATAGCTGGTCCCAACCCCGGGTAAAGGAGGAGGGTTGTGATAGGCTTGGCGAGCCAACGTGAAAACTCAGCCACTCTTATGGAGACGAAACCTAAAAGTTTTTTGTTGCGGCATAACCCTTTCAGCGACGCGCCACACCGGAACCCGGGTGTGGTGTCAAATTGGCAAC
>NC_041389.1:321026293-321053524 GCF_002162155.2 Triticum dicoccoides | reverse complement strand
AAAGGCGAAGGAGGTGGAGGATACCGGCTTCAAGTTGTGGTACAGGGGGACGGCTGCAAACAGAAATGGAGTAGGCATCTCGCTCAACAAGAACCTCAAGTATGGAGTGGTAGACGTCAAAAGACATGGGGGCCGGATTATCGTGGTCAAGCTGGTAGTTGGGGACTTAGTTCTCAATGTTATCAGTGTGTATGCCCCGCAAGTAGGCCACAATGAGAACACCAAGAGGGAGTTCTGGTTAAGAGTGTACCGTTTAGCGAGAAGCTCTTCATAGGAGGAGACTTCAATGGCATGGAGGCTTTGGTTATGGCATGATCGTAGCTAACACCCTCTTTCAAAAGAGAGAATCACATTAGTCACTTTTAGTAGTGGTCAACACTAGCCAGATTGATTTCATCCTCTCGAGAAGAGATGACAGGCGTGCATGTCTAGATTATAGGGTGATACCTGGAGAGAGTGTTGTCCCTCGGCATAAGTTGGTGGTGGCTGACTTCCGCTTTCGGATTCATGTCCAGCGGGATAAGCGTGCCAAAGTCGCTAGAATGAAGTGGTGGAAGCTCAAGGGGGAGGGAGCTCAAGCGTTCAAGGAGAGGGTCATTAAGGAGGGCCCTTGGGAGGAAGGAGGTGATGCAAACAATATGTGGACGAAGATGGCGACTTGCATTCGTAAGGTGGCCCCAGAGGAGTTTGGAGTGTCCAAGATTAGTAAAAGAGAAGCTAAAGATAGCTGGTAGTGGAATGATGATGTCCAGAAGGCTATTAAGGAGAAGATTGTTTTAGACACCTCTACCTAGATAAGAGTGCAGACAACTTAGCGAAGTACAAGATGGCAAAGAAGGCCGCAAAGCGAGCTGTGAGTGAAGCAAGGGTTTGGGCGTATGAGGACCTCTTCCAGCGGTTAGACACGAAGGAAGACGAAAGGGACATTTATAAGATAACCAAGATCCGAGAGAGGAAGACTGAGGGATGTTAACCAAGTCAAATGCATCAAGGCTGGAGCAGACCAGCTCCTGGTGAAGACGAGGAGATTAATCTTAGATGACGGGAGTACTTCGACAAGCTGTTCAATGGGGAAAATGAGAGCTCTACCATTAAACTGGATGACTCCTTTGATGATACCAGCAGGCGTTTTGTGCGGCGAATCCAGGAGTCGAAGGTCAAGGAAGCTTTAAAAATGATGAAAGGGAGGCAAAGTGATGGGCCCTGATTGTATCCCCATTGAGGTGTGGAGAGGCCTCGGAGACATAGGTATAGTATGGCTAACTAAGCTTTTCAACCTCATCTTTTGGGCAAACAAGATGCCAGGAGAATGGAGACGAAGTATATTAGTACCAATCTTCACGAACAAGGGGGATGTTTAGAGTTGTACTAATTACCGTGGAACTAAGATGATGAGCCATACAATGAAGCTATGGGAGAGAGTCATTGAGCGTCTCTTAATAAGTATGATGAGGACATCACTAACAAAGTTACACCCACAGCCCCTACTTCTACATATACTGGACCAATTACTAGAGCTCGCGCACGCCAATTAAATTACCATGTACTTCCGTTTCTTGGTAATGATTCTAATGTTCATGAGAATATGATGCTGCCTAAATTGGATACATTTGTTTTGCTTATAAATGAAGGGCCAAGCATGGACAAGAACGATGAACATTAGAGAACATGATCAAGCATGGAGAAGATGGCACGTGCAAGGGGAGCAAGAACAGAGTTTCTGGTGGAGTTTTCAGCACTTTGGGGCCACCATGATGACGTACAAGGACATGGACGAAATATACAAGATGTATTTTCATAAATTTCGTCCATGGCTTAATATATTGCACCACCTTATTTTTGGGCCAGGCCCATGTAATTTCGAAATACTACTTATAGGCTATTTTTTTAGTCTGTATTGTAGGGGAAACGACTCAGGAGGTGTTTTAGTCCCACCTTGCCAAGGGGGGACGAAATCCCCTCTCTTTCCCCCTACAAATACAGCTCGTAAGGCGTTTAGACTTTGGGTTTTGTTTAGATTAAGTTCGCCATAGCTACAACTCGCATACTTCGTTTGTGTTCAACGACCAGACAAAGACATCATAGAACCCCATTTGTTTAACAAAGCTTTCCTCTTATATTCGTAGTATCCGGATTGCAATCTTAGTTTCTTGCTTGTTCTTCGTATGCGCGAAGGAAATAGACTTTCATGGTCAGGTTGATCGTGCTCTGGCGTGGTCAATAACCTCTCAGAGTTGGTTTAGCGATTGCTAAGGCGTGACGTCCTCCCACGTTCGTAGTCGGATCGTCAAAGTCTACTCCACCAAAAATGATAGCCACCATCTCATCGAAAGATGGGACACCTTTGCCCCTATCAAAGTATAACAAGCGTGACCAAAAATCATTTTGGTTTCATGCCTGGGAGGTCGACCATGGAAACCATTTTCTTGGTACGACAACTCATGGAGAGATACAGGGAGCAAAAGAAGGACCTACATATGGTGTTCATTGACTTAAAGAAGATACCACGGAATGTCATGTGGTGGGCCTTGGAGAAACACAAAGTCCCAGCAATGTACATTACCCTCATCAAGGACATGTATGATAATGTTGTGACAAGTGTTTGAACAAGTGATGGCGACACTGATGACTTCCCGATTAAAATAGGACTGCACCAGGGGTCAGCTTTGAGCCCTTATCTTTTTGCTCTGGTGATGGATGAGGTCACAAGGGATATATAAGGAGATATCCCATGGTGTATGCCCTTCGCGGATGATGTGGTGCTAGTCGATGATAGTCAGACAGGGTCAATAAGAAGTTAGAGCTATGAGACAAACCTTGAAATCCAAAGGTTTTAGACTTAGCAGAACTAAAACCGAGTACATGAGGTGCGGTTTCAGTACTACTAGGCACGAGGAGGAGGTTAACCTTGATGGGCAGGTGGTGCCTCAGAAGGACACATTTAGATATTTGGGGTCTATGCTGCTGAAAGATGGGGATATCGATGAAGATGTGAACCATGGAATCAAAGCCGGATGGATGAAGTGGCGCCAATCTTCTGGCAATCTCTGTGACAAGAGAGTGTCACAAAAGCTAAAAGGCAGGTTCTATAGGACGGCGGTTCGACCCGCAATGTTGTATGACGTTGAGTGTTGGCTGACTAAAGGGCGACATGTTCAACAGTTAGGTGTGGTGGAGATGCGCATGTTGAGATGGACGGCGGTTAGACCCGCAATGTTGTATGGCGCTGAGTGTTAGCCGTCTAAAAGGCGACATGTTCAACACTTAGGTGTGGCAGAGATGCGCATGTTGAGATGGATTGGCCACACAAGGAAGGACCGAGTCCGGAATGATGATATACGAGATAGAGCTGGGGTAGCGTTGATTGAAGAGAAGCTTGTCCAACATCGTCTGAGATGGTTTGGGCATATTCAGCGCAGGCCTCTAGAAGCGTCAGTTCATAGCGGACGGCTAAAGCGTGCCGATAAGGTCAAGAGAGGTCGGGGTAGACCGAACTTGACATGGGAGGAGTCGTGGAGAGAGATCTTAAGGACTGGTGTATCGACTAAGAACTAGCCATGGGCAGGGTGCTTGGAAGCTTGCTATCCATGTGCCAGAACCATGAGTTAGTTGCGAGATCTTATGGGTCTCACATCTAGCCTACCCCAACTTGTTTGGGACTAAAGGCTTTGTTGTTGTTGTTGTTGTTGTGTTGATGCAGCCAGCACACAAGCACTGCAATTGCATCGCTATATTGCACCGCAAACCCAGATAAACTCTACACACCAGCATTCCTTCCTAGTAAAATTTGTGAACTGCTACAGAAACAACCCATATGCCATAGCAGTTGAAAATATCCAAGAATGGAAGCGCATATACTGAAAGCTGTGCGCTATGTACGCTTGAAAAAGAAAGCTGAGTTACCGTGTCAAACAAGTAGTCAGGTTTTTTGTAGTCTTTCAAGAATATCTCCTTTGGAAGGTCCATCTCTGGTTCTTCAGTTGCAGCAGGAGATGGCCCTGTTGCAATCAAACAAGCTGTCCTCTTGCTGACAAACTTTGAACTCTGAAATACAAAAGAAAATAATAAGAACACGGAATATACATGTATGCCACATGAAATTAAGTAAGAAATGTGCCATTTGAACGCACTTGCCAGAAAGTACATATTATTTAATTCGTAAAATTCTTTTTAGTTACATAAAATGCAACACTTTATTGCCAGCCCAATTAACACAACATTTGAGGAAACACGTAAATGTTCAACGAAGGATAGTAATCATGTATGGAAGATAAAACTAACATGTAACGACAACAAAAGATTGGACCTTGTTCCTGTCCAGTGTGAACCCTGCAACAATGCAGACCATAATCTAAGCAACGCAAAGTAAAGGCATGCAACAAGGCCAAAAGCCCAAAACTGGAAGGGGGTAACAGTGTGCAATAAATATATATCATTATCATGCAACCACAAGATTACAAGAGGAGCCCCACCTCCTTTTTTAAATTAGCGAGGCAGCCAGAGTACTTATTCCCTGGGGAACCTCTCTTTGAAGAGGAGTAAGGCAATCTTTGATACTGGCAGAAAAAAAGGTGGAAAGTAGTCAAGAAAGGCCCAGTAGATCACTCAATGGCAGTATGCTAGAGAACGGCCCCACAACACATAAATATGAGCTCTGCCAATCTAGTACTCCCTCCTAACCAAAATAATAAGTTCTAGGATTATCTTCAGTCAAACTTATTTACGTTTGACCAAGTCTATGCAAAGATCTACAATATCAAATATACATAATATGAAAATATATTTCATAATGAATCTAATGGAGCAAATTTTCTGTTGAAGATGTTGATATACTTTTATATAGAAGACTTGGCCGAACTTAATGAAGTTTGACTTAGGAGAAACCTTAAACTTCAATTATTTTGAAACAGAGGAAGTATAAGTCTATGTCAGATGCACAAATAAATGAAGAATCCCATCAGGCCAGCACAAAAGGAGTAATTTAACTTGAAATTACACTGTCGGTAGCAATTCCAACATTGAAAAATTAGGTGTTTGTAAACTCTAGAAGGCAAACTAGCTACAATTTGCAGGAGAAGAACACTGGAAGGAAACGAGTGAGTAGTTGAGGGAAAGTGGAATCACATGGAGAGGGGAGACCACGCCCAGAAACCCAGCCTTAACCAAACCGCAACCTTGGTACGCCGCGGCGGGCCTAATGAGACGACGAGCCATTCCGAATCCCAACACTCGAACTCAATTCGCGTTCAACCTTAACCCTATAGCAAACCATATCATAACATTAATGCTGTGTTTGGATGTCTGTATTCGAGGCCTCCGTATTGAATTGGTTTCAACTCCAATTCAGACAGGAAACTGTAATGGACATGAATATGAATTCGTTGTTTGGGTGTTAATTGAATTGGCTCACAGAATCCTACTCAGGTTTCAATACGTAATCATGTTTGGATGTTAAATTATGGAATTGCATAGCAAAATTAGTATATGCATCAAAACAGAAGTTGTATAATGTGTTGCTATAATTGGATGATTATGTAGCAATGTTTTATCAAAAATTCTAGAAATCCAAGGGGACATCATATAATATTGACGCAAAAAAAAGTTTATACACCAATAAAGTACAACACATATAGTTTAAATAGGTCTTTCAAATTCCCAAGGATAAGTAAGATCTGCACCAACATATAACTAGGGTTAGCAAACTTTCCAAAAAAAACAAGGACTGTTACAATGCTAAGCAATTGCTTGCTGGGAAGATGAGGAGAGGCAGGGAATGAGACTTGAGTATATGAACAAGAAAGAGGAGTAGAGGCAGTGGAAGAAGAGGGGGCGACTGGATCTGGTTGCTATGGACCAGAGGAGATTGGGACCCCGCAAGCAGAGGAGGAGGGACAAGGGAGCACGGGAGGGAAGATGGAGCAGGAGACGTACGCCGGAGCACGGGAATAGGAGCAGGAGCGGGCGGCGGACGGCTCGGGCAAGCCCATGGCGGCCACGGGCAGAGGAGAAGCTAGCAGGGGAGGAGGAGGGCCGGCTAGGGGGGCAACCACAGGGGAGGAGGAGGGCCGGCAGGGCGGACGGATCTGCCGAGTACGGGGGCAGGAGGACGGCCGGCGAGGGGACTTACCAGGGCGCCGCCGCCTCCTCTCTCGCTAAGCTACTTGCACACGGTCGAATCAAATTAAACACCACGGGTAGTGAGATAGATCGACGGAAGCTCGATGGAGGAGAAACGATCCGTACCTCCTGATCAGGTGGTGGGTTCTGTTCCTCGGAGCCAGAGTGAGCAAGTAACCGGGGATACGGGCGACTGGGATAAGTAGAGGAAAGAGAGAGAGCGAATTGGAGGGGCAAGGGCAACGCCAACGCCGACGCAAATGGACGGACAAAAACGGTGGATGGACGCCGGCCCAACCCGCCCATGCAAATGGATGGACGCCGGCCCAACCAGCCGATGCAAATTGAAAATTCGTGCTTGTCTGTCCGTCTGGACGCATTTTCGGTCTATATTTACGTCCGATTTGCATCCACACGGATATGAAATAGACGCGCCGCGTGTCTGTTGAGTGTCCGCTTCAGGCCTGCGTGTCGGCCACCCAACAACCTCACGTGGTCGTAGTCAATGCGTCCATCTACCTTGGGCCCGCATGACAGCGTCTGAAAGCTTCCAGAGCCCACGGCCGGCCTCATCCACTTCTTCTTTCACTTTCGTCCACGTCTGGCCATCCCGTGTGCCGCCGTCGTTGAACGCCTTCACGATGGGGCCGCATGGGGAGAGGGGGCGCCGACCACGGACCGGCTCTACATCCCGCTGTCGTGGCACGATGTCAACATCCCCCACGGCTAGCACCTTGACTCCAACGCATCTCGGTGTCGGCAATGTGCCGCGCGCACGCAAAGGAGGTGCGCAAGTGTCATGCCCTCCTGGCGGTGGAGCAGCGTCGCGACCCGGCGTAAGCGCCAGACTCCCCCAACTGGGAAGTCTGGTTCGCCACCAAACACGACGTGCGACACCACGGTGCCGTCCAGCTTGAGGATGGCTACATGTCGCCGCCCCCGTTGGTGGCACGGGAGGATGAGGCGGCGGAGGCGGCATACTAGACCACATTGGAGGAGGTGTTCCAGTGCGCCCTAGTGAAGTCCCAACGCGAGGACGCGCGCTAGCCAGGCATGGAGAAGGCGCTGTAGTTGTCGGTGGCCGAGGATTGTGACTACCCTCCGCCACCGCCGCCTCTGGCTGAACCAGCGTCAGCCGCCCCCAAGGAGGAGCCCACGGAGGCCGAGCGGGGGAAGTAAGCCTGGACTGGCGGCCTGCGTGAGTGCATGAGTGTGTCGGCCATCTGGCTGGGCACAACGTCGGAATAGGAGGCGGCGTACCTCGAGAGCTCCTAGCTGACGCTCGCGAGCGTCAACCACACGAGCTTCCGCGCAGGCGCACGATCAGAATGGGCCGGCCCATTCAGTGGCGTCAAAGCGAGCTGCTATTAATCCGCAAAAAAAATGCTGCATGGAGGAATCGAAGGTAATGAGCATGTGTCCAATACCACTTGAGCTGCTCACTGTTAGCTGTATATACGCCGCGTGAGTTTATAAGAACTAAAAGCAGCGGAAGAAAAAAAATCCAAACTTTTGACCATTAAACATTTTTATGATATATGCTGAACAATTCTTAAAAAACACATTGAACATTTTTGTGATATACACTGAACATTTTGTAAGTACACAATGAACATTGTTATAAATACGTTGAACATTTTCTTAGTATATGGTGAACATTTTGTTAAATGTGTGATTAATATTTTTGTAATACATGATGAACATTTTTATAAATGCAAGGTGAACTTTTTTGCAATATACGTCGAACATTTCCTTAATATACGATGAACATTTTTTTGTAATAAACAGTGAACTTTTTATATAATACCAAAAAATGAGAATAACAAAGAAAATAAGAAAATAAACGAAAAGGTAAAAAGGAAAAAAAACATAACAAAACCACTGAAAACTGGACAAAACAGTGAAAAAACCGGAAGCAAAAACAGCACAGAAGAAAAACGAAAAAAAACACGAAACAACGAGGGAAAGCAGCAGGGAACGGATAAACAGGCGAATCCCGCACATGGGCCGGCCCAACCATATGCTAGCCTCAGCGAAGGCACGACGTTTGGACGCTAACGAGCGTCATATAGGATCCACCGTGTACCTCGAGCACTGGAGGCAGCTCGCGCCGGCAGAGGAGTGGGCCAACGGCGAGCATTGTGACACCCTAGATTTTGCCATTTTTCTTTTTCTGGAGTTTATTGAATATTTGGTTTGAAATTGAATTTTTAATCAACTCATTTGGACTTATCACTTGGGAAAGTTTTCACCCAAGTGCCTCCTAGAACCCTCATAACATCTCTAGACTTCATCCCTCCCAAAATAATGCCATGAAAAATATTTTATTCAATGGCATAATATTCATTTTCTTCTTGAAAATGAATATGTTTTTACTTCTGCTCCAAAGCAACCCCTATTTTTATTGCTTCTAAAATCCTAAATAAATTCCCTAGTATTCTTTAGGTCATGCCTCAACTTCCTATGCAAAAATATCCCATGGTCATGTGTAAAATTTTGGCTCAAGAAAATATTTTCTATTCTGGACAGCAAGGGCACTTTGTGAAGGAAGTGCATTTTTGCTTGCTCCATCTGAGCTGAAATTTTTGTGGCATGACTACCTTCAGACCCTAAGCTTAGCCTCCAAGTCTCAGCCCTTATCTCCTTGGATTTTTCACAAATTGTTGCAACAGTTTCTGTCCAGAAATTTGCCAGCTCTCTCAAGTCATATCTGATTGATCTGGTGATGAACCATGACCATGAACTGATGTAGTGTTGAAGGGACTTGAACCCAAACATGGTCTGGCAGCCCCGGCGCACCGCGTTGCACCAGTGCACGCGGTGACCGCGTGAGTACACGACGTCTGTCATGTGTTCGGCGCGCTCTGCGCGTCAGCAACTCCTCCGCCTCGCCCGTGCGCTCGCCCCGCGTCAACCCAGCTTGTCCTAACCCTCCTACTACCTCGGCCCCTTCCTCCTAGCCGCTCTCTGCTGCTCCCCGACCCCTGTAGCTTGCTTGGCGGATGCAGACACGGCGGAGCAGAGAGACATAGTGCTCCCGCGTGACTGTCTCGTCCCTCTCCTTGCTCCTGTGCTTGGCTCCTCCTGACCACTATGCTTGTCCGGTCCTCAGAGATATCATGTCGAGCCTGAGCACTCTCGTCACCTCTCGCCGCTCGAGAAGCCTCGCCGGCGGCCGCTAGCTCTGCCTCGCCCTCCCCTATAAATATGCCCATCCCCGAGCCGTTCTAGCCACCCCACTCACCTCCTCTGGCCACAAATTCACTTGCTCAATACCACGGCAAGGCCGGGTGGGCCTCTAGCTGCCGATCATCGCCGGAGTTGCCCGCGGATCCCCTTCTGCCGCCTGCTCGCTCCGGTGCTCTCCGTCTTCGCTCAACCCTCCAAGCGTGTTCGTGGGCTTCCTCTGACCACGACGGTGCTACTGGACCGAACAAAATGTAAGGGCATATTTATCCCCAAGATGTTTTGGTGATTGATGACAATGCTTGTGCGGACTAATCGTGTGCGTTTAGTTCTTTCAGAGATTCATCCATTGGCACGAGACGATTTCCTCCCCTCGGTGTTGTATTCAAGACGGTGTAGCTCCTTCGGTTCGTTGTTGGTGGTCTAGTTTCGTAGGAGTCACCGTACTATCAAGAGGGAATCCGCTTTGGTAAGACTTGGGTGGAATCACACGTACACATCTCTATCACACACGTCGTCTTTCCTTCCGCATCTCTGGAGCTGCCGTTTTCCCCTTGCTATGCTTTGCTCTGCCCCAGCGGTAGTACCGCCGAAGCTCCCCAGCGGTAGTACCGCTCTCAGAGCGGTAGTACCGCTCTCCGAGCGGTAGTACCACTTGGGATTTTCGGCTGTAGTACCGCTGAGCGCCTGGGCTACTTCCGCCTCGATTCTCGAACGAAGTTTTTCGTGTCGGGTTTTGCGGCACTAAGGGCGGCAGTAGGAGCGGTAGTACCGCTCTAAGCGGTAGTACCGCTCTTCTCTAGCGGTAGTACCGCCCTGGGGTCTGGCAGCGCGGCAGTACCGCTAGGTTGAGCGGTAGTACCGCCCGGAGCGGTAGTACCGCCCTTCCCTAGCGGTAGTACCGCTTTGTGCGGGGCTGGTGAGTGGGATAACGGTTGGATTGTTCCCCCCACTATATAAAGGGGTCTTCTTCCCCAAAGTTGACCCACCTCTTTCCCCCAAAAGCTCCATTGTTGCTCCAAGCTCCATTTTCGCCCGATCTCTCTCCCTAGCCAATCAAACTTGTTGATTTGCTCGGGATTGGTTGAGAAGGCCCAGATCTACACTTCCACCAAGAGAAATTTGATTCCCCCCACTTATCCCTAGCGGATCTTGTTACTCTTGGGTGTTGAGCACCCTAGACGGTTGAGGTCACCTCGAAGCCATACTCCATTGTGGTGAAGCTTCGTGGTGTTGTTGGGAGCCTCCAAGTGTTATGGAGATAGCCCCAATCTTGTTTGTAAAGGTCCGGTTGCCGCCTTCAAGGGCTCCAATAGTGGAATCACGGCATCTCGTATTGTGTGAGGGCGTGAGGAGATTACGATGGCCCTAGTGGCTTCTTGGGGAGCATTGTGCCTCCACACCACTCTAACGGAGACGTACTTCCCCTTAAAAGGAAGGAACTTCGGTAACACATCCTCGTCTCCACCGGCTCCACTCTTGGTTATCTTGTCCCTTTACTTTTGCAAGCTTACTTAAGTTATATCCATTACTTGCTTGTGTGCTTTTTGTCTTTGCATCATATAGGTTGTCCACGTAGTTGCACATCTAGACAACCTATTTTCATTGCAAGGTTGAAATTGTTAAAGAAAAGTTAAAAATTGTTAGTTGCCTATTCACCCCCTCCCTCTAGTCAACCATATCGATCCTTTCAATTGGTATCAGAGCCTCGTCTCTTTATTAAGGACTTTGCCGTCCGAAGAGTATGGTTGACACCCACGACGGTGCAGAGGAGCACTCCGGTGTGAATCCCATCTCGTCCATGGCCGAAGGGGGAGCCTCGGTCTCTCGTGAGGAATTCAATGTGGCTTTAGACACATTGAAAACCTCCATGACGGCCGAGGTTAAAAGCATGTTTTCTGATTTCTTAGACGGACTTAAACTATCTACCTCGCCGATGAAAGTGGGTGATCCCACTAACAAGGTGACGGATGCTTCCTCAGACAAGGGGGAAGCTAAAAGTGAAAAGAGTCCGTCTACTAGTGGTAGAAATGGCACCGGCATCTTTGCCAATGTGGAACCCCCAGTGTATAGAGGACCGATCCCCTCTACTCATTTGAATCATGCCGGTCCTCCTCCTAAATATGTGAAAAATGAAGATTTTGACGCTTGGCTTTATCACTTCAAGCATCACTTAAAACATGTGAACACTAACCTTTGGAGAATTATTGAAGAAGGTTTCTATCCTCATGATCCAAGCAACTTCACCCCTCGAGAAGAAGTGGACAATCAATTCAATGAGAGTGCTCTCTTCATCATCCAAGATGCAATCCTTCCCGAAGATCTCCCTCATCTTTGACCTCATGCCATGGCTAAAGAAGCATGGAAATGTGTCGAGCGTCTCTATCGAGGAAGTGCTAGCATTCAACGCTCCAACTATGAAGTGGTGCAAGATGAAGCCGATGAGTTTGCAATGAAAGAGGATGAAGAACCTCGTGAGCTCTTTCGAAGAGTGACCAAACTCGCGGTCGCACTCCGAGATCATGGAAGCAAGGACACGGATGACAACTAGATCAAGCGCAAGTTCCTCAAGGCCATGATGCCCTACAACAAGGCCATGTCCTCCGTCATTCACCAAAGACCGGACTTTCACTCCATGACCTCTGGTGAAGTGTTGGATGAGTTTGTTGCAATGAGCATCTTGGACAAGACCGTCGACAATGCGGTGCTACGTTCTCAAAGGGCAAAGAAGCCAAATCTTGCCTTGAAGGCCAAGGTTAGTGTGGAAGAAGAAGAAGAAGAGGAATATGAGGAGAGCAACCCCGAGGACACGAAGTATGATTATCATGAGCACATGGCTCTTGCCTCAAGACAGTTTTGGAGTAAGAAGAACACAAGACCCAACTTCAACAAGAACAACTCAAGTGGCCTCAAGGGGAAGCAACGAGTTAGAACTTGTTTCAACTGTGGCAATGTTAGCCATTTCGTTGCGGGTTGTCCCTACGAGAAGCGGGAAGACAATGGTGGCAAGTTCATCCGAAAAGACAAAGCCAAGTCCTTCCCCAACAAGAACAACTTCACCAAGAAGACTCCTTCTCGCGGGTTGGTGGTTCAAGAAGAATACCGTGAGGATGACGATGATGATGAAGATGGTGAAACAATGGCCATGGCATCCGTTGCCATTGTCACAACTCCCCATGTGTCTCTCTTCGATGCACCTAACAAGAACATCACCGCCAAGCGCCTAATGGCTAAGGCCACCAACAAGGTAACCTCCAACATCAAAACCACCATTATTCCTAACCCTCCTTCAACGGATGACTTTGATAATGGTAAGGGGTCTAATGAGGAGATCAATGAATTTGAGTCCTTCATGAGTAAGCTCAAGGGAAAATCCAAGAAGCACTTTGTTGCTCTCTTGGAACAACTTGGTGAAGCCAATGACATGATCGAGGCTCACGAAGAAACCATCTCTAAGATGGAAAGTCATAGTCGTGACTATGCCGATGAGATATCGGATCTCTCTAATGCTCTTGAGGAAGAGCGTGAGCATCGTTTGGCTCTTGAGGAGTCACACAACGATGGTCATGCTAAACTAAAGAAAGATCTTGATCATACTCTTGCTGTGTCTCGTGTTCTAGCTTCCGAGAAGGCTAAACTTGGGGTTGATCATGTTAGACTCACGGAGGAGTTTGATGTACTTGACAAGGCCCACAAGGTCTTTAAAGGTGCTCATGCATCCCTCAAGGAGTCTCATGCTCAACTCCAAGTTAAGCTAACCAAGGAAAAGGCCACATTTCCTCACATGGTCTTAATTGATAATGCAAATGCTACTAACCCTTGTTGTGAGCATGTGCATCTTGTGGAGGAGAATGCCAAGTTGAAGGAACAACTCGAGAAAGGTCTTGTGTCATGCATACAAGGTGAGAAGAACCTAAATGACCTTTTGAGCAATCAAAAGGAAGTTGTGGGCAAGAAGGGAGTTGGGTTCTCACCCAAGTCCAAGAACAAGAAGAAGAACAAGGAGAAGAAGAGCAAGACCGATCGACCTCCTCCGCTCACGCAAACCTTTGTGAGGGAGGGAGAAGGTGCTCCTAAGGAGAAGAAGAACAATGGGAAGAGTGGTGATGCCAAAGAGTGCAAAGCCATCTCTCCCAACAAAGCCGACGACTTTAACCCATCTTATGTGTTGTGCCGTGCTAGTGATGGGCATGTTTATGCTAAATTTGTTGGTTCTCCTTATGAGTACATTGAATGGTCTATTTGGGTTCCTAAGACCCTTGTTACTAACATCAAAGGACCCATTACTCAATGGGTACCTAAAACCAAGCATTGATCTCTTGTAGGTGTTTGCTTCCGGTGGGGGATCATGGTTGCTCGATAGTGGAGCAACAAATCATATGACCGGGAGCAAGGACTTGGTGGTGGACGTGCACAAGATCCCATCTATGCCCACCAATGTCGAATGGGGTAATGCCTCACATTCTAAGGTATTGGGTCTTGGCAAGGTTGTCATTTCTCATGATCTAACGATCAAGAAAGTCATGCTTGTTGAGTCCCTTGCATTCAATTTACTTTCCGTTCGTCAACTCGCACTCATGGGCTTTGCCACCTTCTTTGATATTGATACTGTGTCCCTCTTGTGGAGCAAGACTCTTAAAGTAGCCTTTGTTGGGCATGTCGAGAACGGTCTCTATGTGATTAACTTTTCGGAGCAACCCACTAAGACCGCGACATGCCTAATGGCTAAAGTTGATGTGGGATGGCTTTGGCATCGCCATTTAGCTCACGTCAATATGAGATCTTTGCAAAGTCTTCTCAAGGGGGACCATGTTCATGGACTAACAAATGTTAGTTTTGCCAAAGATCGTGTTTGCAGTGCGTGCATCGAAGGAAAGCTTCATGAGACGGCTCACCCTCCCACGACTATCATCTACTCGAAGAGACCCTTGGAGCTCCTGCACATGGACATCTTCGGGCCTCCATCCTTTGACAGTCTTGGGGGTAGAAAGTATTGCTTGGTGATTGTGGATGATTATTCAAGATACACTTGGGTATACTTCTTCAAGAGGAAGAGTGAGACTCAACAAACCGTCATCGACTTTGCAAATGAAGCTCAACGTCAACATAATGCAAAGATTCTGACAATAAGAAGTGACAACGGCACCGAGTTCAAGAACTACACCTTGGATGAGTTTCTTAGTGATGAAGGGATCAAGCATCAATATCTGCACCATATACCCCTCAACAAAATGGTGTTACGGAGAGGAAGAACCGGATGTTGATGGATGCGGCAAGGACCATGATGGCGGAGTTCAAGTCTCCATACAACTTTTGGGCCGAAGCCATCAACACAGCGTGTCATGCATCCAATAGGCTCTATCTCCGCAAAGGCTTGAACAAGACTCCGTATGAGATACTCACCGGGAACAAGCCAAATCTCAAGTACTTCCGGGTGTTCGGGTGTAAGTGTTTCATTCTCAAGAAAGGTGTTCGTTTGTCTAAATTCGAGGCTAGAGCTCCTGAGGGCATATTTGTTGGTTATGCTACAAACTCTCATGCTTACCGTGTTCTCAACAAGTCCAACAGACTCATTGAGGAGACGTGTAACGTAGAGTTTGATGAAAATAACGGCTCCCAAGTGGAGCAAAGTGATACTTGTGATGTAGGTGATGAAATTCCTCCCCAAGCCATAAGAAGAATGGGTATTGGTCATATCCTACCCATTGAGGAACCCCTTGTGGCCGAAGGAGAAGGACAATGCTCCACCTCGGTGGAGCCTTCACCTACTCAAGACCCACACGCTTCCGAAGAACAAAGTGAAGGCCCTCAACTTAGGGAACAAGACCAAGGGCAAGATCAATTACAAGATGGTGGTGAATCTCCACATGATGCCCAAGGTCAAGTTCCTCCCCTCGAGCAAGTTCAAGATCATGAGCAAGCTCAAGATCAAGAACAAGCTCATGACGATGCTCAAGATGATCAAGTGAACCCTCCTCCTTCGACATCCGAGGAGGAATTGGTGCGTCGTGCCGCGAAGATTGCTTCCAAACTCACCACCAAAGGTCATCTCATGGAGAATGTGGTTGGAAGCCTAAGAAAGGGGGTAAGCACTCGTAGACAATTAGCAAACTATTGTGAACATCACGCGTTTGTCTCTTGTGTTGAACCCCATAAGGTCTATGAGGCGCTCGAAGACTCGGATTGGCTCAATGCCATGCATGAAGAACTCAACAACTTCGAGTACAACAAGGTGTGGAGATTGGTGCCAAGGCCTTCCGGGAACCATAACATCATTGGAACCAAGTGGATCTTCAAGAACAAGCAAGATGCTTATGGGAACATCATTTGCAACAAGGCAAGATTGGTAGCACAAGGCTCCCAAGTCGAGGGTATCGACTACGGTGAAACCTTTGCTCCCGTTGCTCGCCTTGAATCCATTCATTTGTTGATTGCTTATGCTTCCCATCACAACTTTAAGTTGCAACAAATGGACGTTAAAAGTGCTTTTCTTAATGGTCCTATTAATGAGTTGGTCTATGTCAAGCAACCCCCCGGGTTCGAGGATCCCGTCTTCCCGGATCATGTGTATCAACTCGATAAGTCGCTCTATGGCCTTAAACAAGCCCCACGTGCGTGGTATGACCACCTTACCGAGTTGTTACAAGATCGTGGATTTGAAGTGGGGCTAATCGATCCCACTCTTTTTACTAAGAAGGTCAAAGGGGAGTTGTTTGTATGCCAACTATATGTTGATGACATTATCTTTGGTTCCCCTAACAAAGCTTTCAATGAAGAATTTGCCGCTCTCATGACCTCTAAGTTCAAGATGTCTTTGATGGGAGAGTTGAAGTTCTTTCTTGGTTTTGATATCAAACAAAGAAGAGAAGGTACCTTCATAAACCAAGCCAAATACACTCAAGACATGCTTAAGAGATTCAAGTTAAGTGATGTCAAGCCGGCCTCTACTCCAATGCCCACCAAGTGCCAACTTGACATTGATCCCAATGGTAAAGCGGTGGATCAAAAGGTATATCGCTCCATGATTGGCTCCTTGCTTTACCTTTGTGCATCTAGACCGGATATCATGTTGAGTGTGGGGATGTGTGCACGGTTTCAAGCTGCACCAAAGGAAAGTCACTATGTGGCGGTCAAGCGAATCTTTCGATATTTGGCTCATACCCCAAACTTTGGCTTATGGTACCCAAGAGGGGCAAACTTCAAGCTTGAAGGGTTTATGGATTCTGATTGGGCGGGAGACAAAGTGGATAGGAAGTCCACTCCCGGAGGGTGCCAGTTTCTTGGGTGCTCTTTGGTGAGTTTGTCTTCCAAAAAGCAAAGTTGTGTGTCTCTCTCGTCCACCGAAGCGGAATATATGGCGGCCGGTAGTTGTTGTGCACAACTCCTATGGATGAGGCAAACTTCAAAGGAATACGGTGTCATTTGTGACAAAGTGCCTCTTTGGTGTGACAACGAAAGTGCCATCAAGATTTCTCTCAACCCGGTGCAACACTTCAAGACAAAGCACATTGAGATTTGGTATCACTTCATCCGGGATCACATTAGGCGAGGAGAGATCGAGCTCAAGTATGTCAACACTCATGATAACCTTGCAGATATTTTCACGAAGCCCTTGGATGAAGCAAGATTTCACGAGTTAAGGCATGAGCTAAATATCATTGATTCGAGCAATGTGACTTGAACCCTTGCACACCCAACCCCACTCAACTTGGTGTCCAGCTTAGATGTAGGCATGGACATAGGGGGAGTGTTGTTCTCTCAATGAACTATCCCTCCCCCCATTATGCATAAAACGATCAACTCTTTCACATTAGCCATTTTTGTTGGCACTTGTGCTTCAAAGACGAGTTTTGGTCATGGGCCCAAGGATAATTCTTCGCGGTGCCATACCAATTGGCTCAAACATAGGTGGCTCCGGCCACCGCCCTCTCCTGAGAGAGGCCAGAGCTTGCTCTGTTTCGTGTGGTTGTTTGTATTTGAGTTGTCTCTGTTCAGTTGTGTGTGTGTGTGTGTTCCCGCGTCGGTCCTCTCGTTCTTTTGGCCTTGCTTTCTGTTTCTTTTTGAGCGCTAGACATTGGTCTAGAAGCCGTGTGGTTGCTGAAGCGGTACTACCGCTAGTGGCGAGCGGTACTACCACTCCTAGCGGTACTACCGCCCTCCAGCGTGGTACTACCGCTCCTAGCGGTACTACCGCCCTCAAGAGCGGTACTACCACTGTGAGGCGCGGGCTGGGAGTTATATCGAGGGTAGGGGGAGTTTCTTCTCCCCCATACCCATTCGCTCGCACCCTTCGCCCTGTTTGTCTCTCTCTTCAGCAACCGGCGCCGCGGGAGGGCTCCGGCGGATCTCCCTCTCCGGGGCGCTCCTCTCCGTTTCCTTCGGTGGAATCGATCCCCACCTTGTCCTCTTGCCATGGATGCCGGTATTGCCCCCGTTCCCTGTTTCCTTTTGTCTAGATTTCCAATCTAGCTTTCTAGGGGCAATAGCAGTTGCGTCTCTAGATTTTTGTCCAGATCTAGGCTTGAGTAGGATGGAGAATGCTTCTAGACTGTTTGGATTAGTGTTTGGTTGGAGTATTTTTGAATTTGGTAGGACGGTAGTACCGAATCTGACCACGGTAGTAGGAAACTGTTGTTTCCCCGCCTCGAGCGGTACTACCGCTCTCTCCAGAGCGGTACTACCGCTTGGAGCGGTACTACCGCTCAAGGGTCACGGTACTACCACCTTCTATCAGGTTCCATCATACTCCTACCTCTCAGTGATCCTCTTTGTTCGTGTTTGTGGCTTACGCTCGTTCTTTCTGGTTGGTTGCGTGTTTGTGTGTGTGGTTCCAGGTGATGAGGTTCCTGAGCATCAGGCTCGTCGTGTCAACCCCGGTCGTGCCTCATCCAAGCGCTACCGCACCACTGAGCCCACTGAGCCTGCCGGCGGATCTTCTAGTGCTCCACCTCCTCCTCAACTGCAGAAGAAGCCTGGGGTCAAGCCAAAGTCAAGCAAAACCGTGCCAGAAATGCCGCCCAAGGAGTTCTGGGCAAGGCGCCGCCGCAACCCGTATGAGGTCGACCAAGATCCCACTCTGGTCAACCGTCCGTTCTTGAACAGGTTCCAGTTTGCCATCTTCTTTGATGTTCTCAAAGCCAAGAAGAATCTCTATGTCAATGTGCACTCCATCGACACCGAGCATATGGAGAACGATCCTGACTACTTTGGTGAAGCTCTTCAGATGTGCACTCAACTGAACATTCTCGGGATCATGCAATTCAACAAGGACTACGATGCTGATATTGTGGCCCAATTCTATGCCACGGTTCACCTTGGGACTGATGAGGACAGGACACTAACTTGGATGACAAATGGCAAGTTGCTTTCAGTCAAGTGGAAAGCTTTCATGCAGTTGATTGGGGTGGAAGATCTAGGTCTTGAGTCTTCTGTCGGCTTTCGCCCCCACCGTCGCGCCAATGCCACTCACAAGCAAGCTCTGTGGCCCTACTGCACTCTGAGGATCAACCCTGAGACGAAGAAGGAAACCTATGAGCTACCTTCCTATCTGGATATTCTTCACCGTATCTTCAGAGAGACTCTTTTCCCTCGCACCGGGAATCTGGACCAGGTTCACTCTTATCTCGTGGACATGCTTCTCTTCTATCAGCGGGAGAAGGGGTAGAACACCGGAGAGTCATTGGATATCTCTCATGTTATGTGGTCTGAGTTGGTTTCTGCTATCTCCGAGCGCAAGTGCCCGATCTATGGTCCGTTCATTATGCTGCTCACTGAGAAGGCCTGGGATCGTGTCTATCCCAAGGCGGTGCTGGAGATTGGAGAGTTGGTTTCTCACGATGTCAAGCGTCTGAGGAAGAAGGATAACTGGGGCACTCAGGCCCCTAGGACTAGAGTTCCGTCATCTGCTGCTGCCATGGAGACTGAGGAGGAGATTGGGGCTGAGGCTGAGGATGAAGATGATGACTACGTGCCTTCTGAGGCAGAGCCCTCTTGGGCCAAGAAGCTCAAGATCAAGGTGAAGAAGCTGTTTTGCATGGAGTCTCACGGTCAGTACATGACTCATGTGGCTGAGAAGAAGGCCCGAGGTCGCCACAAGGAGCTCATGCGTCAGATGGGTGCTATTGTGATTAGTGGTTCTGAGGATCAGCTTACCGAGGAGGAGGAGTGGATTCAGCAGCACTGCCCTTGGACTGATTCTGATGTTGAGCACTTCCCGGCTGACGATGGTAGCGCAGATGATCCTTCTGAGATCTGATGGGTGTCCCTTGTTTGCCTTCACCTGGGGCCGTAGCAGCACTCCCTCTCCTTTTTGGTGTCTCGATGCCAAAGGGGGGGAGAGTTTAGGGATTTGTGCTTTGTGTCTTTTGTCCTCTGTGTTTGTGCTTTCGCTTGTTGCTTTATTTGGTTTGTGTCAGTGAGACCTAAGTTCTGGTTCTGTCAGTGAGACCTAAGCTCGAGTCATATGGTGTGAGACATATGCTACCTTACCTTTCCAGTATCATTATCTATGTCTATCTAGCTTATGAGTTGCATGCTTATCTTGTTATCTATTTGTTGCTCTCATATCTTGCTTAGGTAGTTGGTCTCTAAAATATAGGGGGAGCATTGATCCTGGCATCTGTGCCGTGCAGTCCAAAGCACTTATCGTAGCACACATCCAGGGGGAGCCCTTCTACATTTTAGGACAGTTGTGTTTTTGCTCTTATCCTATATCTATCATATTGTGCAAATCCCGTATTGTCATCAATCCACCAAAAAGGGGGAGATTGTAAGGGCATATTTATCCCCAAGATGTTTTGGTGATTGATGACAATGCTTGTGCGGACTAATCGTGTGCATTTAGTTCTTTCAAAGATTCATCCATTGGCACGAGACGATTTCCTCCCCTCGGTGTTGTATTCAAGACGGTGTAGCTCCTTCGGTTCGTTGTTGGTGGTCTAGTTTCGTAGGAGTCACCGTACTATCAAGAGGGGATCCGCTTTGGTAAGACTTGGGTGGAATCACACGTACACATCTCTATCACACCCGTCGTCTTTCCTTTCGCATCTCTGGAGCTGCCGTTTTCCCCTTGCTATGCTTTACTCTGCCCCAGCGGTAGTACCGCACCCACAGCGGTAGTACCACCGAAGCTCCCCAGCGGTAGTACCGCTCTCAGAGCGGTAGTACCGCTTGGGATTTTCGGCCGTAGTACCGCTGAGCGCCTGGGCTACTTCCGCCTCAATTCTCGAACGAAGTTTTTCGTGTCGGGTTTTGCGGCACTAAGGGCGGCAGTAGGAGCAGTAGTACCGCTCTAAGCGGTAGTACCGCTCTTCCCTAGCGGTAGTACCGCCCTGGGGTCTGGCAGCGCGGCAGTACCGCTAGGTTGAGTGGTAGTATCGCCCGGAGCGGTAGTACCGCCCTTCCCTAGCGGTAGTAACGCTTTGTGTGGGGCTGGTGAGTGGGATAACGGTTGGATTGTTCCCCCCACTATATAAAGGGGTCTTCTTCCCCAAAGTTGACCCACCTCTTTCCCCCAAAAGCTCCATTGTTGCTCCAAGCTCCATTTTTGCCCGATCTCTCTCCCTAGCCAATCAAACTTGTTGATTTGCTCGGGATTGGTTGAGAAGGCCCAGATCTACACTTCCACCAAGAGAAATTTGATTCCCCCCACTTATCCCTAGCGGATCTTGTTAATCTTGGGTGTTGAGCACCCTAGACGGTTGAGGTCACCTCGAAGCCATACTCCATTGTGGTGAAGCTTCGTGGTGTTGTTGGGAGCCTCCAAGTGTTGTGGAGATAGCCCCAATCTTGTTTGTAAAGGTCCGGTTGCCGCCTTCAAGGGCTCCAATAGTGGAATCACGGCATCTCACATTGTGTGAGGGCGTGAGGAGATTACGGTGGCCCTAGTGGCTTCTCGGGGAGCATTGTGCCTCCACACCGCTCTAACGGAGACGTACTTCCCCTTAAAAGGAAGGAACTTCGGTAACACATCCTCGTCTCCACCGGCTCCACTCTTGGTTATCTTGTCCCTTTACTTTTGAAAGCTTACTTAAGTTATATCCATTACTTGCTTGTGTGCTTTTTGTCTTTGCATCATATAGGTTGTCCACGTAGTTGCACATCTAGACAACCTATTTTCATTGCAAGGTTGAAATTGTTAAAGAAAAGTTAAAAATTGTTAGTTGCCTATTCACCCCCCCCCTCTAGTCAACCATATCGATCCTTTCACAAAACCTCGCCGAAAACCCCAACTCCGACGAGCTCCGCCGCCTGCCATCTCTATAGAAGAACGCCTGACGCCATCTGTCATCCTCAGGCCCCATTTCGGAAGGTTCAACTTGTCTTGAAGAGGACCAGGAGTTTTGTGACCCTCCTCTGAACTAAGGCAAGCACCACAAATATTTGCAAGGATGACATTGCAATGACTATGATTTTAACTTGAATTTAAAGTCATATATTGAATTTACTTAATTAAAATAGTTTATCTTGTCCTAGTATCA
The DNA here is from genome assembly GCF_002162155.2 of Triticum dicoccoides. NCBI lineage: Eukaryota > Viridiplantae > Streptophyta > Magnoliopsida > Poales > Poaceae > Triticum > Triticum dicoccoides. The sequence goes on along the minus strand of NC_041389.1, from coordinate 321,031,742 downwards.
TTTCCATGCTATGTTTATTATACTTTACAGAAGAATGTTGGTTACTTGGTCAAGTTGTGAAGTAGTGATTAATTGTCATGCTCATGATAGTCCCGACATTATGTTGATTCCGTGCATGTGCATTTCATGGCATACTGTGACTCGAGAAGTTTTATTTGAAGTTAAACTTGATAGTATTCCAACTTGAATATGTTATTGATCGAGTCATGGTGATGTCGAATCGAGCTTCCCACACTACTAGGAAAAGGGCTATAGATGATATGGCCACTAACGGCGCACCAGACATGTGGTGCGCCACTACTATATAGCAGTGGCGCATCATGTGTCGATGCGCCATTAGTGTGATAGACACTAATGGCACACCAGACACACGGTGCACCACTAGTAACAAATTCTTTTTTTATTTTTCCAAAAATATTAATGGTGCACCAGGGCATAGTGCGCCATTACTAGTTTTAACTAGTAATGGCGCACCAGCCACACAGTGCGCCACTACTATTTTTTTGCAAAACTACTAATGGTGCACCAGGGCACAGTGCGTCATTACTAGTAAAGGGCACAATGCGCCATTAGTAGTTTACTAGTAATGGCGCACTGTGCCCTGGTGCACCATTAGTATATTTTTTTTATTTTTTTTGCAAAACTACTAATGGCGCACCACCAGCAGGTGCGCCATTAGTAACCAGGGTTACTAATGGCGCATTTGTAGGTGGTGTGCCATTAGTAACCTGGGACCAGCTAGGTATTTTGGACAGCCACACCTACCCACACTCACTTTCCGCACTTCATTCTCTCCACCGGGAATGTATCTGGTGCACCCGCACTTGTGATGCTACCGGTGCACCGGATGCCATAAAATGTTTTAAAAAATTTGGAAAAAATCTAGCACGTTGACGCAACATCAATGTATGATTCCACAAAATTTCGTGTAAAAATTGGAAATACTTTTTGTGATACAAAAATGACAAATTTGACTTCAGTGTGATAATGGGCCAAATCTAAAGCCCAAGTTATGTTATGTACTATTATGTGTTGAATTTGTCATTCTTGTTTTTCGAGTTAGGGTTTGAATTTTAACTTGAAATTTTATGACAACCTACACTGATGTCGTGCGAGTGTGCTTATTTTTTCCAGAATTTTTTGAATATTTTAAAAGTACAATATGAGCTCGGTGCACTGGTAGCACCACAAGCTCCGGTGCACCAGATATTTTTCCTCTCTCCACCTCCTCCTCCAAGCTTGTCTCGGCTGCCTCCTCCTCCTCACCTCATTTGCACCATAGATTCATCCAAATTAATTGGTTAAATTACCTTTTTTTGATAGGTAAGTAAGGGGGAAGCTATCTTTATGTTGTAGATCTACTTTTTTCTCTCTCCAACAACATGCACATGCACTTTTTATGGCCTAGCTAGATCTATGTATGTTTCTGGTGTTCCATATGTTTGTGCTGTTGCATATATGTTTGTGTTTGCAGGTATCAGTATTTGAAATGCGATAGTTGCCAATATTTTGCCGGAATGTTGATTCATTTCCGTTTCGGCGAGAATTTTGGCACTATGCATTCTTTTTGGTCCTATCTTTAGGCAAAGTCATGCCAAACTTTTTCTTGGTTCTAAAATATCGTTTTGCTCTACCCCGCAGGCGACCATGGTCCGCACGATGACCGAAGGCATCGTGAATAGGTTTTTCAGCTCCGCGAAGGCCGAGATGCTTCAAAAGAACAAGACGGAGATAAGATGTCCGTGTCGAAGATGCAAGCTAAAGAGCCTTATTGCGGACCCGGATTCCGGGCAGGTGCGGGACCACCTGCTCTTGCGTGGTTTCATGGATGGCTATCGGTGGCAAGGTGATGAAGATGACTACGAAGTCATCCATGGGGGCCGGGCAAGAAATGAGGAAGGGCAGCAAGACAACCACCGCGGCTTGGGCGGGCGAGAAGACAAAGAATCTCCAGGACATGATCACGACGCTGATACTGTACACAACCATCATGTAGAAGATGCAGGACATGATGATGAGGAAGATGCCGGAGCAGACGAAGGGCATGATCATGAAGATGAAGATACCGGAGTAGACGATGATGGACCATCGATGGGCTGGGTGCAGGACCCTCATATTCAAGAGCTGCTTCTCAAGCAGACGGATAACGCAAGAGCTGTCGCCCAAGAGAAAGCCAAGCTGGATCAACTGGAGATAGACGCGGTTACTCCATTGTATGAAGGATGCAAGCCCGAGGATACCCGCCTGAAAGTAACGCTCATGGCTCTGGAGATGAAGGTAAAACACAAAATGACCGACGCATGCTTCGACGAGAACATGTCATTCTGGCACGAACGTCTTCCCAAGGGGAACAAGTGCCCGATCAGTTTCGAGGAGGCGAAGAAAATTGTGTCCTCTGGATTTACCGCACGTGAAATACCATGTGTGCATGAACAATTGCATCATTTATCGGGACGAGCACGTGGAGTCTACCATATGTCCGGTGTGCGGCGTCACTCGATACAAGAAGAGGAAGAAAGCTCCTCGAAAAGTGGTGTGGTACTTTCCGATCACTCCTCGTCTGCGGCGGTATTTCGCAGACCCTAAGGTAGCAAAGCTCCTGCGTTGGCACGCGGATAGGGAGGAGAAGAAGCGAGAAGATGACGCAAATGATCCGAGATAAATAAAAAAGACAAGATGCTGAGTCACCCTAAGGATGGGAGCCAGTGACAAGCGTTGAACTTTGAACACCCAGAATTTGGGAAGGATCCAAGGAACATCGTGCTGGGCGCGAGCACCGATGGAGTCAATCTGTTTGGCAGCTAGAGAAGCACACATAGCACCTGGCATGTGTTTGTGTGGATGTACAACCTTCCCCCTGGTTGTGTATGAAGAGGAAGTACATTCACATGAGTATGCTAATTGAAGGGCCGAAACAACCAGGGAACGACATCAATCTGTATCTGGGGCTGCTGAAAGAGGAGCTAGACACGCTGTGGAAAACGCCAGCCAATACGTGGGACACCGCAGAGAAAGAATATTTCCCTATGAGAGCCGAACTGCTCAAGACGGTGCATGACTATCTCGGTTACGGATATCTCGCGGGGCAGGTGGTCCACGGATTTTCTGGATGCATCAGGTGCATGGATGACACAACGTATCACCAGCTAGATAGAGATCCCGGGTCTTCGAAAACCGTGTTCATGGGACTTGAAGGTGGCTTCACGATGATGACCCGTGGAGGAAACACAAGGATCTGTTCGATGGTGAAACCGAACCCCGAAGACGCCCGCGTACGAGGAGCGGCGAGGAAATAGACGAGCTGTTGAAAAATTGGAAAGATTGCCCACTGCCGGGAAAGAAGCAAAAGGCGCCAGAGCCAGGAAAGAAGCGAAAGGAGCCAGAGCCGCTGCTAAAGGTATGGAAAACGAGGTCTGTTTTCTGGGACTTGCCGTACTGGAAGATCCATCGTGTGCCTCACAGCCTTGATGTCATGCATATCACATAGAACGTGTGCGAGAGTCTGCTTGGTACCCTGCTCAACATGCCAGAGAGGACCAAAGATGAGCCGAAAGCAAGGGCAGACTTGAAATCAATGGGCATCAGGGAGGAGCTTCATGCTAATGATGATGATGATGATGAGGCGAAGCAGGACACGGAAAGTCGTCGCAAAGGCAAAACGGCCAAGAAGAACGGAGATGACTTCCCTCTCGCGTGCTTCACTGTAAGTCAGGAGGAGATCGATCAGTTTTTCACCTGCCTCGTAGGAGTAAAACTTCCTTATGGTTATGCGGGGAAGATAAGCAGATACCTAGACTCAGCGAAGCAGAAGTTCAGCGGGATGAAGTCTCACGACTGTCACGTGCTGATGACGCAGATACTTCCAGTTGCAATCCGTGGGATCATGGACGCGCACGTCTGTGAAAAGCTATTTGGCCTATGCAACTTTTTCGACGTCATCTCTCGGAAGTCGTTTGGCGTGAGGCAACTCAGAAGTCTACAGGAAGAGATCGTGGTGATACTATGCGAGCTTGAGATGTACTTCCCGCCCGCATTCTTCGACGTTATGGTGCATCTGCTAGTCCATATCGTGGAGGATATCATCCAACTCGGGCCGACGTTCCTGCATAGCATGATGCCGTTCGAAAGGATGAATGGTGTCATCAAAGGATACGTTCGCAACATGTCACGTCTAGAGGGAAGCATAGCCAGGGGCTTTCTGACCGAAGAGTGCATCTCCTACTGCATGAATTATCTAGGCATCGAGAACCCCGTTGGTCTGCCCATCAACAGGCACCTCGGCAGGCTCGCTGGATGGGGTCACCGTGAGGGTCGCCTTGAAATGCATGTCGACTTCGAGGGTCGACTCACCGACATTGAAAGAAACCTAGTCGCGCTACAACACATAGATGTGGTCGATCCTTGGGTGGTAGAGCACAAAACCTTTATTGAGAAGACGTACAATGACCGAGGCCAACAGAGGACGGACGGAGATATAATCAAAGAGCACAACTCATGTTTCACGCGTTGGTTCAAGCAGAAGCTTCTGTCGTGCCCTTTACATGAGGATTCTTCCGCGGAAGAACAACTCATATTCGCCTTGTCACAGGGCGCCGAGCACAACCTGATGACATATGAGGCATACGATATCAACGGCTACACATTCTACACCGAGGGAAAGGAGATGAAGAGCGATGGTTATCATAACTCCGAGGTAACGATGGAATCCTACACCGGTAACGACAAGGACAGATACTATGGAAGGATCAAGGAGATCTCGGAGCTGAGCTACGCTGGAGAGAAGGTCCCGATGTTTCGTGTCAGATGGGCCAAGAGCGTCATAAAATAAGACCGGTATTTCACTACCATGGTTATACCCGAAGCCAAATCCAAGACCGCGGGCGCAAACGTCATCGCGAAAAATGAGCCATGGGTACTGGCTTCCCAAGTGGACCAATGCTTCTTCATTACCGACCCGTCAAATCCCAGTCGTGTTGTCGTGAGGAGAGGCAAAAGGAAGATCATCGGAATGGATGGAGTCGCCAAGGAGCAAGACTTCGACAAGTACGGCGACCCGAAGATGGAACATGACGACAACGATGAAGTACCAGCATACACCACAAGAAGAAGCAGGACCACCCTACCTAAAGGACGTCCGTTCAAGAGAAGAACTCCATTTACGAAAATAAGGGCAAGAAGATTGTGAACAGATAGCTAGCTAAGATCGATTGTATTTAATTGTAGCCTTCATTTCTCGATTGTATTTCATGGGCACTTTTTGAACTCATGAATATTTTTAAATTTCATGGGCACTTTTTGAATTCATGAATATTTTTTCAAATTTGATGATATTTTTTCATATTCAGTATGAAAAAATATTGAATATTCATGAGGACACTCGATCTCGATCCCCCTCCATCTCGATCTCGATCCCCCTCCATCTCTATCGCTATCCCCCTCCATCTCGATC
>NC_041389.1:320991549-321025862 GCF_002162155.2 Triticum dicoccoides | reverse complement strand
GCTCCACCACCGCCGACGACCCACCGCACCCTCCCCAGTAATGTTTTACCAATTCACAAATGAATGCAACTAAAAATCCAAAAAAACAAATTTGATTATATTTTCAAATAACAAATTTGATGATATTTTCAAATAACAAATTCGATGATATTTTTTCATATTCATAAATATTTTCAAATAACAAATTTGATGATATTTTAAAAAAAAATATTACTGGTTTTATAAAAAAATATTACTGTTTCATATTCATATTCATTTTCTAAAAAATTATTAGATGCAACAAAAAATAATAATAATAAAACATACTAATGGCGCACCACTCGGGTGGTGCGCCATTGCTATCTAAAAAAAAGATTTCTAATGGTGCACCGCTCGGGGGTGCGCCATTGCTATAAAAACATACTAATGGCGCACCGCTAGGGGGTGCGCCATTAGTAATCTTCCCCCTAGCTCTAATTCGCCCGACCCCTTCACCCCTCCCTCTCGCCAGATCCACTCCCCCCCCGCTGCCCCGACCCACGCCGCCGCCGCCCCTACGTGCGCCGCCGCCCCCGCGCCCCCACCACTGCAGCTCCGCCATCGCCGACGCCTCCGTGACCTCGCCGTCGCCGACAGCCTCCCCGCGTCGGCCCCTGCCCTAACCCATGTGCGCCGCCTCTACCTCAGCCCGGCCCCGACCTCGCCGTCGCCGACGCCGCCCCAAGTCAGCCCCTGCCCTGCCTCTCCCCATCGTCGGCCTCCCCACGACCAACCGAGGCGCCCAGGAGGACCGGCGCTGTCTTCCTCTTCGACTACGAGGACCCGGACGAGCTCGGACCCCGACCCCGACCCCTTCGCCGAACCTGACCCCTCCGGCGATCGGCCGTGCCCGCCCAGGTACCTCTCCTCCTTCCTCCTTCCTCCCTCTCCACCCTTCCCCATTCCCCCCTCCCTCCCCTCGACCGTGGCGACGCCGGCACCGTTATTATGGTGCATCTGAACTCTGCAAATATGTTCACCTGCCATGCCATGCATATATCTGCGTCTGCCTGTCATGATCTTTCCCTCTTTGTTCTGCATAGGAGTAGATTTTTCGAGATAGTGTATGGGGTTCAAAAGAAATTTAGTTTGCAGTCAGGGTTCAGACAAATATATTTTGCAAGCAAGCAAGCAAGCTGCACTTTTGAGGTGTAGTATATACTGTATTTGATAGGATTAGACTGCAGTAAAATATTGGGAACACTGAACAGATGATATTCAAACCCTGCTTGCTGAGGTGCAAGTTGTTTGGCAACTACAGTCTTTGGGATTTCTCCATAATTTCTGAATTTTTGACACTGTCATAACTGAATGGTCTAAATTTTTAACACAGCCTTAACAAATTACTAACTGTCCAAAAATACAGTTAGCTACTGTCAAAAAATTCAGTTAGGTACAGTTAGCATCATGTAAGAAAATGGCCATAATGTGCCCTGATAATGATGTATTTTGTCATAAAAATATATAGTGGACTGCCATGATAGTGACATGGCCCTGTGTTTGCAAGCTGTCATAATGTTTTCATTCAAAAACCATGGAAAAACACTCATCCAAGTTTCCAGAATGGCAGCATATTTTCAGAATGAAACAAAACAAAGTTCCTCTGTACATACATATATGGCTTTGCCACAATGGTACACTAGAGTGAAAGAAGAAACATAGGCTTAATTGAGTTGTGGAGTTCTTGTTACCTTGTCTGTCTGTCCTCGTTAGTTACATGTATCTCTCTGTTTGTGTTTCTGCGTAACAGGTTCGATCGGGTTGGAGAAAAATTGAGGCGTTTGTTGGCTCCAAGACAGTGATACAGGTATATACATGTGCTCTACTTACTTGTTTGGTTTGCAATAGTTATCATCTGACAAAGTATGCTTAGTTTTTTGGTTTGCAACCCATATTTTATAGTTGATAATACATTTTACAGATCTGCTTGGTTGCAATCTTTTATCTGAATGCGGTCATTATAAGTTTATAGCTTTCCCACTGAATAAGTAGATGCACTTGCTCCTTTCTTACATATTTGTGCCTGACGAACGCGGTCATCAAGTCTACTTCCATGTTGCTGCTAGTAGTAACCTGACAGCACAGCCATACTTAGCCACTATTCATTAACAACAAGTCAATAACAACATCAGTAAAATTTAGTTAACAACAACATTAGTAAAATTCAGTTAATTAACTGAAGAAGAGAAGAGAGAAAGTAGAGAGCAAGAGGAGTACTTGCATTAACTGAAAAGTTTTACTTTAAACTTGCAAAATTGCAGTACTCCCTAAAACTACTGCAAGCAAGAACTACTGTTGGAGGGCACTACTGTAGGGATATTCTCTGGTCTACTGAAACTTGTTGGATGTATGTTCAGAAACGTGTTAACAGGTGTATTATTTACAGTAGTAGTTGCAGATGATTTCTCTTGTCTTAACTGAATAATCATGTATTACATAGCGTTCTTGTTTTTCTTCATAGTTTGCAGCATTTTCAGATGTACACTGTTTTCCTATGTCTCAAAATGTTCCTAATTTGATATTTGAAAGTAAGTGTGTGGTTTGAAATTTTGATCTGATTATGGCATCTAGAATAATGTCAGTTTTGTTTTGTAACTAGAAGACCAAAGTGTGTTACTCACCTGGGATCTTAACTGTTAAGTTTGTAATATTCCTTATATTGAAATCGAACATGATGGTGCTACTTGATATTTTTGAGACATGGCATCTCCCATGACTGAATCAGCAACAAGGGGAGTTGATTCCATTTCTTGGTTTCTGTAAGAATTTAATGGACCTGGGCCTAGTTAAGTATAGGCTTGGGCTTGTGGTTGAATGCTGCCTTTGTCCTAGCCATGTATTTTCAGAATTGAGCTAAAGATTTGGGGGGGTAGTATTTCTGATTTTAGATCACCTTTGCTGGATGTATTTTACAACAGCTGTTGGAATCAAAACAATGCTTGTGGGTTGTCCTGTTAAGTTGAGTGAGTCATTAGAGGGCAGATAGAGTCACCCACACCAATTAATGTTTATGAAGAAGAAGAATAAACCTGCTGCTGTTGCTGTTATGCCTGTATTCACTGCTGCTGCGGCTGTACTTGTGATGATGTTGTACTTGTGATAATGCTACTTGTGATCTTCTGAAATGACCCATTGGCGACTTCATTACGCGGGGATAATGGTTTTGCAGGTACCCCGAGAGGCCCTTGAGTTTGCCGGAATGTCGATTAACTTCCGTTTCGGCAAATTCAGGTACTCCATATGTCCTATTTTCAACAAAGGTCATGCTGAAATTTTCAGCATGACCTTTGCTGAAAATAGGACATATGGGGTACTTACGACTAATGCATGGGCCAGGGTATCTTAGTACTTAATTAAGTAGGATCAACTGCCCCGCCATTCTTGCTGCATTAAACCATAGGTGGCAATAGAGCCAAGTGATTAGGCCCAACTTAGAATTCTCCTTCCCTTTTCTTGATAGGGTATATTATTAGAAGATACCCATATATATCAGTCAACCTAGGGTGCCTCGGCATCGATAAACCCTAAATGATGAAAACTTAACTTAGCATTTAGGGTGCCTCAGCATCGACAAACCCTAAATTATAAAACCTTGGCTTTTAGGGTGCCTCGGTGTCGATAAGAACCTAAATGATGAAAGCTTAGGCTTTTAGGTTGCCTCGGCGTCGACAAACCCTAAATGATAAAAGCTTAGCTTTTAGGATGCCTCGGTGTCGACAAACCCTAAATGATGAGACCATGATCTTGTTCCTTGACAATAACCAACTTTTTGACCAAACTTTTTTCCTATTTAGAGCGAAACATGGCCCACAACGATGAGGCCGACGGTTCGGGCGACAAGCAATTCTTGGAGCTGTCCTAGGAGATGGAGGAAGAACCTCACCACTATGAGGACGCCGCGGAAGACACCGATCCTGACTACACAACCCCTAGTGGCGTCGGGGATGACACCACTGATGGTGCCGCCGAGGATGCCACCACTGATGATGGCGGCGCACACATAGATGGCAGCCAACCGAAGAGGCAACGGAAGGACTGGCGCCCGAACGTGCTCGGCACCGTCAAGGAGGAATTTACTGAAGTGAACTCCGACGGGCATCCAACGGCGCCCAAAGAATTAGTCAAGGGGTACTCGGTTCAGCTCGGGTGCATTCTCCGGAGCACCGTCTCGATCAACACCGAGAACCTAAGGCATAAGGACCGAGGGAATTTGCGCAGCCTCCTCTTCACGAAGCTGCACGAACAATACAAGTTCCCCGCTGACTTTGCAAACACACACCTCTCAGGAAATAAAGTGAACAGTGCCGCCCTCACGAGGATGAGCATGGCCCTGTCTACTTGGAGAAGCACGGTGAAGGCAATGATTGAAAAAGGTGATAGTTATGAGAAGAACAAGGCGAAAAATCCTTCGATCAGCGAAGATGACTACAAGGAGTTCAAGATCAAGTGCGTGAGCAGCGCAACCTTCGAATCAAGTCAGTGGGGGAAAGAAATGCGGCAGTTGAACTTAGGGGTCCACCAACTCAGTCCCGGCGGTTACAGAGTGGCGGAGACTATATGGGACAAGGAGGACGCGGAGCGTGCCGAGCAAGGCCTACCGCCCCGCTTCGATAAATACCGTGACAAGCAGACCAGGAACTTTGCGGGCCCGGTACAAGGAGGACCCGGTAATAAGGGAGCTTACCACGGATCCGACGACTAGGGCGCTTGAGCTTGTTCTGGTAAGGAATACACCCCCGCGTAATTAGCTCCATATGGTTGCATTCTAATTAATTCCCCAATATTTCTAAATGGTTCACGTTCCTTCCGTAGGACACTGAAAGCGGTAGCGCGGGGTCGTCTCAGAGCTCCCCTTTCGACACCCCTTTAAATAGGGCGTTGAACATAATGAAAAACAAGGATAAGCTCAGTAAGCCGTCGTCAGCTGGTCTTGTGGCCGGCAAAGGCTTGTCCACAAAATGGTCGTCATACTATGCCGCTGGTGGGCGAAAGGAGAAAAAGACCAGCTCGGAAAGCCAGTCGCGCGAGGTTCAAGAACTCAAGGCACAAGTGGCGCAGATTCCGGAGATTGTCCAAGAGCAAGTGCAACAACAACTGGGAACGATGCTCACCGCCATGGTGCCTACCTTGATTCAGGGGCTGACGACGTGGATTGCGGGCAGCCAACAGGGGCCGCCCCCGGTTCCCAGCTTCATGGCCAGCAACTCGCACAACAGGCAGGCGACGCCATCGGTGTCTCCGGCGGAGGCAGTATTCGTATCTCCGGCGCCGGCATGGGCATTGGAGCTTAATGCACCCGGGTGTACACCGCCCGACACCTCGCCAGCAAGCGGCCCCTCCATCAGTTGCCTGCCCGCCATTGGCGGTGCCTCGACATTAGTCGGGCTCGACAGCATCACGGTAACTAAGCCTCTCGGCTGATGACTTCATCTCCTTGCCTTTGACTGGGCATCCCTAACGCCCTACATGTTTTCGCAGGGCGCCGCTGACGTTCCGTGCACTCTCCTGCACTTCGTGGGCGGCGAGTTGGTCGATGTCGCCAAGGGAAGAATCATTCAACTGGGAAACCCCGTGTTCCACGGTAATCCGATGCCACCCACCATGTATAGGGTTGAACTGGTTCAGGTGCTGCCAGGCTGCATCGAGTTGTTACCTTTGATTCGACCCGCTGGGGCCGACGAAGATGATGTGATGACCCTCAGCGCCTGCGTAAGCTGGCCCTGCTTTGGCCGAAGAGCCAGATTCATTTGGTGGCGGGGGACACCACTCCACAGATAAGACCGCCAGTCGTGCCGGCGCCAAGCCATGGCAAGACCGCCGCAATGCTAGCGGACATGCTGGACATCCCTATGGCACAGGATCCGGACATGCATATGGCACAGGATCCGGACGACAACAGCAACGACGACGGTACATTTACCAATGTCGATAAGTACTTTGCCGAACATGGGTACGGTGACGAATTCTGCGGGCCTCCTTCTTAAGAACCCAATCCTGAAAAAGACGACCGCGATCTAGCTGGTACCACGGAGAAACCCAATTGCAACAGGCGTCGTCTGGCGTTCAGTTCTCAGGAGACGCCTCCAGCTGCCGCCTTCACCGAGCCTCAAATAGCCGAGGTGCGAAATATTATCATCCCCAACACGCTCAAGAAGGAAGTCTATGAGCATAACTTGATCCCATTACAGCAGATAAAGAAGAAGGGACGAAAACGAAAGACTAACAAGGGCGCCAGCACGAGCCAGCTGGCACCGAGTACGATCCGTGCTCAGGATGGGCCACCTTCACCTAAGGATATCTTGAGGAGGGTGCATGTGGCGGGTAGGGCGATGCTACCGACAAATATGGTCAATGCTGCAACTGGTGCTATGCGGAGTCTGCATGACAGTGTTCTTTCTTTGGAGAAGCGGCGTCTCTCCCAGAATGATGTGGCATACCCAGTTTTTGTGGCCAAGGTGCCAGAGGGCAAGGGCTTTGTGGATAGCGCCATCGGGGGTACAATCGTCCTGCGGTTTGATGACATCTTATGCTATGTTTAACCTTCATCCGCTGCACTACACCTTCGTTCGGCTGTTTTCGCTGAGTATGGAGATGCGGATCATTAGAGACAAGACCCCGGACATCAGGATAGTCGACCCCTTCTACATGCGTGCCAAGATCTTGGGCAGCGCTGGGGACCGGCAAGTCGCGAGTTCACACCTCGAAGGCGTCATTCTAGCAAACCCAGACAAGGATAACTTCCTCGTGCCTTACTTTCCCGAGTAAGTCATCCCCTCACCGCCCCGTAACATATGATTTCTTAGATTTCAATCGTTCTTTTTTTTCTAACATTCTGTGTTTTGTGCAGTGATACACATTGCACACTCATCCTCTTAAGCCCGAAATATTCCATGTCCACGTATTTCGACCCAGACCGTGAGTCCAAGATAGACTACACAAATATCAAGAAAGTTCTTGATGATGCTCTCCCCGGCTACGCCACATCTGGAGGCACCTTTAAGAGGCCAGTTCGTAGGTACGGCAAGCACGTGTTCACCCACAATACGACGTTCCCCTGCGTCAAGCAGCCGCCTGGCGGTCAGAAGGATGCCTACTACGCCCTCCATCACATGCGGGCGGTCGTACGGGACCATAATCACCTTCTGCTACCAAATAATCTCAAAGATTGGGCCGCAAGCTTGTCGGCAATCCAGGACGCGGACATCAGACAAGAATTCTTTCGCATCCAGTCGGAGTTTGCAGAAATCATCCATCAAGATGTCCTTCGTACCTCGGGGTAGTTCTACCTCAGATATCAACCGTCCAATAGTGAGATAGACACAACGCTACAAATGCAGGCTGACAACACCCGCGACTTCATGACCATCATGAAAGATGGCGGATTCATCCACGCTCCGGTCCCATGAGTCGAGTCGAAAGTAGTGATGCTATGTGTAGTTCTGAAACATCGATTAGCTCATGTTGTAATTAAACTTTAATGAACTTGTATGTCTCTTTGGTTTGGACATTCATTCAACTTAGATGTAATTGATGCTATTTATTAGTAGGACCATGAATCGTGCTATTAATGTCTTGCTTTTCTCTTCCAATCCTTTTGTTGCATACATATATATTGCTTATGTATTGTCTGTGAATTGCTACTAACATTTTGTTTGGCTAGTGCATAGAGATGCCGTCGTATGTCGTGTACAAGGGTAAGGTTCCCGGAGTCTACGACGACTGGGAGGAGTGTCGGAGACAGGTTCACCGTTTCAGCGGTAACAGTTACAAAGGGTACACCACTAGGGCGGAGGCGGAATCTAGATGCGCGCGCTATCTAGCGGGAGAGAGGAGGGAGCGTTGGAGGAACTGGATGAAGATCAGTTTCATCGTGATGATCGCAGCTCTCTTCTATGTGATGGTAGTTTAGATGATCGATATCAACTTGTAATGTGAAGACAAACTCGCTACTCGCGGTCTCGAGACTTGTAATGTTCTATCTTTGTTCGGTCTTTTGAATTCGGAGACTAATATGATGAATTGTATTAGGAGACTAGTCTTCTATTGTATTTGATGAATCTGCTGTTGCTGTGTGGTGCTGTCTATATTCTGTCCAATAATATATTTTGTAACCTATGCAAATATCAGAAAAGAAAAAAAACCTCATATACATACTAGTGGCGCACCACTCAACACACTAATGGCGCCCTGCAGAAAGGACACTAATGGCGCATCACCCCCTAGTGCGCCATTAGTATGCCAAAGCACATGGGTAAATATGGCCCCCTGGGAGGCATTCTAATGGCGCACATTGGGCTATACTAACGGCACACTGTGTGGTGCGCCATTAGTATATCAGATACTAATGGCGCACCAGGGGTGCGCCATTAGTATTTAATTCTAATGGCGTGGTGCTAGTGGCGCACCAGTAGTGCGCCATTACTAGGCAAAACTGGTGCGCCACTAGCAGGCCTTTTCCTACTAGTGCTAGTGCAACCACATTTGCCTTCATGGGAAGGCCCTTATTCGGTCTATTGTCATGCCTCTCGTCGGTGCCTCCAATGAGGGAAGGTTATGCGCTTGCGCTACCCTAGCCAGGCAGGCAGGCATAGCCTTGTGTGCCCATAGTTGTTTGGTACCATTGTCCCCGTTTAGGACCATTTTTGTTTTGCCACGACGATGGCCGTTTTTTATGTCCGGAGTGACATCCGGGGCCACCCATGACTTAGCCGAAAGGGGAGTTGGTTGGAGTGGTCGGGAGAGTGTCATGCAATAGATTGGTTCTGTCGGATCGTTGTTGGTCCACCCGAATGGGAGTACGAGGCCATGGGTTTCTGGTGTGGGTAAAGTGTACTAACCTCTGCAAAGTGTGTTTAATCTATCGATAGCTGCATCCTCGGTCATGGACACAGTTTGTAGTAGGTCACACCGTGGGTCAACAGAAATAATTAACCCGCACACTAATGTTACTATGATGGCACATGTTTTCTTTGGTGATCTTGCAAGATCACCGAGGCGTTGTGCTCTAACTGAACCTGAGCGAGGTGTTCACTTACTGAACCCGAGCGATTGCACTAGCTACGCGAGTTACTGAACCCGAGCGATTGATCCCTTGTTGTTAACTGAACCCGAGCAATTCCTTCGCTACTGTTGCTAACTGAAGCCGATCGAACCTGCTGCCTCTTGATGAACAGTGACTGTTGTTGGGGCTTGGATGAACAGTTCCTCCCGGTGGGGGTTGGATGAATAGTACCCCGTGGTAGTAGAGGCCATTGCTGCTGGATGAACAGGACCCCGATCGAGGAGGCCGCCACACACACCCGAGTCAGTTGGGGTGGATGAACAGGACCTCGTGGAGGCTCCATGAATAGTAGACGCTGGAGGCTGGATGAACAGTAGCCCATGGATGAACAGTAGCTGGTGGAGAGAGGAGGAAGGTCGCGGTGGATGAACAGTAGCAGGTGGAGGCTGGAGGAAGCCGATGGTGGATGAACAGTAGCATGTGGAGGCTAGAGCGAAGCAGTAGACGATAGATGAACAGTAGCCCGTGGAGTCCCGTTTTGTGGTACGCCACACCCCTCCCGATGAACAGGACCCCGTTTCGATCATAGGTGCTCCAACACAAGTCCGTTTCCTCCGTTTTGCGGTACGCCACACCCCTCCCGATCAGTAGGACCCCGTTTCGACCATAGGCGCTCCAACACAAGTCCGTTTCCTCTATTTTGTGGTATGCCACACCCTCCCGATCAACAACACCCCATTTTGACCGTAGGCACTCGAACAGAAGGCTGTTTCCCCTGTTTCGCGGTACACCACACCCCTCCTGATGAGTAGGACCCCGTTTCGGTTGTTCCATCGCTCCTGATGAACATGACGCATTCCGTTGCCTCCCAATGAACATGACGCAGTTTCTCTGTTCCGACCTAGCCGGTTGGCTTCTGATGAACAGGGCACCATTGGGGTCGTTCATTGCCTCTCGATGTACACGAGCCCTGGACGTACGTATGTGCGAGTATGCATTCGAGACCCCGCCTGTATGTACATACGTGGCCATATTTTTTGGCATCTGATTGTACGTATGTGTACACGGTTTTGACTGGACTGCCTGAACGGCCACATCACGGGGTCTACTACTACATGTGTCGTTGCTTGCTCGGCCATGGTTCATCATTGCAGATAGACCGATCGAGTATGTACGTACACGTTCACGGCCAGACAGACAACCCTATGTATGGTTCGATCGGGTGGGTCCCAGCTATTAGGGAGGATAAGGAGGCACTTCCTTGCGTGCGAAGATATAACTGGTGGGTCCCAGCGGTCAGGGGGGAGAATTGATACGTCTCCAAAGTATCTATACTTTTTGATTGTCCCATGCTATTATATTATCTGTTTTGGATGTTTTATATGCATTAATGTGTTATTTCAAATTATTTTTGGGACTAACCTATTAACCAAGAGCCCAGTGTCAGTTTCTGTTTTTTCCTTGTTTTTGAGCTTCGCAGGAAAGGAATACCAAACGGAGTCCAAACGGAATAAAACCTTCACGATGATTTTTCTTGGACCAGAAAACACCCTGGAGACTTGGAGATGAAGTCAGAAGAGCCGCGAGGCGGCGGCAAGGGGTGAGGGTGCGCCTTGGGGGGTAGGGTGTGTCCCTGCCTTGCCACCTCCTCGGGACTCCTCTGACCTAACCCTTGGCCCTATATATTCACAAATATTCCCAAACCTCGAGAAGCATCCATGAAAACACTTTTCCACCGCCGCAACCTTCTGTTCCCGTGAGATCCCATCTTGGGGCCTTTTCCGGCATCCTGCTAGAGGGGGATTCAATCACAGAGGGATTCTACATCAACTCTATTGCCCTTTCAATCAAACGTGAGTAGTTTACCACAGACCTACGGGTCCATAGCTAGTAGCTAGATCGCTTCTCTATCTTTGATTCTCAATACTATGTTCTCCTCGATGTTCTTGGAGATCTATCCGATGTAATCTTCTTTTGCGGTGTGTTTGTCGAGATCCGATGAATTGTGGATTTATGATCAACTTATCTATGAATATTATTTGAATCTTCTCTGAATTCTTATATGCATGATTTGATATATTTGTAATTCTCTTCAAACTATCGGTTTAGTTTGGCAAACTAGATTGGTTTTTCTTGCAATATGAGAAGTGCTTAGCTTTGGGTTCAATCTTGCGATGTCCTTTCCCAGTGACAGTAGGGGCAGCAAGGCACGTATTGTATTGTTTCCATCAAGGATAAAAATATGCGGTTTACATCATATTGCTTGAGTTTATTCCTTTACATGCCTCTCGCTGGTGCCTCCAACGAGGGAAGGTTATGCGCTTGCGCTACCCTGGCCAGGTAGGCAAGCATAGCCTTGTGTGACCATAGTTGTTTGGTACCATTGTCCCCGTTTGGGACCGTTTATGTTTTGCCACGGCAATGGCCGTTTTTATGTCCGGAGTGACATCCGGGGCCACCCATGACTTAGCCGAAAGGGGAGTTGGTTGGAGTGGTCGGGAGAGTGTCATGCAGTAGATTGGTTCTTTTGGATCGCCGTTGGTCCACCCAAATGGGAGTACGAGGCCATGGGTGTGTGGTGTGGGTACAGTGTACTAACCTCTTCAAAGTGTGTTTAATCTATCGATAGATGCGTCCTCGGTCATGGACACAGTTTGTAGTAGGTTGATACGTCTCCAACGTATCTATAATTTTTTATTGTTCCATGCTATTATATTACCCCTTTTGAATGTTTATGGGCTTTATCTTACACATTTATATCATTTTTTGGGACTAACCTACTAACCGGAGGCCCAGCCCATATTGCTGTTTTTTTGCCTATTTGAGTATTTCGAAGAAAAGGAATATCAAACGGAGTCCAAACGGAATGAAACCTTCAGGAGCGTGATTTTTGGAACGAACATGATCCAGAGGACTTGGAGTGCAGGTCAAGAAGCAGCCGAGGCTCCCACGAGATAGGAGGGCGCCCCCCCTATAGGGCGCGCCCCCTGTCTCGTGGGCCCCTCGGGCGTCCACCGACGTACTTCTTCCTCCTATATATACCTACGTACCCCGAAAACATCCAGGAGCAAGACGAAACACAATTTCCACCACTGTAACCTTCTGTATCCGCGAGATCTCATCTTGGAGCCTTCGCTGACACTCTGCCGGAGGGGGAATCGACCATGGAGGGCTTCTACATCAACATCCTTGCCCCTCCGATGAGTTGTGAGTAGTTTACCATAGACCTACGGGTCCATAGTTATTAGCTAGATGGCTTCTTCTCTCTTTTTGGATCTCAATACAATGTCCCCCCCTCTCTTGTGGAGATCTATTCGATGTAAACTCTTTTTGCGGTGTGTTTGTCGAGATCCGATGAATTGTGGGTTTATGATCAAGTTTATCTATGAATAATATTTGAATCTTCTCTGAATTCTTTTATGTGTGATTGAGTTATCTTTGCAAGTCTCTTCGAATTATCAGTTTGGTTTGGCCTACTAGATTGATCTTTCTTGCCATGGGAGAAGTGCTTAGCTTTGGGTTTAATCTTGCGGTGTCCTTACCTAGTGACATAAAGGGTTGCAAGGCACGTATTGTATTGTTGCCATCGAGGATAACAAGATGGGGTTTATATCATATTGCTTGAGTTTATCCCTCTACATCATGTCATCTTGCTTAATGCGTTACTCTGTTCTTATGAACTTAATACTGTAGATGCAGGCAGGTCGGTCGATGTGTGGAGTAATAGTAGTAGATGCAGGCAGGAGTCGGTCTAATTGTTGCGGAAGTGATGCCTATATACATGATCATGCCTAGATAATCTCATAATTATTCGCTTTTGTATCAATTGCTCGACAGTAATTTGTTCACACACCGTAACACTTATGCTATCTTGAGAGAAGCCACTAGTGAAACCTATGGCCCCCGGGTCTATCTCTTATCATATTTGCTTCCAATTTACTTTTATTTGCATCTTTACCTTTTGCATCTATATTATAAAATACCAAAAATATATTTATCTTATCATACTATCTTTATTAGATCTCACTTTCGCAAGTGGCCGTGAAGGGGTTGACAACCCCTTTATTGCGTTGGTTGCGAGTTCTTTGTTTGTTTGTGTAGGTGCATTGGACTTTTGAGGAGCCTCCTACTGGATTGATACCTTGGTTCTCAAAAACTGAGGGAAATACTTATGCTACTATTGCTGCATCACCCTCTCCTCTTCGAGGAAAACCAACGCAAGCTCAAGACGTAGCAAGAAGGATTTCTGGCGCCGTTGCCGGGGAGGTCTTCGCTCATGTCAAGACATACCAAGTACCCATCACAAACCCATCTCCCTCGCATTTACATTATTTGCCATTTGCCTCTCATTTTCCTCTCCCCCACTTCACCCTTGCCGTTTTATTCGCCCTCTCTTTCCCAATCTCTCTCTCTTTTTCTCTTGCCTTTTTCTGCTTGCTTGTGTGTTGGATTACTTGTTGCCATGGCACAAGATAATACCAAATTGTGTGATTTCTCGAATACCAATAATAATGATTTCCTTAGTACTCCGATTGCTCCTCTTAATGATGTTGAGTCTTGTGAAATCAATACTGCTTTGCTGAATCTTGTTATGAAAGATCAATTTGCCGGCCTTCCTAGTGAAGATGCCGCTACTCATCTAAACAACTTTGTTGATTTGTGTGATATGCAAAAGAAGAAAGATACAGATAACGATATTGTCAAATTGAAGTTATTTCCGTTTTCACTTAGAGATCGTGCTAAAGTTTGGTTTTCGTCTTTGCCTAAAAATAGTATTGATTCTTGGAACAAGTGCAAAGATGTTTTTATCTCTAAGTATTTTCCTCCCGCTAAGATCATCACTCTTAGGAACGATATTATGAATTTTAAACAACTTGGTCATGAGCATGTTGCCCAATCTTGGGAAAGAATGAAATTGATGCTTCGCAATTGCCCTACTCATGGTTTGAATTTATGGATGATCATACAAAATTTTTATGCCGGTTTGAACTTTGCTTCTAGAAATCTCTTAGATTCGGCCGTGGGAGGCACGTTTATGGAAATCACGTTAGGAGATGCTACAAAAGTCCTTGATAATATTATGGCTAATTATTCTCAATGGCACACCGAAAGATCTTCTAGTAAAAAAGTGCATGCTATAGAAGAAATTAATGTTTTGAGTGGAAAGATGGATGAACTTATGAAATTGTTTGCTACTAAAAATACTCCTCTTGATCCCAATGTTATGAATTTGTCTTCTTTGATTGAGAATAATAATGAATCTATGGATGTGAATTTTGTTGGTAGGAATAGTTTTGGAAACAATGCTTATAGAGGAAACTTTAATGCTAGACCGTTCCCTAGTAATTCCTCTAATAATTATGGAAATTCCTACAATAATTCTTATGGTAATTTTAATAAGATGCCCTCTGATTTTGAGAATAGTGTGAAAGAATTTATGATTTCTCAAAAGAACTTTAATGCTTTGCTTGAAGAAAAATTGCTTAAAGTTGATGATTTGGCTAGGAACATTGATAGACGTTCGCTTGATGTTGATTCTCTTAAACTTAGATCTTCTCCTCCTAAGCATGATATCAATGAGTCTCTCAAAGCAATGAGAATTTCCATTGACGAGTGCAAGGAAAGAACTGCTAGATTGCGTGCTAAAAAGATAGCTTTATAAAAGCTTGTTCTTCTAGTTTCCATGAAAATAATGATGAGGATCTTAAAGTTATTGATGCGTCTCCTATTAGATCTATGTTTTGCAATATGAATTTTGATAATTATGGGACTGATGATGAATCAACTTTGCCTAGAAGGCGTCCCAAGAATTCGAAGTTTTTAGATCTTGATGCTAAATTTGGTAAAAGTGGGATTGGAGAGGCCTCCACTTTAAATAGCATTGAACCCACTATCTCGGATTTCAAGGATTTTGATTATGATAATTGTTCTTTAGAATGTTGTATTTCCTTGTTGCAATCCGTTGTTAATTCTCCTCATGTTTATAGTCAAAATAAAGCTTTTACCAAACATATCGTTGATGCCTTGATGCAATCTTATGACGAAAAACTTAATTTGGAAGTTTCTATACCTAGAAAACTTAATGATGAGTGGGAACCTACTATAAAGATTAGAATTAAAGATCATGAGTGTTTTGCTTTGTGTGATTTGGGTGCTAGTGTTTCCACGATTCCGAAAACTTTATGTGATATTCTAGGTTTCCATGATCTTGATGATTGTTTTTAAATTTGCACCTTGCGGATTCCACCATTAAAAAGCCAATGGGAAGGATCAATGATGTTCTCATTGTTGCAAATAGAAATTTGGTGGCCGTGGATTTTATCGTTCTTGATATAGATTTCAATCTTTCTTGCCCTATTATTCTTGGTAGACCTTTCCTTAGAACGATTGGCGCAATTATTGATATGAAGGAAGAGAATATTAGATTCCAATTTCCATTAAAGAAAGGCATGGAGCACTTTCCAAGAAAGAAAGTAAAATTACCTTATGAATCTATCATGCGGGCTACTTATGAATTTAGTGCCAAAGATGGCACTACTTGAATCTATCTTCGCTTTTATGCCTAGCTAGGGGCGTTAAACGATAGCGCTAGTTGGGAGGCAACCCAATTTTCTTTACATTTTTTGTTTTTGCTCCTGTTTAGTAATAAATCTTGCTTCTACCTTCTGTTTAGATGTGTTTTTATCTTTAAATTAGTGTTTGTCCCAAGTAGAACCTATAGGATAACCTATGATGATAGTTGATTTGATTCTGCTGAAAAACAGAAACTTTGCGCGCACGAATATAATTTATATCTATACCTACTAATAAAGCAAGGTGCGTTTCTCCAATTTTTTCATCCGTTCACCGTCGAAAAGTTTTTCTTTCTATCCAAGGTGGTACTAAACTTTTATGCGTCTATCCGCTAGAAAAGAAAAAAGATTAGTACAGAATTCCGTCATTAGGCCATGCACGCTGCGGCCCAATGAGGCCAACCAATTTATTAATGCCCTCAGAGTTAGGAAGGCCTTATTTGTCGCATGGAGCGAAAAATAGTTGAAGTTTCGCACAGGACGCCTATGACTGGGCCGGCCCGTTTCCCCTCTTTCATTGTTCTATTTTTATTTTCTTTTTCTGTTCCTTTTTATTTCTCTTTTATATATTTTCCTTTTTGTCCTTATTTTTAATTATTCTTTATGAAGTAAAAATTTACAAAAATATTCAGAATTTCAATTTTTATTCAAATATTCAAATAATGGTCAGAATTCCAAAATTTTGCTTCTGTATTGAAAAATGTTTTCGAAATACTATTTGTGAATTTAAAAAACTATTCATGTTTATAATTTTGTTCGTGATTTTCTTAAGATATTGGATTTGCAAAAACAATGTTCGCATTTTTCAAAAATTGTGCGGGATTTAAAAATTGTTAATGTTTCCAAGAATATTCACCAATTCGTATTTTTTTAATGTTCAAAAAAATCAAAAATATTTCTGATGTGACACTATAGTATTCTTTTAAATATTTGCGCTGGCCATTAGTTAGCGGTGCGCATTTGTTCTTTGCTGGTTGACTATAAATGAAAGAAATTGTGGACACGTGTCAATAAATTATGTTATTTGGCTTTAGTTTGAGCAAAATTATGGGTACTTGATCTCTAAAATAATCGAAGAGAATAAACCCTAGAAAAGAAGGGACATTCATGCCTGATTATGCTCATGAAACGGGATTTATGCGCTGCAATTAATAATCCACCCGATTACGCCGTCATAGGATAGACTGGTCAAAGCAACCATGTCCCAAGATCGTCGCGCAACCAACAAATGAGTAGGCAGGCACAAGCCCGAGATGAAGGCGAACCCGGAGGAAAAAAGGCATGAGTTGGGTGCTCGCCACCACACCGACCAACCCTATCACTATCAAGATTTTGCGTGTCAAACATGTCCAGCGAGAAGACCATAACTTCTTGCTGTGTCGCCTACCATTGTGGAGACCCTTTTTTGGATGACACGTCAATTATTTTCCCCGTTGCTTCTTGCAAAAAATATCCCTCCCGTTGCAACGCACGGACATATTTGCTAGTTGTGTTAAATCACATAAACGTGCTTTTGCGTTGATTCTTTTTGCTGCTGATCTATAAACAAATTTTTCAGGACTTCCTATTTTGGTAGGATTTTTAAAGTTCCAGAAGTTTGCGTTACTTACAGATTGATACAGACTGTTCTATTTTTGACAGATTCTGTTTTTTCGTGTGTTGTTTGCTTATTTCGATGCATCTATGGCTAGTAAATTAGTTTATAAACCAAAGAGAAGTTGGAATACAGTAGGTTTAACACCAAAATAAATAAAGAATGAGTTCATTACAGTACCTGATGTGGTGGTTTTGTTTTCTTTCACTAACGAAGCTTATAATATTTCCTGTTGAGTTTTGTGTTGTGAAGTTTTCAAGTTTTGGGTAAAGCTTTTATGGACTATGGAATAAGGAGTGGCAAGAGCCTCAGATTGGGGATGCCCAAGGCACCCCAAGATATTCAAGGATAGCCAAAAGCCTAAGCTTGGGGATCCTGGGAAGGCATCCCCTCTTTCGTCTTCGTTCATTGGTAATTTTACTTGGAGCTATATTTTTATTCACCACATGATATGTGTTTTGCTTGAGGCGTCGTGTATTATATTAGTCTTTGCTTTTTAGTTTACCACAATCATCCTTGTTGTACACACCTTTTGGGAGAAGCCTATTTGATTAGAATTTGCTAGAATACTCTTTGTGCTTCACTTATACCTTCTGAGCTTGATAGTTTTTGCTCTAGTGCTTCACTTATATCTTTTAGAGCACGGTGGTGTCTTATTTTTGTAGAAATTATTAGTCTCTCATGCTTCACTTATATTATTTTGAGAGTCTTTTAGAACAGCATGGCATTTGCTATGGTTATAAAATTGGTCCTAGAATGGTAGGCATCCAAGTTGGGTATAATAAAAACTATCATAGGAAGTGAATTGGATGCTATGATCAATTTGATACTTGATAATTGTTTTGAGATATGGAGGTAGTGATATTAAAGTCATTCTAGTTGGGTGATTATGAATTTAAGGAATGCTTGTGTTGAAGTTAGCAAGTCTCGTAGCATGCATGTATGGTTAAAGTTGTGTAACAAATTTGAAACATGAAGTGTACCTGGCTTGTGCATCCTTATGAGTGGCGGTCGGGGATGAGCGATGGTCTTTTCATACCAATCTATCCCCCTAGGAGCATGCGCGTAGTACTTGATTTTTGATGACTTCTAAATTTTTGCAATAAGTATATGAGTTCTTTTGACTAATGTTGAGTCCATGGATTATACGCACTTTTACCTTTCCGCCATTGCTAGCCTCTTCGGTAAGTGCATTGCCCTTTCTCACCTTGAGAGTTGGTGCAAACTTCGCCGGTGCATCCAAACCCCGTGATACGATACACTCTATCACACTTAAACCTCCTTATATCTTCCTCAAAACAGCCACCATACCTACCTATTATGGCATTTCCATAACCATTCTGAGATATATTGCCATGCAACTTTCCACCGTTCCGCTCATCATCATCATGACATACTTTACTTTTGTCATATTGCCATTGCATGATCATGTAGTTGACATCGTATTTGTGGCAAAGCCACCATGCATATTTTTCATACATGTCACTCTTGATTCATTGCACCATCCCGGTACACCGCAGGAGGCATTCATATAGAGTCATATCTTGTTCTAGTTTCGAGTTGTAATTCATATGTTGTAATCAATAGAAGTGTGATGATCATCATTATTAGAGCATTTCCCAAAGAAAAAAAAGAAAAAAAGAAGAAAAGGCCAAAAGAAAAAAAGAAAGCCCCCCCCCCCAAAAAAAAGAGAAAAAAAGGAAAAGAGAAAAAAGAAAATAAATAAAAAGGGCAATGTTACCATCTCTTTTCCACACTTGTGCTTCAAAGTAGCACCATGTTTTTCATGTAGTGAGTCTCTTAAGTTGTCTTTTCATACTAGTGGGAATTTTTCATTATTGAACTTGGCTTGTATATTCCTATGATGGGCTTCCTCAAATGCCCTAGGTCTTCGTGAGCAAGCAAGTTGGATGCACACCCACTAGTTTTCTTTTGTTGAGCATTCATATAGCTCTAGTGCATCCGTTGCATGGCAATACCTACCCCTCATGTTGAAATCAATTGATGGGCATCTCCATAGCCCATTGATTATCCTCGTCAATGTGAGACTTTCTCCTTTTTTGTCTTCTTCACATAATCCTCATCATCAAATTCTATTCCACCCATAGTAATATATCCATGGCTCACGCTCATGTATTGCGTGAAGGTTGAAAAAGTTTGAGATTATTTAAGTATGAAACAATTGCTTGGCTTGTCATCGGGGGTATAGAAGTTGGGAACATCTTTATGTGACGAAAATGAAGCATATCCTAACTATATGATTTTGTAGGGATGAACTTTCTTTTGCCATGCTATTTTGAGAAGATATGATTACTTTGATTAGTATGCTTGAAGTGTTACTATTTCTTTTATCAATACGAACTTTTATTTTTAATCATTTGGATCTGAACATTCATGCCACAATAAAGAAAATTACATTAAGAATTATGCTAGGTAGCATTCCACATCAAAAATTCTCTTTTTATCATTTACCTACTCGAGGACGAGCAGGAATTAAGCTTGGGGATGCTTGATACGTCTCCAACGTATCTATAATTTTTGATTGTTCCATGCTATTATATTACCCCTTTTGGATGTTTATGGGCTTTATTTTACACATTTATATCATTTTTGGGACTAACCTACTAACTGGAGGCCCAGCCCATTTTGCTGTTTTTTTGCCTATTTCAGTATTTCGAAGAAAAGGAATACCAAACGGAGTCAAAATGGAATGAAACCTTTGGGAGCGTGATTTTTGGAACGAGCGTGATCCAGAAGACTTGGAGTGCAAGTCAAGAAGCAGCCGAGGCTCCCACGAGATAGGAGGCCCCCTATAGGGTGCGCCCCTATCTCGTGGGCCCCTCGGGCATCCACTGACGTACTTCTTCCTCCTATATATACCTACGTACCCCGAAAACATCCAGGAGCAAGACGAAACACAATTTCCACCACCGTAACCTTCTGTATCCGCGAGATCTCATCTTGGAGCCTTCGTCGGCACTCTGCCGGAGGAGGAATCGACCACGGAGGGCTTCTACATCAACATCCTTGCCCCTCTGATGAGTTGTGAGTAGTTTACCACAGACCTACGAGTCCATAGTTATTAGCTAGATGGCTTCTTCTCTCTTTTTGGATCTCAATACAATGTTCTCCCCCTCTCTTGTGGAGATCTATTCGATGTAAACTCTTTTTGCGGTGTGTTTGTCGAGATCCGATGAATTGTGGGTTTACGATCAAGTTTATCTATGAATAATATTTGAATCTTCTCCGAATTCTTTTATGTGTGATTGAGTTATCTTTGCAAGTCTCTTCGAATTATCAGTTTGGTTTGGCCTACTAGATTGATCTTTCTTGCCATGGGAGAAGTGCTTAGCTTTGGGTTCAATCTTGCGGTGTCCTTACCCAGTGACAGAAAGGGTTGCAAGGCACGTATTGTATTGTTGCCATCGAGGATAACAAGATGGGGTTTATATCATATTGCTTGAGTTTATCCCTCTACATCATATCATCTTGCTTAATGCGTTACTCTGTTCTTATGAACTTAATACTCTAGATGCAGGCAGGAGTCGGTCGATGTGTGGAGTAATAGTAGTAAATGCAGGCAGGAGTCGGTCTACTTGTTGCGGACGTGATGCCTATATACATGATCATGCCTAGATAATCTCATAATTATTCACTTTTCAATCAATTGCTCGACAGTAATTTGTTCACCCACCGTAATACTTATGCTATCTTGAGAGAAGCCATTAGTGAAACCTATGGCCCCTGGGTCTATCTCTTATCATATTTGCTTCCAATTTACTTTTATTTGCATCTTCACTTTTTGCATCTATATTATAAAATACCAAAAATATATTTATCTTATCATACTATCTTTATTAGATCTCACTTTCGCAAGTGGTCGTGAAGGGATTGACAACCCCTTTATTGCGTTGGTTCCAAGTTCTTTGTTTGTTTGTGTAGGTGCGTGGGACTTTTGAGGAGCTTCCTACTGGATTGATACCTTGGTTCTCAAAAACTGAGGGAAATACTTACGCTACTATTGCTGCATCACCCTCTCCTCTTCGAGGAAAACCAACGGAAGCTCAAGACATAGCATAGGTCACACCATGGGTCAACAGAAATAATTAACCCGCACACTAATGTTACTATGATGGCACATGTTTGCATTGGTGATCTTGCAAGATCACTGAGGCGTTGGGGTCTAACTGAACCCGAGCGAGGCGTTCACTTACTGAACCCGAGTGATTGCACTAGCTACGCGAGTTACTGAACCCGAGCGATTGATCCCTTGTTGTTAACTGAAACCGAGCAATTCCTTCGCTACTGCTGCTAACTGAAGTCGATCAAACTTGCTGCCTCTTGATGAACAGTGACTGTTGTTGGGGCTTGGATGAACAGTTCCTCCTGGCGGGGGTTGGATGAATAGTACCCCATGGTAGTAGAGGCCATTGCCGCTGGATGAACATGACCCCGATCGAGGAGGCCGCTACACACACCCAAGTCGGTTGGGGTGGATGAACAGGACCTCGTGGAGGCTCCATGAACAGTAGCCGGTGGAGGCTGGATGAACAGTAGCACGTGGATGAACAGTAGCTAGTGGAGAGAGGAGGAAGGTCGCGGTGGATGAAGAGTAGCAGGTGGAGGCTGGAGGAAGCCGACGGTGGATGAACAGTAGCCCGTGGAGGCTAGAGCGAGGCAGTAGACGATAGATGAACAGTAGCCCGTGGAGTCCCGTTTTGCGGTACGCCACACCCCTCCCGATGAACAGGACCCCGTTTCGATCATAGGTGCTCCAACACAAGTCCGTTTCCTCCGTTTTGCGGTACGCCACACCCCTCCCGATCAGCAGGACCCCGTTTCGACCGTAGGTGCTCCAACACAAGTCCGTTTCCTCTATTTTGTGGTACGCCACACTCCCCCGATCAACAACACCCCATTTTGACCGTAGGCACTCGAACAGAAGGCTATTTCCTCCGTTTTGCGGTACACCACACCCCTCCTGATGAGCAGGACCCCGTTTCGGTTGTTCCATCGCTCCCGATGAACATGACGCATTCCGTTGCCTCGCGATGAACACGACGCAATTTCTCTGTTCCGACCCAGCCGGTTGGCTTCTGATGAACATGGCACCATTGGTGCCGTTCGTTGCCTCTCCATGTACACGATCCCTGAACGTACGTATGCGCGAGTACGCATTCGAGACCCCGCCTATATGTACATACGTGGCCGTATTTTTTGGCATTTGGTTGTACATACGTGTACACGGTTTTGACTGGACTGCCTGAACTGCTACATCACGGGCTCTACTACTACATGTGTCGCTACTTGCTCGGCTATGGTTCATCGTTGCAGATAGACCGATCGAGTATGTACGTACACGTTCGCGACGAGACAGACAACCCTATGTATGGTTCGATCGGGTGGGTCCCAGCTGTTAGGGAGGATAAGGAGGCACTTCCTTGCGTGCAAAGATATAACTGGTGGGTCCCAGCGGTCATGGGGGAGAATTGATATGTCTCCAAAGTACCTATAATTTTTGATTGTCCCATGCTATTATATTATCTGTTTTGGATGTTTTATATGTATTAATGTGTTATTTTATATTATTTTTGGGACTAACCTATTAACCAAGAGCCCAGTGTCAGTTTCTGTTTTTTCCTTGTTTTTGAGCTTCGCAGGAAAGGAATACCAAACGGAGTCCAAACGGAATAAAACCTTCACGATGATTTTTCTTGGACCAGAAAACACCCTGGAGACTTGGAGATGAAGTCAGAAGAGCCGCGAGGCGGCGGCAAGGGGAGAGGGTGCGCCTAGGGGGGTAGGGCGTGCCCCTGCCTTGCAACCTCCTCGGGACTCCTCTGACCTAACCCTTGGACCTATATATTCACATATATTCTCAAACCTCGAGAAGCATCCACGAAAACACTTTTCCACCGCCGCAACCTTCTGTTCCCGTGAGATCCCATCTTGGGGCCTTTTCCGGCATCCTGCCGGAGGGGGATTCAATCACGGAGGGCTTCTACATCAACTCTATTGCCCTTTCGATCTAACATGAGTAGTTTACCACAGACCTATGAGTCCATAGCTAGTAGCTAGATGGCTTCTCTCTCATTGATTCTCAATACTATGTTCTCCTCGATGTTCTTGGAGATCTATCCAATGTAATCTTCTTTTGGGGTGTGTTTGTCGAGATCCGATGAATTGTGGATTTATGATCAACTTATCTATGAATACTATTTGAATCTTCTCTGAATTCTTATATGCATGATTTGATATATTTGTAATTCTCTTCGAACTATTGGTTTAGTTTGGCAAACTAGATTGGTTTTTCTCGCAATATGAGAAGTGCTTAGCTTTGGGTTCAATCTTGCGATGTCCTTTCCCAGTGACAGTAAGGGAAGCAAGGCACGTATTGTATTGTTTCCATCAAGGATAAAAAGATGGGGTTTACATCATATTGCTTGAGTTTATTCCTCTACATGCCTCTTGCCGGTGCCTCCAATGAGGGAAGGTTATGCGCTTGCGCTACCCTGGCTAGGTAGGCAAGCATAGCCTTGTGTGCCATAGTTGTTTGGTACCATTTTCCCCGTTTGGGACCATTTTTGATTTGCCACGACGATGGCCGTTTTTTATGTCCGGAGTGACATCCGGGGCCACCCATGACTTAGCCTAAAGGGGAGTTGGTTGGAGTGGTCGGGAGAGTGTCATGCAGTAGATTGGTTCTGTCGGAACACTGTTGGTCCACCCGAATGGAAGTACGAGGCCATGGGTTTTGTGGTGTGGGTACAGTGTACGAACCTCTGCAAAGTGTGTTTAATCTATCGATAGTTGCGTCCTCGGTCATGGACACAGTTTGTAGTAGGTCACACCGTGGGTCAACGGAAATAATTAACCTGCACACTAATGTTACTATGATGGCACATGTTTTGATTGGCAATCTTGCAAGATCACCGAGCTTGTATCCTTTGTGATCCAGGGGTGATCACCGTGGTAAGCTGACGGATGTGGTTACGAGGTAACCCAGATGGTAAGATGGTCCGAGGGATCGTGTGTTTCGATCACATACACTTC
This sequence comes from Triticum dicoccoides, assembly GCF_002162155.2. NCBI lineage: Eukaryota > Viridiplantae > Streptophyta > Magnoliopsida > Poales > Poaceae > Triticum > Triticum dicoccoides. The sequence continues at coordinate 321,001,624 of NC_041389.1, read as the reverse complement.
ATGAGAAGCATGTCGTGTTCTTGCATATGACCTGCTTAAATATCACGATGGTGTTTGACGTATTTTCTATGCTTGTTGTGAGCTTGCGAGTACATTCAAAGTACTCACCTGGTGTGTCATCCCAGTTTCAGGAAAAGTTGTACCGGGAGTCAGAGTTGCATCGTGCATCACAGTTTAGGACGTGTCCCATCAGTGTCCTTGTGAGATGGAGTCCTACTACATCATCATTCCGCTGTCGCGTAGTTGTATCGCTTTCATCGAGGTCCCTGTCAAGTCCACTAAATAATGTACATAAGTGCAGTGGCACCGTGTGTGCTGCTTGACCTCGCTTCCTTATGTATCATCAAACTCATGTTCCCGCAAGAGATCAATAAAGTGGTTGTATTTCTGTACCAAGTTGTTGTGTGTTGACAGAAGACATAATCTTTGGGCTGACAATGCAAGGTAAACCAGTTGCTCTGAGCTGGGATGCCACAACGCTTAGTATCAGAGCCACGCCGACTGTAGGACGCCCTAGACAGCCGAAGCGCTAGTTAAGTGGTAGTTAGTGGTTTTGAGTGTCGTGAGTGTGCATTTACATCTAGTTCTTGCATTGCATGCATTTAGATTATTTTTATTACTAACAGACTAATGGTTGTGAGTGTAGATGACTCCAGTTCCGTACCAGTACCAGTCTGAGCCAGCACCCTTCACCTCTCCTCACCTTCTGCGTAACATGCGGTGTCGACTCTACCCCGACGGTGATGACCCGGTGTATCGGGAACGACTGGCAGACTCGATGTACGAGTATCACGCGGAGGTCACCATGCACAACAGTTCTCTAACCGACACCTACACCCGTTCTTCTAGGAGTGGCTTCTCTTTTACCCTTCATCAGGCGGTTCAGTTTGCTGCGGTCGAGGCTCTCGTCGACCTACGCTACAACGAGGTCCAGATGCAGACTTGATATGTCTCCAATGTATCTATAATTTTTGATTGTTCCATTCTATTATATTATCTGTTTTGGATGTTTTATATGCATTAATATGCTACTAGTTGGGTGCCCGTGCGTTGCCACGGGAGAACAAACTGAGACATAGAGAACAAACTTTGACATCGAGATAGTGATCAAAACATCATATAATTTCTGACATAGAGATATTGAACAAGACATCATCTAATTTGCAATGTGTACGCCACACACGATTCATGCATGAATGTGTTGCGATAGGTATCATCTTATATACCTAAAAATTAAACAAAATCTAGGCGACTCATACTCAAATTTTAGGGTAACATATTTATCGTCACGATTCATTCTAAAACATGGGTATCATTAGTTATGTTCATGACCACATAACTAATATTTCCACTTATGAAGATAAATAATTGCGCAACTCCATTATAAATGCTCACACTCACGATACCCTCATGCCGAGAATCCTACTGTGATAAAAAATGAACATGACCCAGAAGATAAATAAACTTGAAAAAACTCATCAGTGACCCTGGAAGGGGTTGTGTTGTCAGGGCTGTGCTCTTCACTCTGCTATGAGAGAATGGCAACACCTTCGCCTCAACCTGAACCTAAAATGCAGCACCAGACCGGAATTTATGATGTAATATAAATTGTGTTACTTTCATCCTAAATGGCTGCCAACTAACATGATCAACACTGCAGCTCACAGCTTGTTGAAAAAGTAACTGAAATACAACAAGCTAGGTTCAGGTATAGAAACCTGCAGACTAACCTGATCATTTGCGTTTTCCCGATTGACATAGAGATGCATGTATTACCACCACTTGTGGAAGCGAAGCAATGGCTCTAATTGTAACCACAAGTAAAAGGAAGAAATTTTTATACATAACTCTCAGTTCGAATTCTCGTCCCACAAGTGTATTTTGTTCCCATTTTCTGAATCTACAGTTTTTGGTACATATATGAGTACACAGTACAGTCCTTGGCTTGAAATTATTAGGCCAGTTTGGTAAGATACACCCAAAAAGAGTTTCTACTGAATTGCGTGATCAAAAGAGGGGAATGAGGGGCAACATAAAATGAATGGCGGAATGAAGATTATTCGGTACATGTGAACAAAGAGTCGAGGTCGAGCAAGACAACTTGTAAATTTCTATATATGAATAATTACAATCATAAGAAAATAAAAATAGTACCTCCTTTTGCTGAAGTCCTTTTTTCAAATCTTGCAGCTCCATATCCAGTTTTTCATGTATGGATGAGTGTTCTCTTTCCTTTTCTCCTTCGTCAACTTCATCTAAAAAAGAAGAGTGCTTATTAGAGAAAGTGTCACGAATACATGATATTGTTTCAGTAACTTACTTGACACTTTGAGTGTTCCTACTTCACAACCTGAACCTAGTTCGTCTATAAGCATGCCCTTATCCAGTGCAAGTTGATCACGCAAACAATTTCTGCAGGCAGCGGAGAACTTCTGCAGTCTTAGTTCAGCTTCCAACTGTTGAATCCTCCACACATATATATAGGTCTTAGTAAGGTCCGTATTCTGCTCAGAAAAATAATAATGCAGGCTTACAGATATCTGTCAAGGATGCTTGCAATCCTGGTGAGGCAGATAGAATTAAAACCGGGGAGGATGAAGAGAGGATGTGTACGTGCCTTATATCTATTAACTGGCAGTCCGCCATCGTGTCCCGCGAACTGATGCGTCGTCGTCATCTCAGCGGCCAAGGTTGCTGGGTTGCATACGTGTATGTGTGTCCCGCGCGTCCCTGCTCAAGGTGGAGGCCTAGCTTCCACGGAGCCTTGCTCTTGGCGGTCGCCACCATGTCCACGTTGGCACGCCTTGCCCCGGAAGCATGTCAAGGTCGGGATCGTTGCTCCATGCCTTGTAGTCCGCCGTCGTGTCCGGGCAGCTCGTGGGGCCCTTGTATAACGTTGTGTTCACCGCCCTAGACCCTCAGTACATCGGTGGCTTGCAGGAGAGCAGGGCTCCGGTGGGCTCCTATGACCTTGGCGGACGCGAGGTTGAGGAACGGGTGGTGCTGGACAGCTCGAGGCTTGAACCATGATGTAAGCCTGGCCGACACAGGATGGCGGCACGCAGACGACCTGAGCGGGCGCGAGCTCGAAGCACCCCACCTTCCCTTCCTCAAGAGCATGCATGCACGCCTCGCCGCGAACTGATGTGTCGTCATCATCTCAGCGGCCGAGGTTGCTGGGTTGCATACATGTGTGTGTCCCGCGTGTCCCTACTCAAGGTGAAGGCCTAACTTCCACACAGCCGGCCACCACCGCAACGCGCGATCTGGATTGACCCGCCGCCGAAGCCGAGGACCGAGGGTGCCGTCATGGTGATGACTCGGATGATTGAGATCTAGTAACCGACCCCATCGAGACAGACGGAACCACCAACATAGGTGAGCGAAATGGTTGAGTCTTGGGTCGAGGGAGTCGTGGGTTGGGTCTTGGGTCGAGGGACTCGTCGACCTCGATGAAGCGGCTGACGCCGTCAGCTAGTAGCATGAGGGACGGCGGTGGTGCATTTTCTCAGGAGCGATATGGGGATTGAGAGGAGTGAGGGGGTTGTAGGTTGCTGGACGTGGGACATGTCCCTGTTCCGGGGCGTGGCTGCTTTTTTTATCGTGGCTTTTTTCTTTTATCGTGGGGGGAGAGAGGGATCATAGGAGGGGAGCGAGGCGAACGTGGGTGGATCACAGACGGGTCGTGGCTGCTTTTTTTATCATGGTTTTTTTTGTTTTATCATGGGGGGAGAGAGGGATCGTAGGAGGGAAGCAAGGCGATCGTGGGTGGATCGTAGGAGGTCGAACCATCACGAGACTGTAGATCCCCCTTCAATAGTAGAGATTTTATATTATTTTTGGGACTAACTTACTAACCCAGAGTCTAGTGTCAGTTTTTGTTTTTTTCCTTGTTTTGAGTTTTATAGAAAAGGAATATCGAACGGAGTCCAAACGTAAAAACTTTCGCGATGATTTTTCTTGGACCAGAAGACACACATGGGACTTGGAAAGGAAGGCAGAAGAGTCCTGAGGGCTCCACAAGTCCTCAGAGTGCTCCCTAGGGAGCGCCCCTGTATTTTGGGCCCCACGCGACTCCTCCAACCCTAATCTTTAGTCTATAAATTCAGAAATATTCCCAAACGACCAGAAGTGTCCACCAAAATACTTTTCCGCCGCCGTAACTTTCTGTACCCGTGAGATCCCATCTTGGGGCCTTTTTTAGCACCCTGCCGGATGGGGATTCAATCACGGAGGGCTTCTACATGAACCCTATTGCCCTTCCGATGAAGCGTGAGTAGTTTACCACAGACCTACGGGTCCATAGCTAGTAGCTAGATGGCTTCTTCTCTCTCTTTGATCCTCAATACCATGTTCTCCTTCATGTTCTTGGAGATCTATCGGATGTAATCTTCTTTTGCGGCGTGTTTGTCGAGATCTGATGAATTATGGATTTATGATCAGTTTATCTATGAATATTATTTGAATCTTCTCTGAATTCTTATATGCATGATTTGATATCTTTGTATTTCTCTTCGAATTATCGGTTTGGATTGGCCAACTAGATTGGTTTTTCTTGCAATGGGAGAGGTGCTTAGTTTTGGGTTCAATCTTGCGGTGTCCTCACCTGGTGACAAAGTAGGGGTAGCGAGGCACGTGTTTGTATTGTTGCCATCAAGGGTAAAAAGATGGGGTTTTCATCATATTGCTTGAGTTTATCCCTCTACATCATGTCATCTTGCTTAAGGCGTTACTCCGTTCTTATGAACTTAATACTCTAGATGCATGCTGGATAGCGGTCGATGTGTGGAGTAATAATAGTAGATGCAGGCAGGAGTCGGTCTACTTGACACGGATGTGATGCCTATATTCATAATCATTGCCTTGGATATCGTCATAACTTTGTGCTTTTCTATCAATTGCTCGACAGTAATTTGTTCACCCATCGTATTATTTTCCTTCAAGATGGAAGCCTCTAGTGAAACCTATGGCCCCCGGGTCTATTTTCCATCATATATACTTTCATATCTATAAACCAGAAAACCCAAAAATATCTCGCTGCAATTTATTTACTTTTACTTTGTTTTACGTTTGATTAATCTTTTATATCTATCTCTATCAGATCTCACCTTTGCAAGTGACCTTGAAGGGATTGACAACCCCTTTACCGCGTTGGGTGCAAATGTTTGATTTTTTCTGCAAGTGCATAGACTGGAGACTTGCTTGTATCTCCTACTGGATTGATACCTGATGTTTGCTTGAACAACGTCGGTATTTCCCCAAAGAGGAAGCGCTGATGCAACATAGCAACGGTAGGTATTTCCCTCAGTGATGAGACCAAGGTTATCGAACCAGTAGGGGAACCAGGCAACACCACGTAAACAACTCCTGCACACAAATAACAAATACTCGCAACCCGGCGTGTTAAAGAGGTCGTCAATCCCTTTCAGGTAACGGCACCAGAAATTGGCACGGAGACGGGTGAAAGTTGTAATAGATTGGATAATAGATCGCAAATAAAATAAAGTGCATCAAAGAGTTTTTGTATTTTTGGATTAATATATCTGAAAATAAAAGAAAATGAAAATATATCTCGAAGGCAAATATAATAAAGAAGAGACCCTGGGGCTGCTACATCTCGAGCTTGCGTTGGTTTTCCCCGAAGAGGAGAGGATGATGCAGCACAGTAGCGTAAGTATTTCCCTCAGTTTTTGAGAACCAAGGTATCAATCCAGTAGGAGGTCACGCGGAAGTGCCTCGTACCTGCACAAAACGATAACTACTCGCAACCAACGCGATTAGGGGTTGTCAATCCCGTCACGGTCACTTACGAGAGTGAGATCTGATAGAGATAATATTTTTGGTATTTTTGGTATAAAGATGCAAAGTAAAAAGTAAAAGCAAAGCAAGTAAATAAAGTGATGGAGATTGATATGATGAGAATAGACCCGGGGCCATAGGTTTCACTAGTGGCTTCTCTCAAGAGCCTAGATATTCTACGGTGGGTGAACAAATTACTGTTGAGCAATTGATAGAATTGAGCATAGTTATGAGGTTATCTAGGTATGATCATGTATATAGGCATCACGTCCGTGACAAGTAGATCGAAACGATTCTGCATCTACTACTATTACTCCACTCATCGACCGCTATCCAGCATGCATCTAGAGTATTAAGTTAAAAACAGAGTAACACCTTAAGCAAGATGACATGATGTAGAGGAATAAATTCATGCAATATGATAAATACCCCATCTTGTTATCCTCGATGGCAACAATACAATACGTGCCTTGCAACCCTTTCTGTCACTGGGTAAGGACACCGCAAGATTGAACCCAAAGCCATGCACTTCTCCCATTGCAAGAACTACCAATCTAGTTGGCCAAACCAAACGGATAATTCGAAGAGACTTGCAAAGATAACTCAATCATACATAAAAGAATTCAGAAAAGATTCAAATATTATTCATAGATAAGCTGGATCATAAACCCACAATTCATCGGTCTCAACAAACACACCGCAAAAAGAAGATTACATTGAATAGATCTCCACGAGAGAGGGGGAGAACATTGTATTGAGATCCAAAAAGAGAGAAGAAGCCATCTACCTACTAGCTATGGACCCGAAGGAATGAAGTAAACTACTCACACTTCATCGGAAGGGCTATGGTGTTGATGTAGAAGCCCTCCGTGGTGGATGCCCTCTCCGGCGGAGCTCCGGAACAGGCCCCAAGATGGGATCTCGTGGATACAGAAGGTTGCGGCGGTGGAATTAGGTTTTTGGCCCCGTCTCTGGTCTATTGGGGGTACGTAGGTATATATAGGAGGAAGGAGTACATCGGTGGAGCGTCAGGGGGCCCACGAGGTAGGGGGCGTGCCCTCCACCCTCGTGACCGCCTCTGGTGCTTCTTGGAGCAGAGTCCAAGTCTCCTGGATCACGTTCAGTGAGAAGATCACGTTCCCGAAGGTTTCATTCCGTTTGGACTCTGTTTGATATTCTGTTTCTTTGAAATACTGGAATAGGCAAAAAATAGCAATTCTGGGCTAGGCCTCCAGTTAATAGGTTAGTCCCAAAAATAATATAAAAGTGGAAAATAAAGCCCATTATAGTCCAAAACAATAGATAAAGTAGCATGGAGCAATCAAAAATTATAGATACGTTGGAGACGTATCAGGCATCCCCAAGCTTAATTCCTACTCGTTCTCGAGTAGGTAAATGATAAAAAGAGAATTTTTGATGCGGAGTGATACTTTGGCATAATTTCAATGTAAATCTTCTTAATCATGGTATGAATATTCAGATCCAAAAGATTCAAGACAAAAGTTCATATTGACATAAAAATAATAATACTTCAAGCATACTAACAAAGCAATTATGTCTTCTCAAAATAACATGGCCAAAGAAAGTTATCCCTACAAAATCATATAGTCTGGCTATGCTCCATCTTCCCCACACAAAGTATTTAAATCATGCACAACCCCGATAACAAGCCAAGCAATTGTTTCATACTTTAATATTTTCAAAACTTTTTCAATCTTCACGCAATACATGAGCGTGAGCCATGGATATAACACTATATGTGGAATAGAACGGTGGTTGTGGAGAAGACAAAAAGAGGGAAGATAGTCTCACATAAACTAGGCGTATCAACGGGCTATGGAGATGCCCATCAATAGATATCAATGTGAGTGAGTAGGGATTTCCATGCAACGGATGCACTAGAGCTATAAGTATATGAAAGCTCAACAAAAGAAACTAAGTGGGTGTGCATCCAACTTGCTTGCTCAGGAAGACCTGGGGCATTTTGAGGAAGCCCATCATTGGAATATACAAGCCAAGTTCTATAATGAAAAAATCCCACTAGTATATGAAAGTGACGAAATGAGAGACTCTCTATCATGAAGATCATGGTGCTACTTTGAATCACAAGTGTGGTAAAAGGATAGTAGCATTGTCCCTTCTCTCTTTTTCTCTCATTTTTTTATTTGGGCCTTTTCTCTTTTTTTTTATGGCCTCTTTTTTTCGTCCGGAGTCTCATCCCGACTTGTGGGGGAATCATAGACTCCATCATCCTTTCCTCACTTGGGACAATGCTCTAATAATGATGATCATCACACTTTTATTTTTCTTACAACTCAACAATTACAACTCGATACTTAGAACAAAATATGACTCTATATGAATGCCTCCGGCGGTGTACCGGGGTATGCAATGAAACATGAGTGACATGTATGAAAGAATTATGAAAGGTGGCTTTTGCCACAAATACGATGTCAACTACATGATCATGCTAGCAATATGACAATGATGGAGCATGTCATAATAAACGGAACGGTGGAAAGTTGCATGGCAATATATCTCGGAATGGCTATGGAAATGCCATGATAGGTAGGTATGGTGGCTGTTTTGAGGAAGGTATATGGTGGGTATATGATACCGGCGAAAAGTGCGCTGTATTAGAGAAGCTAGCAATGGTGGAAGGATGGGAAAAAGTGTGTATAATCCATGGACTCAACATTAGTCATAAAGAACTCATATACTTATTGCAAAAATCTAGAAGCTATCAAAGCAAAGTATTACACGCATGCTCCTAGGGGGATAGATTGGTAGGAAAAGACCATCGCTCGTCCCCGACCGCCACTCATAAGGAAGACAATCAATAAATAAATCATGCTCCGAGTTCATCACATAACGGTTCACCATATGTGCATGCTACGAGAATCACAAACTTCAACACAAGTATTCTTTAAATTCACAACTACTCAACTAGCATGACTCTAATATTATCACCTTCATATCTCAAAACAATTATCAAGCATCAAACTTATCTTAGTATTCAACGCACTCAAAAGAAAGTTTCACATATCTTGAATATCAAGTATATTAACATTAAGCAAATTACCATGCTATTAACGACTATCAAAATAATCTAAGTGAAGCATGAGAGATCAAGTTTCTTTAAAACAAATCCACCACCGTGCTCTAAAAGATCTAAGTGAAGCACTAGAGAAAAAATTATCACGCTCAAAAGATATAAGTGAAGCACTATGAGCAAACTATCAAGCTCAAAAGATATAAGTGAAGCACATAGAGTATTCTAACAAATTTCAATTCATGTATGGCTCTCTCAAAAGGTGTGTACAGCAAGGATGATTGTGGTAAACTAACAAGCAAAGACGCAAATAATACAAGACGCTCCAAGCAAAACACATATCATGTTGGTGAATAAAAATATTGTAGCGACCCGACTCGGTAAGAGTCGAAGTCTCTGTGCTTACCGTGCTAGTCCCTGGATCGACTTGCTAGCACACACAGTACTCGATGAAATAACAGAAATAACACACATCTCTTTATTACATCGATAGTCCAGGAGCAATACATTTATTACCAAATAGGGCATAGAGCCAATAAACAAATACTGCGGAAGCAAAGTAGTAAATGAGTCCAACTCCACGAGCAAGGCTGAGTGTAGAACATCGACCTATCGCACCTTAATCCTCGTCGGATATATCTGCAACGTGATAAGTTGCAGCCATATAGGTCAGTACATTGAATGTACTGGCAAGTCACATCATAAGTGTAATGAACCTACTTGTACATGCAATTTGGCTGGTGGAAAGCTCTAAGTTTAATTTTTTTTTTTGCATAAAGCTAGTTTTTCCCTATTAGAAAAGATGTTATTCTACTACTACACATTTGCATAGGATGAGTTGGCAAACCCAACTCCATCCGTTCCCAAGTTTCATTTAAATCCCAACTGTTTAATTAAAGGTGAGGAGATCTCCCAGCATTTTCACTACTAGAAGCTCAAGATGTCCGTAACCGGGGACACGGCTAATCGATTAGGTTGACACTCTGCAGAGGTTGCGCACTTTTCCCCACAAGACTCGACCACCTCCATGATCGGAAGATCGAGACATAGTCTTTCGAAAAATGTTCCCCCTTAACCCACGGATAGGCCGGTACACCTACTCATTCTTCTACATCTGCTAGCCCATCCCGGAAGGGGTCACACTAACTACTCAACTAAGCCAGAGCCCATATTGGCTTGTGGCTGCACACGTAAGCTTCTAGACATGAGAATACGATTGATCTC
>NC_041389.1:320956365-320982105 GCF_002162155.2 Triticum dicoccoides | reverse complement strand
GCACTCCGGGCAATCTATCGCAAAGGAGATAAACAAACATAAACAAACATTCAAGAGAACCAAGAAGAACATGCAAAGCAAAAGTCTCGGAAAAACCAAATGAACAAACATCACACTTAACTAGCATGAAAAATATTCTAGATGCAAAACAACATAGGCCTATGGTTCAAAGAGTGATGTGAACTATAGTGCGTACTATGCATACTAGTAAAATATTAATGGGCAGATTCTAGTGTGTGAAAAAATTATTGTGACAAAGGTCCAGGTGATAGGGTTTGGCTACGGTGACAAAGTGCAAAAAGAATCAACTTAATCGGAGTTACGGTTTGGGAGATATGGCCATTTGAAGTTCGGATTCAAATCTGAATAAATTCAAATTTGAATCTGTCAAAAGTTTGCAAAAAGGATACCACTGAATAGATCTAAACAATACGAAGAATTTGCCGCTGGTTTCATCGAGTTTGGATCTACGGTTAAAAAGTTGTGGCTATGCGAAGTTTAGGGACTAATCTGCTAATTACAGGGACTAAACAGAGAAGAAAACTATCGCAAACAAGTCCCTGGCCACGTGGTGGCTCGTGGCTGGCCGAGCAGCGTCCGCTGCGGAGGCTATACGGCGAACAGCCGCTAAATAAGAAAAACCATGGCGGCGGCTAACTAAAGAAAAACCGACGCTCGGTTTAAATAAAACCGGCCGGTCTAAGGGAACCGCGGTTAACCGCGTACCTCTTCGCAAAATAAAAAAAACCGATCCTAATCTAATCTGGACCGTTGGGGTCCGATCCAACGGGCGAGGGTGGGGCGGCGGCTTACAGTGGGCTGGAGGTGGTGGCCGGCGACGACGAAGACGGCGGCGCGGCGTCGGTGGCGGAGGGGACGGCGGCTACGGCGGTCCTCGGCGTCGGGGAAGAAGACGGGGAGGTGCGGCGCGTCGAGGGCGTCGCGAAGGTGATGGCGGCGTGCGTCGGCGACGTCCGGTCGGGGTGGGGCGAGGACGGCGGGGCTCGGAGCTCCGGCGAGATGCGCACGGCGACGACGAGCGGTAGGGGCGGCGTGGGAAGGTGCGGGTCGGCGAGGATGGAAGAGGGGGCCTTGGCCTTTATATAGGCGAGGGGAGGGCGTCGGGGGCAGCGGGATAAGCTCTATCCCGAGAGCTTCGGCCGGCGGGTTCGGGAGTGCGGCGGCGGGCTCATCCGAGCGGGACAAGCGGGAGGTTGGGGACGAGCTGACGAGCGGGGCCCGCCTGGCAGCGGCAGTGAGAGGAGGCGAGCGAGGGCGGGCGCGGGAGGAAGGCGTCGGTGGCGCTGGGGTTGGCCTTGGGCCGAATGGCCAGTGGGCTGGCTGGCCTGGCCTGGCTAGGCGCGCGCGTCCCTGGGCCGAACTGGTTTCGGTCCAGGCGGGTGAGTGTGTTTTTTTTTAACAGAACACTAAAGTGGTCATAATTAATTCAAAAGAATTAATAAAAACACCACAATAATTTATAAAATAACTATGCAATATTTAAAGCCTAATGAACATTAACTTAAGCACAGAACATTTTGAAAATATTTCCTAATGCAATTAATGCACTTTTTTGCAGATAAAATAAATACCAAATAAACTCCAAAACTTCAAATAATATTCAAATACCATTTTCCCACCCTTTTATATTTTGAGGAAGTCATCTTATCCCCTCTCATTTGTTTTTCTTGAGTGGAAAATATTATTTGAATATTTTTTTTTAAACTCCAAAAATGCCAAGAAATATGATATGCATTGAATGATTCTATTAACATCCGAATTTAATAAAAATTGGGATGTTACAAATATAGCTCCAAGTAAATTACCGATGGAAGTGGACGAAAGAGGGGATGCCTTCCGGGGCATCCCCAAGCTTTGACTTTTTGGTGTCCTTGGATTATCTTGGGGGTGCCATGGGCATCCCCAAGCTTAGGCTCTTGCCACTCCTTGTTCCATAATCCATCAAAAGAATTCACCCAAAACTTGAAAACTTCACAACACAAAACTCAATAGAAATCTTGCGAGCTCCGTTAGAGAAAGAAAACAAAAGACTGCTTCAAGGTACTATAATGAACTCATTCTTTATTTATATTTGTGTTAAACCTACTGTATTCCAACTTCTCTATGGTTTATAAACTATTTTACTAGCCATAGATTAATCAAAATAAGCAAACAACACACGCAAAACAAAATCTGTCAAAAACAGAACAGTCTGTAGAAATCTGTAACTAACGCAAACTTCTGGAACTCTAAAAATTCTACCAAAATAGGAAGTCCTGGAAAATTTGTTTATTGATCAGCAACAAAAAGAATCAACGCAAAAGCACGTTCCTGTGATTTATCATAACTAAATTCGTGCGTGCAAAGTTTCTGTTTTTCAGGAGAATCAAATCAACTATCATCGTAGGTTATCCTATAGGTCCTACTTGGCACAAACACTAATTAAAACATAAAACCACATCCAAACAGAAGTTAGATGGATTAGTTATTCCTAAACAGAAGCAAAAACAAAAAACACAAAATAAAATTGGGTTGCCTCCCAACAAGCGCTATCGTTTAACGCCCCTAGCTAGGCATAAAAGCAAGGATAGATCTAGGTATTGCCATCTTTGGTAGGCAATCCATAAGTGGCTCTCATGATAGATTCATATGGTAATTTTATTTTCTTTCTAGGGAAGTGTTCCATGCCCTTCTTTAAGGGAAATTGGAATCTAATATTCCCTTCCTTCATATCAATAATTGCACCAATCGTTCTAAGAAAAGGTCTACCAAGAATAATAGGACATGAAGGATTGCAATCTATATCAAGAACTATAAAGTCTATGGGCACATAATTCCTATTTGCAACAATAAGAAAATAATTAATTCTTCCCATAGGCTTTTTAATAGTGGAATCCGCAAGATGCAAGTTTAGAGAGCAATCATCAAAATCACGGAAATCTAGCAAATCGCACAAAGTTTTGGGAATAGTAGAGACACTAGCACCCAAATCACACAAAGCATGAAACTCATAATTTTTAATTTTAATTTTTATAGTAGGTTCCCACTCATCATGGAGTTTCCTAGGGATATAAACTTTCAACTCAAGCTTTTCTTCATAAGATTGCATCAAGGCATCAACAATGTGTTCGGTAAAGGCCTTATTTTGACTATAAGCATGAGGAGAATTTAGCACGGATTGCAACAAGGAAATACAATCAATTAAAGAGCAATTTTCATAATTAAACTCCTTGAGATCCAAAATAGTGGGTTTAGCAACATCTAGATTTTTATTTCTTTCAATCCCACTTTTATCAATTTCATCATCAAGATCTAAAAACTCAGAATTCTTAGAACGCCTTCTAGGTAAAGGAAGATCATATTCAGTTTCATCAACATTCATATTGCAAATCAAAGATTTAATAGGGGACACATCAATAACTTTCAGATCTTCATCTTGATTTTCATAGGAATTAGAAGAACACGCTTTAATAAAGGCATCTTTGGAAGCACGCATCCTAGCGGTTCTTTCTTTGCACTCATCAATGGAAATTCTCATGGCTTTGAGAGACTCATTGATATCATGATTAGGAGGAATAGGTCTAAGCTTTAAAGAATCAATCTCGAGAGAAATTCTATCAATGTTCCTAGCCAAATCATCAACTTTAAGCAATTTCTCTTCAAGCAAAGCATTGAAATTCTTTTGTGAATTCATAAACTTAACACTACTCTCAAATTCAGAGGGCATCTTATTAAAATTTCCATAAGAGTTGTTGTAGGAATTTCCATAATTATTAGAAGGATTACTAGGATAAGGCCTAGGATTAAAATTCCCTCTATACGCGTTGTTACCAAAACTATTCCTACCAATAAAATTCACATCCATAGATTCATTATTATTCTCAAGCAAAGTAGATAAAGGCATATTATTGGGATCAGAAGAAACACTCTTAGCAAATAAATTCCTAAGTTCATCCATCTTTTCACTCAAAACATTGATTTCTTCTATAACATGCACCTTTTTATTAGTAGATCTTTCAGTATGCCATTGAGAATAATTAACCATAATATTATCTAGGAGTTTAGTAGCATCTCCTAAAGTGATTTCCATAAAAGTGCCTCCTGCGGCCGAATCTAAAAGATTTCTAGAAGCAAAATTCAATCTAGCATAAAAAATTTGTATAATCATCCACAAGTTCAAACCATGAGTAGGACAAGTACGTAGCATTAATTTCATTCTCTCCCAAGCTTGTGCAACATGTTCATGATCAAGTTGCTTGAAATTCATAATATCGTTCCTAAGAGAGATAATCTTAGCGGGAGGAAAATACTTAGAGATAAAAGCATCTTTGCACTTGTTCCAAGAATCAATACTATTTGTAGGCAAAGATGAAAACCACGCTTTAGCACAATCTCTAAGCGAAAAAGGAAATAGCTTCAATTTAACAACATCATTATCGACATCTTTTTTCTTTTGCATATCACATAAATCAACGAAGCTATTCAGATGAGTAGCGGCATCTTCACTAGGAAGGCCGACGAATTGATCTTTCATAACAAGATTCAACAAAGCAGTATTGATTTCACAAGATTCAGTATTGGCAAGAGGAGCAACCGGAGTGCTAAGGAAATCATTATTATTGTTATTGGTGAAGTAACACAATTTGGTAGCATCTTGAGCCATCGCGACAAACAAGCAAACTAACACACGAGCAAACAAATGGACGAGGAAAAAGGCAACGGAAAGAGAGGAGGAGATTGGGAAAGAGAGGGCGAATAAAACGGCAAGGGTGAAGTGGGGAAGAGGAAAATGAGAGGAAAATGGAAAATAATGTAATGCGAGAGATAAGGATTGTGATGGGTACTTGGTATGTTGACTTTTGCATAAGCCTCCCCGGCAACGGCGCCAGAAATCCTTCTTGCTACGTCTCGAGCTTGCGTTGGTTTTCCCCGAAGAGGAGAGGATGATGCAGCACAATAGCGTAAGTATTTCCCTCAGTTTTTGAGAACCAAGGTATCAATCCAGTAGGAGGTCACGCGCAAGTCCCTCGTACCTGCACAAAACGATAGCTACTCGCAACCAACGCGATTAGGGGTTGTCAATCCCTTCACGGTCACTTACAAGAGTGAGATCTGATAGAGATAATATTTTTGGTATTTTTGGTATAAAGATGCAAAGTAAAAAGTAAAAGCAAAGCAAGTAAATAAAGTGATGGAGATTGATATGATGAGAATAGACCCGGGGGCCATAGGTTTCACTAGTGGCTTCTCTCAAGAGCATAGATATTCTACGGTGGGTGAACAAATTACTGTATAGCAATTTATAGGATTGAGCATAGTTATGAGGTTATCTAGGTATGATCATGTATATAGGCATCACGTTCGTGACAAGTAGATCAAAACGATTCTGCATCTACTACTATTACTCCACTCATCGACCGCTATCCAGCATGCATCTAGAGTATTAAGTTAAAAACAGAGTAACACCTTAAGCAAGATGACATGATGTAGAGGAATAAATTCACGCAATATGATAAATACCCCATCTTGTTATCCTTGATGGCAACAATATAATACGTGCCTTGCAACCCTTTCTGTCACTGGGTAAGGACACCACAAGATTAAACCCAAAGCCATGCACTTCTCCCATTGCAAGAACTACCAATCTAGTTGGCCAAACCAAACGGATAATTCAAAGAGACTTGCAAAGATAACTCAATCATACATAATAGAATTCAGAAAAGATTCAAATATTATTCATAGATAAGCTGGATCATAAACCCACAATTCATCGGTCTCAACAAACACACCGCAAAAAGAAGATTACATCGAATAGATCTCCACGAGAGAGGGGGAGAACATTGTATTGAGATCCAAAAAGAGAGAAGAAGCCATCTAGCTACTAGCTATGGACTCGAAGGTCTGAAGTAAACTACTCACACTTCATCAGAAGGGCTATGGTGTTGATGTAGAAGCCCTCCATGGTGGATGCCCGCTCCGGTGGAGCTCCGGAACCGGCCCCAAGATGGGATCTCGTGGATACAGAAGGTTGCGGTGGTGGAATTAGGTTTTTGGCCCCGTCTCTGGTCTATTGGGGGTACGTAGGTATATATAGGAGGAAGGAGTACGTCGGTGGAGCGTCAGGGGGCCCACGAGGTTGGGGGGCGCACCCAGGGGGCGCCCTCCACCCTCGTGACCGCCTCTGGTGCTTCTTGGAGTAGGGTCCAAGTCTCCTAGATCACGTTCGGTGAGAAGATCACGTTCCCGAAGGTTTCATTCCGTTTGGACTCCGTTTGATATTCTGTTTCTTTGAAATACTGAAATAGGCAAAAAACAACAATTCTAGGCTGGGCCTCCGGTTAATAGGTTAGTCCCAAAAATAATATAAAAGTGGAAAATAAAGCCCATTATAGTCCAAAATAATAGATAAAGTAGCATGGAGCAATCAAAAATTATAGATACATTGGAGACGTATCAGGGGCCGTAGGTTTCACTAGTGGCTTCTCTCGTGAAAATTAGCAAACGGTGGAAAAAAAATTACTGTTGGGCACTTGATAGAACTTCAAATACTCCTGATTATATCCAGGCAATGATTGTTATATAGGCATCACGTCTAAGATTAGTAGACCGACTCCTGCGTGCATCAACTACTATTACTCAACACATCGACCGCTATCCAGCATGCATCTAGTGTATTAAGTTCATGGAAAAACGGAGTAATGCAATAAGAACGATGACATGATGTAGAAAAGATCTATTTATGTAGAACTAGACCCCATTTTGTTATCCTTAATAGCAACGATACATACGTGTCGGTTCCCCTTCTATCACTGGGATCAAGCACCGTAAGATCGAACCCATCACAGAGCACCTCTTCCCATTGCAAGATAAATAGATCAAGTTGGCCAAACAAAACCCAAATATCGGAGAAGAAATACGAGGCTATAAGAAATCATGCATATAAGAGATCAAAGAAGACTCAAATAACTTTCATGGATAAAAACATAGATCTGAGCATAAACTCAAAGTTCATCGGATCCCAACAAACACACCGCAAAAAGAGTTACATCATAGGGATCTCCAAGAGACCATTGTATTGAGAATCAAACGAGAGAGAGGAAGCCATATAGCTACTAACTACGGACCCGTAGGCCTACAATGAACTACTCACGCATCATCGGAGAGGCACCAATGGGGATGATGAACCCCTCGGTGATGGTGTTTAGATTATATTTGGTGGTTTTGGAACTTGCGGCGGCTGGAATTGATTTTCATCGACTCCCCTCATGTTTCTGGAATATTAGGGTATTTATAGAGCAAAGAGGCGGTGCGGGAGTTAACCGAGGTGGGCACAACCCACCAGGGCGCGCCAGGCGCGCCCTAGTGGGTTGTGCCCCCCTCAGAGCACCCCTCTGGTACTTATTCGGCCATCTTGTGTCCTCTGGTCCAAAAAATTCCACAAAAAGTTTCGCTGCATTTGGACTCTATTTGGTATTGATTTCCCGTGATGTAAAAAACTAGCAGAAAACAACAACTGGCACTTGGCACTATATCAATAGGTAAGTACCAAAAATGATACAAAATGATTATAAAATGATTGTAGAACATCCAAGAATGATAATGTAACAACATGGAACAATAAAAAATTATAGATACGTTGGAGACGTATCAGCATCCCCAATCTTAATTCCTACTCGTCCTCGAGTGGGTAAATGATAAAAACAGAATTCTTGATGTGGAATGATGCCTAACATGTTCATCACATATTCTTTTCTTTGTAGCATGGCCATTTGGACTTTTATATGGTTCAAAGCAATAGTCTAGTTTTGACATGAAGACTTTAATACTCAAGCATATCAACTAGCAACCATGTCTTTCAAAATATCAACGCTAAAGCAAGTTATCCCTAGCCCATTATGCTTAATCATTGATCCATTCATGAAACACACTCGAATACTAGCTATGCCCAATGCTCAAGTACGATCATAGTGCCCCTTAGTTGGTGCTTTATAAGAGAAGATGGAGACTGAAGTAAAAATAAAAATTTGCATAAAGTAAAAGAAAGGCCCTTCGCGGAGGGAAGTAGGGATTTGTAGAGGTGCCAGATTTCAAAGTGAAAATTGAGAGATAAAAACATTTTGGGAGGCATACTTTTCCCACCAACGAAAATGACTTAGAGTTCCCAACACTTTCCATGCTAGATATATCATAGGCGGTTCCCCAAACAGAAAATAAAGTTTATTCCTTTTTCCACCATACTTTCACTTTCCATGGCTAGCCGTATCCACGGGTGCCCTCCATACCAACACTTTCCAAGGAATTTATTATTTGACAACATAAAGTAAATTCATTTTTCATTTCGGGTCTGGGCATCCCTAATACCTTTGTCGTACTCTCGTGCAATGACAAGTGAATAAACACTCATCGTGAGAATAACACATCTAGCATGGAAAATATCGGCCACCCCTCACCACCTTGCGGACGGTACGAGCACACAAAAGAGAAATTTATTTTGAAAATTAGAGATGGCACATACAAATTTGCTTAGAACGGCATGGAAATACCGCATATAGGTAGGTATAGTGGACTCATATGGCAAAACTGGTTTAAAGGGTTTTGGATGCACAAGTAGTGATCATACTTAGTGCAAATGAAGGCTATCAAAAAGATTGAGAAGAGCCCAACCAAGAAAAAAAATCTCATAGGCAAACATTAAGCATAACTAACACCGAATAATGCACCACAAGTAGGATATAATTTCATTGCATAACTATGGACTTTCATGCTTGCATAGGGAATCACAGACCTACTAAAACATAATTACTCATCAACATGACTCACATATCAAATCATCATATTTCAAAACCATTACAAATAACCAAGTTTATTTTGTCCAATGATCTTCATGGAAGTTTTTATTATATCATCCTTGGATATCTATCACTTTGGGACTAATTTCACATGTTCCTTTCAATAAGCTCAAACAAATATAAGTGAAGAACATGAGCATAGTATTTCTTTCTCTCCAAATAATTTAAGTGAAGCAAGAGAGAATTTCTTAAAATTTTAATAACTCCCAAATAAATCTAAGTGAAGCATGAGAACATTTCTTCAAAAATAACAAAGCACACCATGCTCAAAAAGATATAAGTGAAGCACTAGAGCAATTCCATGGCTCTAAAAATTTAAGTGAAGCATAGGAGCAAGCATGGAATAATTTTTGGCTCTCTCAAAAAGGTGTGTCCAGCAAGGATTCAAGACTTTAAACAAAAAGCTAAGACTCATATCATACAAGACCCTCCAAGCAAAACTCATAATACGTGACGAATAAAAAACAGATCCAAGTAAAATACCAATGGTCGTTAGAAGAAAGAGGGGATGCCACTCGGGGGCATCCTGTAACGCCCTGAATCTGATGCGCCAGGTGTCTTCCAGTTATTCGCCATCGTTGCCATGTCGTTTGCTTGCGTGTTGCATTTTGCCATGTCATCATCTTCATTTCATCTGCATGTTTTTCAGAACTTGCATCCGTTCGGGTTCCCCCGGTTCTCTCCGTTGTCCGTTCTGAGTCCAACCACACTCGCACGCACCAGTCGCCCCTCTCAGGCCTTGTTTTGTGAGCCGCTGAAAAATGTTCCCGGAATGGGCCGAGATTTGCCGAGTGGCCTTGGTATATCACCGGTAGACCGCTGATACGTCTCCAACGTATCTACTTTTCCAAACACTTTTGCCCTTGTTTTGGACTCTAACTTGCATGATTTGAATGAAACTAACCCGGACTGACGCTGTTTTCAGCAGAACTGCCATGATGTTGTTTATTGTGCAGAAAACAAAAATTCTCAGAATGACCTGAAAATCCACGGAGATAAGTTTTGGAAAATAGAAAAAATACTGGCGAAAGAATCAAGGCCAGGGGGCCCACACCCTGTCCACGAGGGTGGGGGCGCGCCCTCCCCTTGGGCGCGCCCCCCTGTCTCGTGGGCCCCCTGATGCTCCACCGACCTCAACTCCAACTCCATATATTCCGTTTCACGGAGAAAAAAATCAGAGAGAAAGTTTCATCGCGTTTTACGATACGGAGCCGCCGCCAAGCCCTAATCTCTCTTGGGAGGGCTTATCTGGAGTCCGTTCGGGGCTCCGGAGAGAGGGATTCGTCGCCGTCATCATGATCAACCATCCTCCATCACCAATTTCATGATGATCACCACCGTGCATGAGTAATTCCATCGTAGGCTTGCTGGACGGTGATGGGTTGGATGAGATTTACCATGTAATCAAGTTAGTTTTGTTAGGGTTTGATCCCTAGTATCCACTATGTTCTGAGATTGATGTTGCTAGGACTTTGTTATGCTTAATGCTTGTCACTAGGGCTCGAGTGCCATGATTTCAGATCTGAACCTATTATGTTTTCATAAATATATGTGTGTTCTTGATCCTATCTTACAAGTCTATAGTCACCTATTATGTGTTATGATCCGACAACCCCGAAGTGACAATAATCGGGATACTTCTCGGTGATGACCGTAGTTTGAGGAGTTCATGTATTCACTATGTGTTAATACTTTGGTCCGGTACTCTATTAAAAGGAGGCCTTAATATCTCTTAGTTTCCACTAGGACCCTGCTACCACGGGAGGGTAGGACAAAAGATGTCATGCAAGTTCTTTTCCATAATCACGTATGACTATATTCGGAATACATGCCTACATTACATTGATGAACTGGAGCTAGTTCTGTATCACCCTATGTTATAGCTATTACATGAGGAATCACATCCGACATAATTATCCATCACTGATCCAATGCCTACGAGCTTTTCACATCTTGTGTTTTGCTTATTTACTTTTCCGTTGCTACTGTTACAATTACTAAAAAACTATTATCTTTACTTTTGCCACTATTACCATTACTATCATACTACTTTGCTACTAAATACTTTGCTACAGATACTAAGTTATCCAGGTGTGGTTGAATTGACAACTCAACTGCTAATACTTAAGAATATTCATTGGCTCCCCTTGTGTCGAATCAATAAATTTGGGTTGAATACTTTACCCTCGAAAGCTGTTGCGATCCCCTACACTTGTGGGTTATCAACACTAATTTCTAGCGCCGTTGCTGGGGAGCATAGCTCTATTCTTTGAGTCACTTGGGATTTATATCTGTTGATCACTATGAGGAACTTGAAAGACGAAAGAACTAAGATTTTGCCCTCAACTACGAGGGGAGGTAAGGAACTGCCATCTAGCTCTGCACTAGATTCTCCTTCTGTTATTAGTAAGCTTGCGACACCTAAACCTGGTACTGCTATGAATTCTGATATGCCACATGTTATTGATGATGCCACTTCTGCTATGCATGCTACTTATGATGAAACTACTTCTGTGCGTGATACTACTTTGCCATTAGGTGAATTTCTTGATGAACAACTTGCTAGGGTTAGAGGGAATGAAATGATTGAAGATGCTATTATTAATGATAGTGATGATGAAAGTTCTCCCCCTGATTATGAATTACCTATTGTTCCTGAGGGTTATGTTATGAATGAAGAAGCTGCTAGAGCTATTTTTGCTTGCAAAGATAGATATGATCTTAAAAAGTTATTAGCTAAATGGAAGCAGCAATCTCTTAATGCTAGAATGAAACCTGACCCCGCTTTTGCTACTTCACCTATCTGTGTTATTGATAAGGATTATGAATTCTCTGTTGATCCTGAAATAATTACTTTGGTTGAATCTGATCCTTTTTATGGCCTTGAATCTGAAACTGTTGTGGCACATCTTACCAAGTTGAATGATATAGCCACCCTGTTTACTAATGATGAGAAGTCTCGCTATTATTATATCCTTAAGATATTTCTGTTCTCATTAAAGGGTGATGCTAAGACTTGGTTTAATTCTCTTGATCCTGGTTGTGTGCGTAGTCCCCAGGATATGATTTGTTACTTCTCTGCTAAATATTTTCCTGCTTATAAGAAACAAGCTGCCTTACGGGAAGTATATAATTTTGTGCTAATCAAAGAAGAGAGTCTCCCACAAGCTTCGGGGAGGCTTCTCCGGTTACTTAATGCTTTGCCTGATCATCCTCTTAAGAAAAATGAAATACTTGATATCTTTTATAATGGACTAACCGATGCTTCCAAGGTCTACTTGGATAGTTGTGCTGGTTGTGTTTTTAGGGAAAGAACGGTCGACCAAGCTGAATTACTATTGAATACTATGTTGACTAATGAAAATAATTGGACTCTTCCTAAGCCAATTCCTGAGGCAATTCCTGAACCAATTGAGCCAACTCCTGAGCCTATTCCTAAACCCACTCCTAAGAAGAGAGGTGTTCTATTTCTCAGTCCTGAAGATATGCAAGAGGCAAAGAAATCAATGAAAGAAAAAGGTATAAAAGCTGAAGATGTTAAGAATTTACCACCTATTAAAGAAATACATGGTCTTAATATACCGCTTGTTGAAGAAACACATTGTCTTGTTAACCCGACACAGGTAGTAAAGGTGAATTCTCTCTATAGATATGATAAAGTTGAAATTCCGTCTACTAAATTTCATAACCCATGCTTAGATGAATTTGATGACTTTATGGCTAGACAAGAAAGTTTTAATGCTTATGTTGGTAGAGAATTAAAGAATAATGCTTTCGAGATAGGACGCTTGAGTGATTATATGGATAGAGTTAAAGGTGAACTTAAACTCATTAGCAAATATGCTTCTATGGTTACCACTCAAGCTGAGCAAGTACTTAAAGCTCAAAGTGATTTGCTCGATGAATTAAATAACAAACAAGATTTTGCTGTTAGAGTGGCTAGTAGAACTGGTAGAATGACTCGGGAACCTTTGTATCCTGAAGGCCACCCTAAGAGAATCAAGCAAGATTCTTAGAGAAATAATTTAGAGGCACCTAGTTCTTCTAAAAAGAAGCAAAAGAAAAACGATAGGACTTTGCATGCTTCTAGTGAACCTGTTGTAGACACACCTGAGAATCCCAATGATATTTCTATTTCTGAGGCTGAAACACAATTAGGTGATGAACATGAACCCAGTGATAATGTTAATGATAATGTTCATGTTGATGCTCAACCTAGCAAAAATAATGAAGTAGAGATTGAACCTGCTGTTGATCTTGATAACCCACAATCAAAGAATCAACGTTATGATAAGAGGGATTTTGTTGCTAGGAAGCACGGTAAAGAAAGAGAACCATGGGTTCAGAAACCCATGCCCTTTCCTCCTAAACCATCCAAGACAAAGGATGATGAGGATTTTGAGCGCTTTGCTGAAATGATTAGACCTATTTTCTTACGTATGCGCTTAACTGATATGCTTAAAGTAAATCCTTATGCTAAGTATATGAAGGATATCATAAAAAATAAAAGAAAGATACCGGAAGCTGAAATTTCCACCATGCTTGCTAATTACACTTTTAAGGGTGGAATACCAAAGAAACTTGGAGATCCAGGGGTACCTACTATACCATGCTCCATTAAATGAAATTATGTTAAAACTGCTTTATGTGATCTTGGAGCCGGTGTTAGTGTTATGCCTCTCTCTTTATATCGTAGACTTGAATTGAATAAGTTGACACCTACTGAAATATCTTTGCAAATGGCTGATAAATCAACTGCTATACCTGTCGGTATTTGTGAGGATGTGCCTGTTGTGGTTGCAAATGTCACTATCTTAACGGACTTTGTTATTCTTGATATTCCCGAGGATGATAGTATGTTGATTATCCTTGGTAGACCCTTTTGAATACTGCAGGGGCTGTTATTGATTGCAACAAAGGCAATGTCACTTTTCATGTTAATGGTAATGAGCATACGGTACACTTTCCGAGGAAACAATCTAAAGTTCATAGCATCAATTCTATTGGAAAAGTTCCAACTATCATTATTGGAGGTTTTGAATTTCCTCTCCCAACTGTCAAGAAAAAATATGATATTCTTATTGTTGGGGATGTTCATATCCCCGTTGAGGTAACCTAGTGTTATTCGAAATTTCTCCTGTTCCATGTTATTCGGAATGCGCTTCTTAACAAGACTTGATCAACCTTGTTAGTGGATTCATTTTGATGATCATGAGAAGGATGAAACTAGAAGGCACAACCTTCTGTACCCTATTTTTACTTTCTGTTATTTAGAATAAATAAAGCCAAAATAGTATTATCTGTCTGTTTTCTGAATTATCCGTGCAATAAAAAAATATCCCAAAAATAAAAGTGCTCCAAATGCCCTGCAAATTTAGTATGATTTTTTATAGAATATTTGAGGATTTTAGGCACTAAAAACACTGCAGGAGGGGCAAGCACCTGGCCACGAGGGTGGAGGGCGTGCCCACACCCCCTGGGCGCCCCCCTCTCCAACGTATCTACTTTCCCAAACACTTTTGCCCTTGTTTTGGACTCTAACTTGCATGATTTGAATGAAACTAACCCGGACTGACGCTGTTTTCAGCAGAACTGCCATGATGTTGTTTATTGTGCAGAAAACAAAAGTTCTCGGAATGACCTGAAAATCCACGGAGATAAGTTTTGGAAAATATAAAAAATACTGGCGAAAGAATCAAGGCCAGGGGGCCAACACCCTGTCCACGTGGGTGGGGGGCGCGCCCTCCCCCTGGATGCGCCCCCTATCTCGTGGCCCCCCTGATGCTCCACCGACCTCAACTCCAACTCCATATATTCTGTTTCGCGGAGAAAAAAATCAGAGAGAAAGTTTCATCGCGTTTTACGATATGGAGCCGCCGCCAAGCCCTAATCTCTCTCGGGAGGGCTGATCTGGAGTCCGTTCGGGGCTCCGGAGAGGGGGATTCGTCCCCGTCGTCATCATCAACCATCCTCCATCACCAATTTCATGATGCTCACCGCCGTGCGCGAGTAACTCCATCGTAGGCTTGCTGGACGATGATGGGTTGGATGAGATTTACCATGTAATCAAGTTAGTTTTGTTAGGGTTTGATCCCTAGTATCCACTATGTTCTGAGATTGATGTTGCTATGACTTTGCTATGCTTAATGCTTGTCACTAGGGCCCGAGTGCCATGATTTCAGAACTGAACCTATTATGTTTTCATGAATATATGTGTGTTCTTGATCCTATCTTGCATGTCTATAGTCACCTATTATGTGTTATGATCCGACAACCCCGAAGTGACAATAATCAGGATACTTCTCGGTGATGACCGTAGTTTGAGGAGTTCATGTATTCACTATGTGTTAATGCTTTGGTCCGGTACTCTATTAAAAGGAGGCCTTAATATCCCTTAGTTTCCACTAGGACCCCGCTGCCACGAGAGGGTAGGATAAAAGATGTCATGCAAGTTCTTTTCCATAAGCACGTATGACTATATTCGGAATACATGCCTACATTACATTGATGAACTGGAGCTAGTTCTGTGTCACCCTATGTTATAGCTATTACATGAGGAATCGCATCCGACATAATTATCCATCACTGATCCAATGCCTACGAGATTTTCACATCTTGTGTTTCGCTTATTTACTTTTCCGTTGCTACTGTTACAATTACTAAAAAACTATTATCTTTACTTTTGCCACTGTTACCATTACTATCATACTACTTTGCTACTAAATACTTTGCTGCAGATACTAAGTTATCCAGGTGTGCTTGAATTGACAACTCAACTGCTAATACTTAAGAATATTCTTTGGCTCCCCTTGTGTCGAATCAATAAATTTGGGTTGAATACTCTACCCTCGAAAGCTATTGCAATCCCCTACACTTGTGGGTTATCAACAACCCATCAAATTTCGTTGTATTTGGAGGTCGTTCGATGCCCCAACGGTTAACCGAGTTAAACGAAACCCCCTTTCCTCTTGCAGCCCAGCACCCCTTCACACAGCCCACCTAACCCATCTAAACCCCCTCCATGCTCTCCGCCGTCCGATCATGATCGTGTGGGCGAAAACCGCACCTCATTTGGAGACTCCTAGCTCCCTCTACCTATATATATGTCCCTCTCCCCCCAAAATCTCGGGTAAAATCCACCCTAACCCTAGCCTCCTTCCACCTCATGCCACCGGACAAAATCCCCCCGGCACCGGACATGTCCGCTCCACCGCGCCGCCGCCCCGAGCCACTCTGCGCGTGACACGTGGCCTCCCGCTTTCGCGCGCCACCGCGGCCCGCGAAGCCTGGGCGCGGCCCGCCCGAGCCCATCCGGCCATGCCGCCGGCCCACGCCTGTCCCGTCGCCTAGCGCCCCACCTCCTCGTCGCCGGACCCTCGCCGGATCTTCGTCGGAGGACGCCGGCCACTACCACCGCCACCTGGCGCCGGTGCCCGACCCCGCCTTGAAACCACTACAAAAAATACACTTCTGTGATGATACATGTTTGTCACAGTAGGTCGCGTTTTTTGTCATGCATGTACATCCATGACGATTTTATGACAGAATCAAGATAGTCATACCTGTGCTGTCGTAGAAGTGTTCCATGACATTACCAAAATTATCATCACGGAAGTGTCCACTTCCATGACGATAAATCGCGCGTCACAGAAGTGCTGTCGTCAACGATGACCGACACGTGGCATCCACCATAACGGAACGCCGTTAAGCTATCGGGTCGGGTTTTGGATCCGATAACCCGTTAACAGACCCCACCAATGGGAAATTTCCACGTGTAAAATTCTTATTGGCCGAACAAAACACGTGTCAGCTCGTCACTGGGTCAGATAGGCGCCCATGATATGTTGACACGTGCCACGGCCCACCACTGGCCCATTTAGCTTACAAAGCCGGCCCGTTTGACTTGGTCAAAATTTAACGGGCTGGCCCATGAAAAGCCTGTTAACGGTCTCTTCGCAAATAGCCCATACGGCCCGTTAGGCCCTAAAGGAAATCGTCCCAACAACGTCATGTGGGCCGTCGAAAATAACACTAGCCCATTTCACTTTCGGCCCATGTGTGGCCCACGACGTCTTTCGTCCCATATGAGGTCTTCGTATCTTTCGGCCCTTTACAGGCCCACGGTGACTCTAGCCCATAATGAACAGTAATTTTCTTTGTACCCGTTAACGGCCCGTGATTTACATGGGCCGTTTCCAGCCCGTGTTAGCTTTCGGCCTATTGACAGCCCATACATTCTTGGGCTCCTTTTCGACCCTCGATTACTTATGGCCCGTTACTGGCCTGTTCCCCTAATGGGCAAAACTCGGCCCATGGCAAGAGTCGGCCCGTTACTGGCATGTTCCCCTAATGGGCCAAATTCGGCCCATGGCAAGAGTCGGCCCGTTACTGGCCTGTTACCCCAATGGGCCAAATTCGGCCCATGGCAAGAGTTGGCCTGTTTCTGGCCTGTTAACCCATTGCGCCGTTTCCAGCCCGTCCTATATTCTGGCCCATTAACGACCCGTTATGCCTATGGCAGAATTAAGCCTTTGCAGTCCTATGACCTGTTAACAGCCCGTTAATGTGCTGGGCCGACACCAATTACACCCGATTACGGCCCATGTAGACCCATTTATCCGACGGCCCGAGGCCCACTGATTACAGGCCCATTTATCGACGACCCAAGGCCTACGGATTACAGGCCCATTTATCGACGGCCCGTAGGAGACCCATGGATCCTACGGCCCGTATAAGGCCCATGGTAGTTGCGGCCACTAGCAAACCAGGGAAAAAGAAGACTAGGAAATAAATAAGGCCGAAACTAACGCTAGGCTATTAAGGCGATTGCACAGATTACATCCACTCGGCATCAAAGGTCGCCACCAGTGCAAATATAGGGAACACCCTACACTATACAAAAATGGCTTGCTGTTTTCTTCAGCTGGTGGATGCACGTTAAGAATAAATTTTGTATCGCACCAAAACAAATTACAACTATATAAAAAAAGGAAGGTTGGCATAAAACTTAACAGTCTAGCAGATAAATGCACCACCAGAAGTTCAGAAGCTCAGTTCATTTGACCTGACTATTACGTTTTCATGTTGTATTGTCCGATGGAGCACCATAACCCTCGCCTTCATTTCCCCTAGGCTCCTGAACAACATAGCAAATGTCTGATAGTCTGGTTTCAAAACCATGCATATCTTGACGACATTGAGCAATGTTTCTCCTTGTTTCACAAAGGGCCTCTGTTAGGGAATGGACTTGTGTCTGGAGCGCAGATACAGCATTGCTTTGAGCTTGCATATCTTGATCATGAGGCAGTTTGGATGATGTTGCCTTAACAACCAACCGAGTATTATGCAGGAATGTGCTTTTGGCACTGTTAGTGGACAGGTACTGACCCACTGCAGCAAGAGCTGACATTGCGGTTATAGTTGCCTCGCCACCTTCAGAAGGTGGCGGTTCCACCATTTTTTCCATAGCTCGCTGAAAAGTTGAGGTTTTACATTAGTAGTACCAGAACAGAAGATATTAAGGAGGCAGCAAAACCAAACAAAATAGCTTTGGTCTATATACAGAACTTATTCTGGTGAACCCATGTAAAATATTAGTTGTATTTTATTGCAAAGTACATAATAAAACCAGGTTCCAAACATATGACCATGTACCATCGCTAATGTATTGTCTATTTCTTCACATTGTATTGAGGGCTAAGGATAAAGAGACGAAGTTTATAATACGGCAAGCATAGTATGATATCATTCATATCACAAAACAACTGAGAACAGACAAACATGCAATTGTAACGTTGTGTGGGCAAGTCCAGCACGGAACTAGATTACGGGTCAAGATCAAAGGAACATCACTCCTCTCTAAGGTGCAATGATATGCTAAGACAATTGTGTATAAAATTGAAAAGAGTAATAGACATTGGCTGCAAACCATGCAGTTCAAGGCACAAGTCAGAGTAAGTAGTAGTTAAAATGCATGAGGATTAAGGACTTACAACAGTGGCTTTGACTGGTGTAGTCATGCCCTTCTTCTTGCTGGTGTGACAATCCTTGAAGATTTCCACAACATTTGGTTCAGGTACTTTTTGGTCCTTGCGGGCTTTCCTCTGCATTTCGAACAAGTCAATATAGATATGATAATATGGTACAACAAAAAGAGTGATACAGCAGCTAATTACAAGAGCATCGCAGTGTGCAATATAGCTACGAGATCCTGTCGTCTGTAGGAATTTCACTTTCGTACGGTTGGCCTTGTTCTTTGAACAGTTCACCTACAAGAAGATAGATTTGTGTGGGACATGCGTAAATAGGACTTCAACATGTGATCTGATCACATATATATAATGTACCTGATACTTCATATCAGACCAGTGTTTAACAAGGCCCCTCCAGTCTTCATCTGATATATTTTCCACTGGAGATGTTTGGGAAAGTTCACTGTTAGCCTTGCCTTCAAAGTGAGTTTTTGTCAAGTTATACCGATACTGTCGCAGAGCAGACTTGAAAACATGGGTGCAAGCTTGTCTGGTTGCATCATCTTGGCTAGCCAACTTGAACCTTATCTGTTGAAAATTATGGGAGTCTCATTATCAGCAACCTAGAAAGTATGGGACAGAGCAAGACGATATTACTAGTTTCCATACATAACCATACTTATAGATAAATGGTGAAGGAAGGTGTTGAACTGGGTTTCGTCTTTGTCATTCCTGTACTAAATCCATGTTGGGAGGATACGTACATGACATCTAACGGCAACTGCTGCCTCTGATACTAACTTGGCTGACTCTGTAGCATCACGTGGCCTTTTTAAACCTGCCTCAAAATGGATCTCCATTCTTCCTCCTCTAGATTTAGTTAACCTATCGAGCATTATCCCTGATGTTTGTTTCCTCTTGCGCCTAGGTGCTAGTCCAACAACGAACATAGGAAGTGTTAGTGTACATCAAACTGTGAGACTACATATAAAGAAGCATGCAACTGTAACTTGACTCCAGCAACTACCTTCTTGCTGTTGAAGCTCACAAGGTTCATCTGATATTGCCAACTTGTCTTGTGTCAAGAGTGCTTGGGAAGTAGTGTCAGGTGGCAAGGGAGCTTGGGAATGTGCTGCTAGCTCAGTTGACGCACGAGTAACTCGTGCAGCTGGTAGTACTGTGGTGGGTGTTGCAAGAACTAGGGTCGTCTCTGCTTGTTTGGTGGCAGCTATTTGTTTCTGTTTGGCTTTTTTTGCAGCTCGTGTAGCATGGGATGCCGTGTTTGTAGAATTTTCCACTGGACTTTGACCTTCTATTGCACCATCAGTACCAGCAGAATCTGCAGGATTCATCCGCTTCTCATTCCCTGCCATTCTGTGTTTCTTCCTCTTTCTTTGTGCCATGTTAAGTCAAGCCGACAAGAAAAACGAATAACAATTTAGTTCTTCAGAACAAATTGATGCGTGATGCAGACGAACTGAACTTTGATGTTAGACAACCACATGATAGGAGGATGTAATATGTATGAAAAATAGGACGGAAGAGATAACCAGAACTATGATGTATAAACTAAGAAGAAGACATTTCACCAAATTAGAAGCAATGCAATGGAAGGTAGACACCATATGAAAGATGCTACAAATATTGCTCTGCCAAGTTAACAGTGTCTCATCATAAATGGCGTTTAAACAAATGTGAAGCAGTACAAGAAATAAATCATATGCAAGATGCAAACAACATCACACTACCATGTTAGAGGTCTCTCGTCATTAGTGCCATTGCATATTCATAGCTTATGATGTGTAAACTAAGGAGAAGGCATTTCAACAAATTAGAAGCAATGAAAGCTAGACACCATATGAAAGATGCAACGAATATCACTCTACCAAGTTAAAACTGTCTCGTCATAAGTGCCATTTCAACAAATTAGTAGTACAAGCTAGAAAAGAATGTGAGATGTAACCTATATCACACTCCGAAGTCAAACGTGTCTTATGATAAGTGATTGTTGTAGGTTACACAACAGTAGTAATTTGATGTAAGAACATGGTGTGATAGACAGATATTGTATGTTCTAGAAACAGGAACACGTGTCTTATTCAAGTATAATGTGTAAAGTAAGCAGATGGAATTCAACAAAATTAGAAGCAATACAAGCTAGACATCACACATAACATGCAACCACATATAACAGTGCCAAGTTAGAGGGAGCACTAGTGATGCTGCACTAGGGTAGACGTGCTCATCATAAACACAACTTTGTTGAGTGTCGATGCATGTGTTGCCTTGGAAATCATCTTGGGGGTGTGGAGGAGTAGAAACTGTAGAGGCCCTCCGTTCGGAAGGAGCACCTTTATCCGCTGCCTTGCTAACTTCCTTCTGCTTTATTAATTTTGAATTCTCAAGTAAAACCGACAAGAAAAAGCAATAAAATTCTCTCTTCAGAACTCATTCATGCATGATACTGACAATCACTACTTTGATGTAAGGCAAACACATGATACCAGGATGGAATATGTACGAAAAACAAGACGGCATGGCATGTTCACAACTGTTTGTGTAAACTAAGCAGAAACCATTCCAGCAAATAAGAAGCAATGCAAGCTAGACACCACATGAAAGTTGCAACCAATATGACTATGCCAAGTTAAAAGCGTCCCATCATAAATGGAATTTCAACAAATTAGAAGCAGTGCATGCTATAAATCATATGAAAGATGCAACTAATATCGCAGTGCATATACTAACGGTGTCTCGTCATATTGATTGATGCGAGATACAAAAAAAACAATAGTTTTATGTAAGGACATGCTTAATAGACAGATGTACTATGTACTAAATACAGGAAGGCATGTCACATTAACATGTATAATGTACTATAAGCTAAGCAGACTAGCACATGCAGTTTAACCAGATTGGAAGAATTACAATCTAGACACCATATGCAACATGCAACCACATATCACGCTGGCAAGTTAGAGCAAGCACCTGCGATGCTAGTGTAGGGGAAATGCTGTAATCAACTACAGAGCTACGTTCACTATCTTCATCGAGCATTTCTGTTTCTTGAGAATCATGTCCGGAGGCTGACGCTGCATTCTTTAAATGAGGAGTAGTCCCCTTGCCTGCCTGCCTCGTCATAAGTGATTGGTGAGGGATACACAAGAACATTAGTTTGATGTAAGAACATGGTTAATACACTGATATACTAGTATGTACCAAAAACAAAAAGGCATGTCATATTCAAAGGTATAATGTGTAAGCTAAGTAGATGCAATTTAACCAAATTGGAAGCAATACAAGCTAGACATCCGGCTGGAGTGGTGAACATGATCATCTAGGACCTGAGAGCCTGGTGGGAGGCGGGCTGCTTCGCCACCATCGCGGCTTTTTAGTTAGCTTCCAGGTGATGCCTGTCTTTGCTGGGCTTGTCACTGGCTCGGCCAGTGCCCTGACTGGCTATTTGTCTTCTGGTGCTCACGGGATGGTGGTTCATGTAAAAATATCTTTCCTTATCTTAATAAAGACCGACTTCGGCCTTTCGAATACAAGCTAGACACCATATGAAACATGCAAGCACATATGACACCGTGAAGTTAAAGCAAGCACCTGGGATGGTGGTTCATTGCGAGCGAGGTCATCAACTCCAGAGCTATGTTTACCGTCTGCATCTGCTGACACTGCACCCTTTATAACGCTATAACGTGCCGTGCCTAGACGCGTAGAAAGCTGGCACGACTTGTCTCTTTTCTTTTTTGCTTCTCTTTCGGCAGACTCTGAAATACCCTTGCATAAAAACACAATAGTGAGAGTATGGGTGAAGTGTGTGCAGAACTAGTGCACTGTAAAAGTAGCAGATAGCAGGTGGCTGAAAAATAAATGACAGGAGACATATGATAGCTCTACAACATTGCATGGCAAACAAAATTAGATTCTACTCCGTATGATTTTGTAATATATGAGCACAGGAAATGCAGGTACTCCTCCAGCACACCACCACATGTGGTCATATTTAAGATAACAGTCGACTGAAAATAAATAGGTCAGTCGATTTTTTTAATGAACCGTTCGATATATAAGGAAGGGGCAGATGGCCTTCGTCTACCTCCCGCCAGTCACTGTTGACGATCTTTCTCGAACCGCCAGCGACCACCGGCCCAGACCCCTGCCTCCGCCGCCCCGCCCTCCCATCGACCTCACACCACCGCCGTGCTTGGCAGCGCCCCCAGGCTATCCCTTTAATCCTGACCGACCTCCAGATCGGGTGCCAATAGCTCTAGGCCGCACACGCCCCTAAGATAAACACCAAGGTGCTGCTTCCCCGGTGTAATAGTCATACTAGCGCCCGTTACGCCGGGGAATGCTTCCATTAATTGGGAATCAACTGGCCAGAAATTGAAATTCAGGGGGGCGACAGACCTCTAGCTAAGGTGAAATAGTATATGAGGAGAAACCTTGCGCATTGTGAGTTACTAGGAACATCTAGTATCAAGAAGAAGCGGTCAACTAGTGTCTTCTGTGGGATGAATACCATGCAAGCATAGACGTAAGATTTGCATGAATAAGGGAAGAGGAGTACCTTCTTCGGTTGCCGGTGTGGTCACCTCCACATGTCGCGCTGATCTTCTTCTTTTTACCGGGGAAGCGGATGTTCTGGAGGGTACAGGCTTGGACGAACCCATGGCCAAATTGTTGACTGTGTTGCCGTGGCCGTATGTCGGCGGAGGGGAAGCAGATCCGAGGCGGCGAAGGATGGCGTAGCAGGAACAACTCCGGTGCGGTGGAGGGTGGCGAAGTTGGAGCGGCAGCGGTGAGGCGCAGGACGGCATGGTTGAACTGGCTCGGGTACGGACGGCTCGGCCTCGGATTCAACTACTAGCTGTGGAGGGCGTTGCGCTTGAGGTTGCGGTGGACGACGACATCGGGGTATCGTCTCCGGCGTGATGGAGGAGGGCGGCGGTTGATGGGTGGGATGTGGTGGCAGACGGAGGACGCCGGGGTATCGCGGCTAGTGGAGAGATAGTTTTGGCACCCACGGAGTACGATAGGGAATCAGACGGGTGGGGGGGGAACCATGTTTCGGTCTGGGACGCGCTCTTTTTTGGCTTTTTCGAACAGAAGATGGGATGCGCTTGTTTGAAATTTTGGGAAAGTACAAACTTTGCCCCCTCTTAAATTTCGGACCTACTGCGGGGCGGGGGTAGGATGGTAATCCCAGGTGTCCCAAATAGTGGGCGGGAGCGATTTCGGCCGCGCGCATGTGTGCTTAGGCGGCCATTGTGTATGAATGTTTTTCGGAGGCGGTTGCGTGGCGTCTAGATGAAGCTACAAACCTACCTCGGTTTAGACCTTTGGACGTCGGGCCGGTAGGTTTCACGGGTTGGAGTTATTAGAAAAGTAATTTTCTTGTACTACCAAACATTGGTCTCATGCGGTTTCGGGCGAGTAGAGGCTCTTTTGGTGCTTTGTTCGAAATTTTGAAACACAAGCATTCACGTTTAGAGTACTCTTGAACTATGAGGATTGACCTAAATAGACAACGTTATATTTGGCCTTGTATGTTTGAAAACCTCATCAAATTATCTGCTTCTTTTTGAAATTTTGACACTTGAAAATCCTATAACTATGATTATTTTGGAATGGAGAAGCTAAATTTGAATCTATTTTGTACACGACTACATATGC
Source organism: Triticum dicoccoides (assembly GCF_002162155.2). Classification (NCBI taxonomy): domain Eukaryota; kingdom Viridiplantae; phylum Streptophyta; class Magnoliopsida; order Poales; family Poaceae; genus Triticum; species Triticum dicoccoides. The sequence continues at coordinate 320,957,600 of NC_041389.1, read as the reverse complement.
CATTATGTACAAAATCAGAGCAAAGATTGGTGCCCCCATAATTTAGGTATGGTTTACAAGTGCCATGATATCAAATTCAAATAATTGAATTGACTTCATGTTGAATTCGATTTTTTTAAACCACCTTAAGTTGAATTCAAATGTATGCTAGTTCATAGGTAGCTATTTATAATGTCCATTGTGTAACTTTGGTATGTATAATGTGCTTTACACACACAACATGAACTATACTCACTTTTATATTCGATTGCTAAAGCGATGCATTGTCTGGAGTTCAAAATACTAACTATGTGGATCAATTGTGTCGAATAATAACATAGACATGCTCAAATTCGATAGAATCTAGATGTCTGATGGATCAATGACCGCTCCTTACGCGAATTGCAAATATCATGATCCCATCCTAATATTTGGATACAATTTATATCTTTAATCAATGTGTAGAGCAGTCTTTTACATGTAGTTTCACTCTCCATCGGTGGTCTCTCACACATGCTCATACACTCTCTCCCGAGGTGTCTTTCTGGCACACATGCTCTAGATATAACCCTCCCTCCCTCTCGTAACCATTTACAACTATTTTCACTAACCTTTATCACAAGCACTCTTCCTCTCGGAAACATACACACGCACAATCCTCATCGACCCTTTCTGTATACATGGACCTGCCTACATGTCTCATGTCCGCACATTATCTTTACGCCTGTCTCTCACGCATTGTCTCACACCTCTCTTCCTAATCGACGAGTATGATTCTAGCAGAGCATTCTGTAGGATGCCCCTTAAAGTTAGGTTGGATGAATAGTAATATCAGAGATAAAGGGGTTACCTTAGTCCGAGAACCTAGGGTTATAAATCCTAGCCGACTTTGTCAGTGGACACAGAGTCCTTCACAATTCTGCTATCTTTGTCTTGTACGACTAGTCATCCATGGGTCTTCCTAAATGTGTCATGGGCCGACCAATGTGGCGCAGGACGGAACCGAACGAAGGGCCTCACCTTGACCCACCGGACCTCACGCGGTGACACACCCCCTGCCCCCACGTCTCATTATCTTCTCACACCCACACATACCAACACAAACACCACACACAGAGAAAATTTCTCCTGGTGCCTCTATTCCCTCCCCCTTGCATATACACACTCAAGGGAATGGAATCTCTTGTCGTGATGTCATATTCGTCTCTCTCTCTCTAGACCACTCTCATTTCTCGTGCTATCTCTCCCACGCCCCC
>NC_041389.1:320943488-320955947 GCF_002162155.2 Triticum dicoccoides | reverse complement strand
CCTCTCTCGAATACGTAATACACACACACACACCTCTCTAGGCCCCGCCAAATGCATCAACTACACATTCACACATGTTACATCACGTACCCCATTGATCTAAAAAGCCCTCTCTTCGCGTTTATTTCGCATACAACATTCGTGTTGAATAAAGTGTGGTCAAAAAATTATTTTAGAGTTTCTACATATATACAACATTACAAAGTTATATGGAGGAGTACAAATGCTAATTTGCATTGCATGGTGCCCACAATGATATTTATTCCGCACTGCGAATTTGTATATTTTTATACTATATACAAAGTTAGTCATAATAAAGAGAAACGAAGAGCATCTCTGTCTCCATCGCACACCCCCCCTGTACGCCCCTTTCACGTATGCACACAAAACTATCTCCAGGTCCTCTAAAAGTAAGTCCCCAGAAAATTCACGCGTGTTTCATCTTTCTCTCGCGATATATGCAATGACGATCATTGTATTTGAAGCAAAATCACGATACATACATTGGACTTCATAATCCACTCATTACGGTCACCGTTTACGTTTAGTGGTTATTATACAGTCACGGGCTCACCGTACAACTCTGTATTTGCTCATGGCATGACTAGTTGACCAGTTAAACGCTCCACGTGGCACCTCTAGTGTTGCATCACATTATCTCACTACCATCGTGCCCACCTGTCGACTTGTATAAACTCTAAATCTACACTCTTATAAAATACACAAAATACACTCTTATAAAAAAACAGAGTTGGTGATGATGGTGTGCCTGCCATCCTGCAATATAGGTCGTCCAATTTATATCTGACGGATAGGAAAGAAACTATGGCAATTTTGCAAAAAGGTACCCACACACCTCTCCACATTTGCAAATAAGGCCTTCCCTCGTTCATCCTTTTCTCTCACAAGATAAACAAGTCATACAAATGCATCTTGATGTTACGTGCAACGCACGGGCATCTTGCTAGTAAGAATGAAAATAAACGGCCAAAAAATATTTTGACGGTGGTTCGAAGTCATGACCGCGGGCACAACGGACAAGGTGGCCTTGTATTGGTAAGCTGAGCCGTCTATTTTAACACACATGAGCTGGTGTGGTGATTATACTGTGACACCCCAAAATTTTTAACCTTGTTTTATTAATTAAAATTTTGCCAAGAAACTAAAACTTTTAGTTTCTGGATTTTCTCCTGATTTCAGAACCATTCTTTTCTTTATTATTATGGAGTTTTGACCCCAAGTGAAAACTTTTCAATCAGTGTTGGACTTATTTTTTTCCTCTCAAATAAAACAATTCTTTTATTAGTGGGATTATCTATAAAATTATTTTTCCGTGAGCTTTGTTTCTCTAAAATAGTTTTCATGAGTTTTAAGGTCCCATTTGCACTACAACCATTTGATAAATTTATTTAAAAATCCCACCAAAATTTGGAGAGGTCATGAAATGTTTTTAAATCACTTTTATGCAAAAAGATATTTCACACATTGGATATTTTTAGTTCTACACCAAGTTTTTAAATCTGGTCAAATCTCACTTTTGCACTACAACCTATTTAAATATTTCTTTAAAACTTATACCAAAATTAGGGGATGGCAGTAGGAGTATATTATTCATCTTTATGCAAAAACCCATTGATGTTCTTTGAAATTTTTGAGTGAATCAACCTCATCTTCATTCTGGTCCAACTTAAGGATTTGCACTTCAACCATATTTTTACTTGCTCTTCTACCCATGGTTATTTTTCCTACCTGTAGTCCTTCCTACAAAACCCTTAAGTCCAAGAGATTGGACTCATTGGAGCAATTTTAGTGCTTGCAATCATGCCCTTTTCTTTCTGTCCAAAACTGAAGTTTTGCAAAACTTGCACTAACAAGTTTCTCCTTTTAACAAACTAACTTTACCACCCTCTCATGCATCCAAAGAGACACTAGCCTGGAGAATTTGGCCACTCAAAGAAATGCCTAGGTGCCTCTGACATTTTGGCAAACACCTTATGGGCATGATCAGTTTTGACATGATTTTTGTTTTGCACTGAGACCTTGCACCTCTGGACAATCTAGCATGTCCACTAAGCACCTAGACGATCCTAACCCAGGTCTGCTAAGTGCCAGCCTCACCCAAGCCCTATAGCATGCACTGGCATTTCGCCGAGCACCTCGTGGGCATGCTCTGGGCGCACCCAGAGCGCGCGTTTTGCACGTGTTGCACGCGCGTGCACCGAGCTGCACGTCTCGCCCCGCACCCGTTCTGGCCCTTGGCCAACCGCAGCCAGCACGCCACGTCTCCTTCGGCACCCCAAAGCCACCCCGACCACCCCTGGCACCCCACAGCGCCACCGTCAGGTTGGCCATGGCGGCTAGCTGACGGCCGCATGCAGGCCCCGGCCGTGTCAGCGCCGCCCGAGCCACCCCAGCGCGCCAGCTTCCCTCAGGAACAACACGAGCTTATCTACAAATCGTCCTCTAGCTCACGTCGCCGCCACGTCGCCCTGCAGCACAGAACGGCGGTCGCCGATGATCTTATCCACGGCTGCCGCAAACTGACCTCGTTGCACTATAAAAGGAGGCCCCCGAGCGCATCCAAGCACTCAGGCGACCTCAGGCCACCCCCATGGCACTCACACAGTCAACAATCGTCGGGGGGAAGAGACTCCGGCCGGTTCGGCCGCCGCCACGTCCCAGCCCCGTTCACCGCAAACAGAGCCCCTCTAGTCCAACCAGCGCCACCAACCTTCTCCCCTCACCCTTGCGGAGCCGCCCAGCACCTCAAACGCGATCGAAAGCCACCATAGTCCAAACCCCAAAACTCCCGAAGCCACCGGACGCCGCGAAGCTCGCCGCCGACGACTCACTCCATCCCCGCCGGCAAGTCGACCACCGGAAGGACCGCCCTGATCTCGCGGATCCAACCCTGTCCTTGGATCACCGAGGGACGCCTCCGTTTGCCTGCGAGCCTCGCTGGAGCTCCGCCTCTGTTCGGTCGGAGGAGGCGACGCGCGCGTGGACTGGTCAAACCTGACCCAGTGCCGGTCCATGCTAGATAAGTGGAAGCGTATTTCCAGAGTACGTCTTCGACGTGTATTTATCCGAAGCATTTTTTTCTTTTTCTGTTTTATTTTTTTAAAACCGGAAATTTGACTAAACTTTGACTGGCTATATCTTTTTAAATAAAACTCCAAATGAGTTGATTCTTTTTCCTACCTCTCTCAAATTTAGTCTAGTTTATTTTAAGATTTATTTGAAAAAATTTCAGACAACTTCTTTGCACTGTTTTTGAAGTATGTGTTATTTGAATATTTTCAAAATAGGATTTTTGGAGAAGAAGAAAAAAACTTTCAAAAGTTTTAGGATGCACCCTGCCTCTACACAACTTGAAGGCAATCATTCTGAACCCTGGCATAATATTTTTGTGTGTTAGTTGGCACGCTTATAACACCGCCCTAATACGGAGGACGCGTTATTTTATGTGGTAACGTGATCATTTACTTGAATTGCATATTTGTGATTTCCTTGCTGCTGGAAATGAATATACTTGTGACGGTAACCATCCTCGTGTGCCTTGCATGCATGCCGGAAAGGAATCTGGGAAAGCCTCTGCCTTGGGTAGGCGTGAGCTTGTCGCCGGTCTCTGTCGGGACGGTTATGTTTGGTATGGCATAGTAGGGTATAATGAGTGGTGGTTCTGTTGATTGGAAATATTTTTGTTACACATATCATGCAGGGAATTTATAAACCTCCTGAGTCGACCGTAGATCGAGTCTTGTTCCAGTAACCCCCATACTTGTTTTGTACTACCACTTGCCCTGCCGCAGGTAGGGTGCGGTTCAGTAAGTTGTCAACCCCTTTCTTGGCACACACCGTACAGAGAGGCCATGGTGGAAGATACCGGCTGCATCCGGTAGGCAGTCCACCTGGTCCGGGGGCATGGGTGTTTCTGGTTGGGACCGAGAGGGGGGCACCCCTTAGAGCGCGCGTCATAAATTTGATCCCATGCTATGCGAGGTTGTAGCCTCCCCACTTAGAGTTTTACTTGACAGGTGTCGTGGGTGATTCCAGACACCGGTAAGTTAAGCTGGTGTGTGCAAGTCAGGTGTGTTTTCAATTAAAAGACCGTAGATGGAACTAGTCCCGATGGACTAAAGGAATCCGTTACTCGTGGGTAAAGAGTACACCCTCTGCAGAGATTAATATCTAGTCGAATAGCCATGTCCATGGTTAAGGACTACAGTCTGGGTCGGGTCAAGTGTCGGTCCTAGTGTCGGTCTTCGGAGGAGAACTACTAAACCAGAACTTGGAATCATGACGTGTGACTTATGATGATGATGATTATTATTATTATGGACTATCCCCTTTATATTATTTGAAGTTTTGAGTATCCCTGGGATGGTTCTACCTCCTGGATATGCATTGTGATTATTTTTTTGAAGCCCTATATGTGGTGTCGCTGAGACGCCCGACTGTGGCATGCTTATTGTTATTTGCTTTATAAGCCCTTTATGTGGTGTCCTCAAACGCCCGACTGTGGCATGCTTGTTATTTTCTTTACAAGCCCTTTATGTGGTGTTGCTCAGACGCCCGACTGTGGCATGCTTGTTATTTTCTTTACAAGCCCTTTATGTGGTGTCGCTCAGACGCCCGACTGAGGCATGCTTCATATCATGATCCTTTCGAGGTGTCTCTTCAGACACCCGGTCGGTGCATGATATTTCTATTCCATTATTGCATATTCAAGTTGTATATAAATAACTTGCTTGCATGTGTCATGGATTTTATTTTATGACTGACGTTATGAGCATAGGTTAATTCAGAGCATGATTATCGCTTGTTATATTATTATCGGTGTTCATAATGTTTGCGAGTACATTCAAAGTACTCACTGGCTTGTCCCTGGCTATTGTCTTGGCCAGATTTCTTGCTTGGAGAGGAGCGTTGCGATGACAGCCCCAGAACCTAAGCAACGGTGATAGCAGCCTTGCGAAGATAGGAGTTAACCTGGTCAGCTGTTCTTGTTGGGAAATGGAGTCCCATAGACACCGATGATCCACAGACCGCTTCCGCCATCAACCACTAGTAATCACTTGTTGTACTCATAGGCCAGAATGGTCTTGTACTACATATTTTGTATTTTGCTTGGAATTTCTGTATCAAATTGGTGCCTCATTAGCTAACAGTAATCCTGGGGCTGGTGAGCACAACGGCCACTTTCTGGAAATCAATACCCGGAAAACTGGTCGTGACATATACACACACGCACGCATGCAAACGAACTGCATCCACGCAACACTCACACAAACACGTGCACCCACGCACGCACGCAACACTCACACGTACAAACGCACACACGCAACACTCACACGCACACACGCACGCATGCATGCACACACCAGTACACCACACGACCAACACACACTCTCACGCTCAAGTGCTCAACCTACACGTGCATGCACACACATCAGGCCCTGACAGACACATACACAACCAGGTGATTCCCGTGCATGGGTTGGAGCCTTGTCGCGCCTGCGTAAATTTGTGTTTATCTGACCTTTTCCCTATGCAAACTGACAGGTGGGACCCACAAGGAATGTGGTCAATTTAACTAGTCAACATGGCACCACGCAGACTATTTGCCCGGTCAACAGAGTGCAATCCGATGCTGAACTGTGAGCAAGTGACCGGATAATCACCGCAAAACGTATATAGTGACCGTAATCAGCTTATTCTGAAGTTCGGTGACCGTATTATGCTTTTCTCTCTGTAGGCCCTCCAAAACTACATCTCTACACGTTCTCGCATGTTACATCTAACAACTATGCAATACAACACTGCTACTACACTCTAACACAATAAATCATATGTGTTTTTAGTTTTACTAGATATCATATTGTTTCTTATAATTATTCAGTTTGCACACATTAAAATTGCCTTTGAAATGTATGGCCAGTATCATCTACCGCACGGGAAAAATCCCGCCCTTTCCTGTTTTATCGGGTTTGTATCGATGGATCGTGCGAAACAGCAAAACTATAGTACTATACAGTACAAGTGACAGTTCACTGGGCCATCGTGTCGTCTACTCCTCCATCGTAAGAGTGGAGCGCTCGCTTTCATAAATTTTCTAGTCCCTTTCGCCGACATGTGGGACATCAAGCTATCGGGTCCACGTGCCATACCGGAATACAGTGCAGAGCAGCCGGGGTGAAGCACCCCAGTCATGGCGCCGGCGTAGTAATGAGCAATGAGGCATCAAATCACAAAGTTGCACCTTTCCCGCAGTTAATTTGGAGGGACGAAGTAATAATGCTAAAAAAGAGAAGTTGGAGGGACGAAGGAACCATCATTTCAATCGTTGCTGAATCCGCTTCTCCCTCATCTTCTTCAACTTAACCACGTGTTGCTTCTGCCGTTGTTCTGCCTCATGTGGGACGCGGATTGGCTTCGTAAAGCACTGACACGTGGGACCGCATGTTAGCAAACCGCCAGGACAACGTCCTTCGAAAATAAGAAACCTCCCCCGCCATCCGCGCGGCAAAATCACCTCGTTTTTACTAATCTTGATTCTATAATTTTTTAGATCAATATAATTGAGATTTGTATAGATAGCACACAGGAGCAAAACCAAGTGGTACAGTTAAGGGCATCCACAATGTGTAGCCAAATGTGAAAATAGCTTTTGGCATCGTTGGAACCATTGTGGACGGTGTTGCCAAAGCCAAAAAGATGGAACCGAAGCTCCCTGATTGATTGATTGAAGGAATAGAAAAATGCAACGTCTCTCCTCTTTCTCCCATGCTTGAGCGCATGTAGTACAATATAGAGCATAGAGTCTACTCCCTTGTACCTTCTATCACAAATCACAAAGCAGCGAGGCATCAAATCACAAAGCACGGACGAAGCAACCATCATTTCACTCTTCGCTGACTCCGCTTCTCCATCGTCTTCTTCGAGAAACCATCTCACCGCATTAGTACTCCTAGTAGTAGTACTACTAGTAAAGGACTTCCTGGATGCAAATAAGGCGGTTGTCTCGGCTTGCAGGCGGCACTTGCGAATGACTTACCGTGGTCTCCCTCAATGGTGTTCTCCGTCGAACGCACTTCGCCAAACCACACAAAAAAAATCGTCGACGTCACCGCAATGGGGAAGGAAGTCAAATATAGTTACTACCTCTATTTTTTTGTACACAAGGCCAGTATAGCAAAATTACAATTTGCAAAGGGCCACTAACACTAATCGAGGCAAAATTGATGGGGTTAGCAACCAAGGACATTAATATCCCCTACATGCATGCGGAAGTGAGAAGGTTGGTTTGCATGGCGCTGCATTAATCAAGCTATGAGGAGTGAGATGGTTAGCTCTTTGGTCTTTCAAGAAAAAAATACACATTAATTGACACGTGAAACGAGGATTTGTATCGATTAAATCCCGCGAAGGAAAACCCCACCTTTCTTTTTTAACACTAGTACTACCTCTGTCCTGGTTTATTGGTCCTCATTGTATTCCGTGTCAAATTTTGACTATAAATTTAACTTATAAAACGTTAATGCATGTCAACAAAAAATGCATTGTTAGATTTGTATTTGAATTTAGTTTTCAATGATATAATTTTTTATAACATACATGAACATTTTTTTAGTTAAATTTGTAGTCAAAATTTAGCACGGAATATAATGAGGACAATAAACCAGGACGGAGGTAGTACTCCTAGTACGTACGTACTTATCCTGTTTGGGTCTAGGCCTTGCATTGCCAAACTTGGCCACACATTTTTGCCAAGCTTGCCTGAAGTTTTCAAAATGAGAAGGAGGTACACTTGTGCACAGCTGTCGCGGTCGCACCGCACCCTCACACGGTTGCTCCTGCACGCCGCGGTCGCACTGCACCTCACACAGTCGCTCCTGCACGCCGCAAACCCAACCAAGGGAACACACCCTCACTGACACGTGCTGTCGCATGTGAACAAACCAAACTCAGCCATCCTATCGCTGACACATAATTTTCGTTCATAGAGTATGTTTATCCAACCGCATGTTGGGGAGTATCCGTACGGCCCATGCGGTGGTCTGTTGGGGAAGAGAAGAGATGAGGAAGAAGGAAAGAAGGGTTAGGAGACGTAGGATATTCGTCCAACCGCCTGAAATGGTAGACTGACCCAAGTCAGGCGACTTGCATAACAAATATAGTATGTTTTTACACAACAAAAGATCCATAAAAACAACAACATCAAGAAAAACTATCACTGCACGCGGAAAGAGACGGCCTCGTCGTCTTTGGCTGCCGGCGCGAACCAGCCGTCGCTGCCGACGTGTGTCTCCGCACCGTAGTTGTCCTCGGCCTCCAGCTACTCGTTCAAGCGAAGCATGCGGGGGCTCTGCACGGACGAGAGCACAACCCGGTTCAAGTCGAGGACGCCCGGTTCCACCCGCAGGAGGGCCTCGATGGCAGCGGCATCCGCGCGCTCCGCATTGATTCGAGCCTCCGCCGCCCGGTTCAAGTCCAGGACATCCGGTTCCGCCTGTAGGAGGGCGTCGATGTGAGCGGCATCCGCAAACTCTGTGTTGAGTCGAGCCTCTGCCGCCCGATTCATGTCCAGGACGTCCGGTTCTGCCTGCAGGAGGGCCTTGATGGCAGCTGCATCCGCGCGCTCCGCCTCAAATTGAGCCTCCGCCACCCGGTTCACATCCACGACATCCGGTTCCGCCTGCTGGAGAGCCTTGATGGCAGCGACATGCGCGCGCTCTGCGTCAAGTTGAGCCTTTGCCTCCCGGTCCTCCTTTAGTATCGCCATGTTGAACTGCTGGTCCGCCTGCACCATGGGGGACTCGGACGCTAGCACGAAGTCGACGTCCATCGTCTCATACCCATTGGGGGCCTTCTGCGCCGCGACCTCCGCAATGAACATTGGATCGGCTTCCTCCTCCTTGTAGCTTGGCTCCAGAGAACTCGGGGATTGGCCCGCTGCAAAGCAAGCTTGGGAACGGAGGTCTGTGGCGCCGACCGCTGCCACGATTTCTGCGCGGCGCTCCGGCGTTAGCATCTTGTAGTAAGTGATCTTGCAGCGCACCATGGCTTTCTGGCGAACTAGGGGATGCTTGATGCGGGCTAGGGGATCGAAAGGTGGGGGAATGGGCTGGAGATTTGGTGTGGTTTTAGGGCAGTGGCTGGCGTAGGCCGAGAAGCGAAGGTTCTGGTGTGAATAGTGGTTCCGGTGACGACCGGTCAATCGGTTTTGACTGTACATCGCTCTTGTCGCGTTCGCGTTGCAACCCGGCACGCTGGACCCTCCACGTCGCTCACCGAATGGAATGCGCTTCGCCTTGCGTTTTCGCTCGCTTGTGGGACCGTAGTTGATAGCAAACCGATGTCCCTCCCCCTCCCCCGCTCGCGTTATTTATTATACCACCACTCCCTCCATTTTATGCGGAGTAAATAAAAACAGAGGGAGTATACTACGGATGAGGATCCCCTGACGTGGCCAAACCCATTGAGTAACTGACATGCGGGGCCTAGCAAGCATGCATGGGGTCCGCCAGTAAGTGACCGAAAGGGAGGGTAAGGCAGGGATACCTACGTCAGAGGATCCACTTCCACTATACTACTTTGACCAAATGTTAGAGTAATAATATATGACATGCAACTTACACAAATGTTAGAGTAATAATATATGACATGCAACTTACACAAAGCATACAGGGTCTAATGCGTTTTTCGAGGCTAACTTTGACCAAAGGTTAGAGTAATAATATATGACATGCAACTTACACAAAGCATACGGTCAATTTCGTATGTGAAAGGAGTTTCCAATGATATAATTTTCACATTATACATCTCATGTACTATTAATCTTGTCAATAGTAAAATTGGAAACCATCTCGAGTACAAACCTAGGAGTATGTACGGATCTAACAATATTGATTGGGCGTTGTTGAATGTTGATACCTTTTTGATCATAGTAGAGATACTTTGACTACACATAAAACTTATATGTAAACTAGAAAGGACAGGAGGGAGTATATTGTACGTTCAAAAATGAAACGAACATTGAATACCCTTTATATATGATTTGCGGATGCTATGATCACCGGTTCAAAATTTTGAATCCGCCTTAGGTATCACGTGCCCCCACTCGTTCCCTCTTGATTTCATCTCGGGGTCCGGAGATCTATTGAAAGAGGACTAGGGTGGGTACATGCGAATGATACTCGGCGGAATGTTCAAATGAGGCATGCGGGAGGATGGACTCGACTGGAGGGCGACATGATCGATGGAGAAGAGGGTTGGAGAGGAATGAGAAATAAGCAAAAGCCACATGATTACACTTGAATGGCTCAAATAAACAATAAGTTGTCTCGCTTGGCCTACATAGTGAAAGGCCTAATGCGCAATGCGGAGCACTGATGCTCGAATATGGCCGGGAAAACAGGGAAACCGACATGTGGGGCACACCCATCGGGACGACGTAGCGCAGACTAGTCCAATGGAGGAGCTGGCCCACGACCTCCTCGCCACCGACCACCGTTCATGTGGGTCGTTGGGGCCAACAACGGGGCGCAGCTCCAGCACCGCCTCTGGACACGACGACCGCGGTGAGCGACACACTCATATCGTCGCTAGACACGGTCAGTTTTAGCGTGCCGAGGGTGGTGTTAGTGCTATGGCACGACCAACGATATGTTTGGTTTGTGCCCAAGGTTGCCCCATCAAAGCATTGGGTAGCCAAAATTTTGGTTAAGGTATTGGTTGCCCATGATTTGGCCGACATTGGCAAGAAAAATGAACTAGAGTTGGCTAGAGTTCATTGGCATGCATAAGAAATGGCAACCATCCAAACAAAGACCAATCTTTGGGTCATGACCAAAATTTTGGTAAGGTGCACTTTGGACACAATCCAAACACACCCCAACACCCGGCTCGTCGAGGATGCACGGGGCGCCGCGACGCATCCGTGGAGTGCTGTAGCGCGGCCAACTGCATCCTCTAGACCTGAGACCATGCCGGGTCGTCTTGCTTTTTCAATGACATGCGGGGATCGCATTTGAGCAAAGGGCATCTCCAACATTGCCACGACCGCAGCTGACTACCCTGGCACACCAAAGCCCTCGTCCCTCGTGCCGACGCGCGGTGCGTTCCCAGCCGGCGCCAGCTGCCCGCATTCGTGCCATCCATTCGTATGTCGTCGTTAAGAGGCTCGGTGCCCGAGGAACCAACTCCGGCGACTTAATGACGCACCCGGACGCTTGGCCTCATCGGAATGTGCTACTTAAAGCGGCAACGCCCAGCTAACCTCCACACCATAGCGCATCGTCCTCCTACCTGGCACCACATCCGCCATGACCGCAAGTGCGAACGCTTTGAGGGAGAGCTTGTCGCCGCCCTCGCTCAAGTCGCCTCTCACGATGCAATAGCGGCGTAGCCGGACGCGGACGCGACCGCACAAGCGACGGCCGCGCTGGCGGCCGATGACGGGAGCACTGTCAGCCACGCGTCCTACTTGCCACCGTCCAACGTCCGGCACCGCCGAGGTCGGGGACTCCTCCGAGGATGAGTAGGGCATGGGAGGCGGCAGGGCATGGTGTGCCAACTGGCCGGTCCGTGTCCCGTGTTCTACTCTTCCTCGCTGGAGACCGCACCTTCACTTCACGGGTCTTGAACCCTGCCCCCGTACATAGAGATCGCAGATGGAGGACGTCGGTCGCCGCCGTAGAATAGGTTTACGGTCGGGTTTATTTTATTTTTCTGTCCTATAAAAGTTCGAAATGTAATGAAAATCTGCCGTGTTTGCATTAATCTCGGCCGGTGTATATGAACTTTCACAATAATATACACATCGTAGGAGTACTAGCAAGATGCCCGTGCATTGCACGGAAGATCAAGATCTTGTGGGAGAAAAGGATGAACGAGGGAAAGCCTTATCTGCAAATGTGGAGAGGAGTGCGGGTAAATTGTCATAGTTTCCTTCCTATCCGTTAGATATAGATCGGACGACCTATATTGCAGGATGACAGGCACACCATCATCACCAACTCTGCTTTTTATTGAACCGACAAATCTAAAAAACCCAACTAAGCCAACCTCCCAGCATATCACGCGGGAAAAGACCCGGCCGCCGTTTTAGTCGGGATTACCAGATTACTAGTAGTAGTATCGATGGATCGCGCGAAGCAACATTTTGTTTTGTGGGGGCGAAGCACCTAGTTTAAAAGGAAAAAAGGCGGTACACTCACAGCACTCCTGTCACGGTCGCATTGCACCCCACACACGTTCGGTCCTGCACACGGCTCACGCAAACGGAACGCGATTCAGCTTGCCTATTCACTGACACGTGGGACTGCACTTGGAGAAACCGACCATGCGCCAAACTCCCCCCGCCCACCACGCGAAAATCCTTCCCCCCACACAAAAATTCCCCCCAAATCCGATTCAACCGCCCTTCGGCCAAATATTCCCCAAACCCCCCTCCCC
>NC_041389.1:320834648-320943165 GCF_002162155.2 Triticum dicoccoides | reverse complement strand
ATCCCCCCTCCACTCCATTCGCTCCGCCAAAGCCGCCCTCCCCGCCGCGCCGATACGTCGGCGCCGTGGTTCGTCGAGGGGACGCACGGCGATCCTCTCGCTCCCACAGTATGCTCTCGTAGACTGCCATCCTCTAACCGTGCCGCCACCTCTGGCTACATTCTTGTGGAGGCGCATGGCGGTCAGCGCCACCACCACTGGCGACGTTTGTGTGGAGACACACGGCGGTCAGCTTCTCCCACGGTACGTGCATTCTAGACTAAGGCCCCGTTCATGTTGGTGTAGCATTGAATGTTAGCCGATAGACGCTGTTAATCTCACTGTTTGCCGAAGTAGTTTACTGTCAATATGCTCTGCTTAAGAAGCTTCCTTGCCATGTTCTGCACTCAATCTGCTTAGCTGAGATGGCATGCCAAGGCCGATTAGTTGCTAAAATATCCTGCCATATATTTATTGTGACGTAGATTGCCATGGTCTAGTAGCCAATCTGTTAGGTGAAGTAGCTCTACACCGTTTTATACTCGATCTTTGTTGCTGCGATGGCCTTCGATAGTTCGATGTCTGTGTGCTCGGCCTCATTGACTGTTGAAACAGCCTGCCATAATTTAGCACTCAAATATGTTTGCTGAATTAGCTTTACATATATTTCGTTACTTAGATCTGCTCGTCCGAATATCTTGCCATAGCTTTAGACATCGACCTAGGTATTTTTTTCTGGACTTCATAAAAAAGCATATATGTTTTTCGTGTAATATCTAGTAGAAGAACTAATTTGTATGTCTTACAGATGGACAGGACTTGGATAACTTCTGCTTGAAGATTCTCTGCTGCATATGTCGAGGGGGTTGAAAACTTCATGAACTTTATCAGAGCTGAGTACGGTGGTCCGAAATCAGATGTGCTCTGCCCGTGTAGCAGTTGCATGAATTCAGTTACAAGACCCCAGTCAACTGTGCAAAATCATCTACACTTGTATGGGATGTCGATCACATTTACTAGGCGGGTTCATCATGGTGAAGCTGTGAACGTCAATGTTATTGACTATGCGGAAGCAGCAGATCACCATCTTGATCTGCCTGATGCTCAGGTGGAAGAGGAGGAGGAGGTTGTGGTGGCGGAGCCAGTGAGTTTGACCAACATTGAAACAATGCTATGAAATGCTCGTGCATTCCGTGAACTTTCACCTGCAGAAGAAAAACGGTGGGCCTGCATGTTGGAACAATGCAATGTTGCTGTCACCCCAGGAAATAAGCTGTCAGTATTCTCAGCTATGGTCATCTTTCTTCAGGTGAAGACATCTGAGTGGATGACCAACAAATCATTCGATGCGATGTTGGCTGCTTTCCGCAAATCTTTCCCAGATGCGTCTGAGCTGCCACACACCTACAGTAAAATGAAGAATTTCCTTCGTGCAATTGGAATTGGATATGATATGATCCATGTTTGTAAGAATAATTGTGTTCTGTTCCGGAAGGATTATGCCAACTTAAGTGAATGCCCGAAATGCAAATCATCAAGATGGAAAGATGGCGATGCTGTGAAGAGGATTCCTCATAATGTTCCGAGACATTTTCCAATTACACCAAGATTGCAGAGGTTGTTTCATGATGCTGAAACAAGAGAGGATGTACTGTGGCATTCTAGGAACCAGGAGTATAGAGATCAGAATGTAATGAGCCATCCATCTCATGGTAGCGAGTGGAAAAGCTTCAATGATAAACACAAAGAGTTTGCTGCTGACCCGAGAAACATTAGACTTGGCTTAGCTTCAGATGGATTTAACCCATTTGGCCACCAGAGCGCCACATATAGCATGTGGCCAGTGCTTGTTATCCCTTACAACATGCCTCCAAATGTCTGCACCAAAGAATCAAACTACATGATGGCCTTGCTAATCCCAGATCCACAAAGTCCTGGAAAGGATTTTGATTTGTTCATGGAGCCTCTTGTGGAGGAACTTCAACAACTATGGAAGGGTGTTCTCACTCGAGACCTATATAGCAGCCCACCAGCTGATTTCTTTCTGCGTGCTGTTGTAATTTGGTGCATCCATGATTATCCGGCTTTGGGCACTATATCAGGGCGAACGACACATGGTTACAATGCATGTGTTCGCTGTGACAGGAATCTGCTATCATACGCAATACTTAGCAAGATCTATTACATTGGACACTGCCGTTTCCTTGCCAAGGACAAGCCACATCCTAGAAAATACCGAAGACATGTGTTCAATGAAAAGCATGAAAACCGTGATGCGCCAAAGAGGCTCACCGCCGATGAGTTGCAAGTGGAATTAGAGAAGGTCAGGCATATTACACCAGGAAACCATCCTGGTAACGGTAGCGGGAAAAGGAAGCGTGGCACGGTAGAAGAGAGATTATTGTTTACCCGCAGGTCCACTTTGTGGGACTTGGAGTATTGGAAAGATTTGGATCTGCGGCATAATCTTGATGTGATGCATATCGAGAAAAAGATATGTGACAACATTATCGGCACACTTCTTAACATTGAAGGCAAGACGAAAGATACCTTAAAATCTAGGATTGATTTGACACACCTGGGTATCAGAAAGGATTTGCAGGTGCAAGATGAAGGTAAACCACGGGATATGGCACCAGCTGTGTACGTCTTGGACAAGGTAAAAAGAAAACAATTCTGCGAGGTCCTGTCACGTGTGAGATTCCCACATGGATTTGCTTCCAACCTTGAAAGGAGAGTCAGTGCAGATGGAAACAAGGTACAAGGGTTGAAAACTCATGACTGCCACATCCTACTTCAAAGGGTTTTACCTGTTATCCTTAGAGGATTGGGCCGCCCTGACTTATACAGAGTATTTGTAGAGTTGGGACAATTCTTTAGGGAACTCTGCAGTAGAAATATCAGGATAGATGCTTTGGAGCGTCTTAGAGACAAGATACCAACTATCCTATGCGACCTTGAGAAGATATATCCTCCAGCCTTCTTTGATGTGATGGTACATTTGGCTGTTCATCTACCTGATGAGGCACTACTTAGAGGTCTAGTACAGTATGGCTGGATGTACCCTATTGAAAGGCGGCTAGGCACTTTCAAGGGCTATGTTAGGAACAGAGCTAGACCCGAGGGTTCCATTGCATTGGCCTACATTGCTACAGAAGCGTTGACATTCTGCTCAAAATACATTGAAACAGCTGATCAGCTTAGCAAAGAGGTGGGTGAAGACAATCCCGGGCTCAATGTTTTCGATTATTCTGTTCGAGTTACAGGGAAGAGTCGACAAGAGTACAATCCTAAAGATTTGGACAAAATGGTTTGGTATGTGTTGAATAACCGTCCTGAGATACTACCTTATATCAAGTAAGTGCAATACTGCAGCTTATACATCATAATCTACTAAACTTGTAGCACATTCTTATATATTTAGATGTTTGACGCGATCACTATGTTGTGCAACATCTACAAAGAGGAGTTACTGCCGCAAAATCCAAGAAACATTGACAAACTGGTTATGGCAGGATTTGCGAAATGGTTCAAGAACCATGTAAGCTTTTGAAGTGCACTGTCAGTTTTTTGATATATTGAGTACATAAGATGATCAGCTTGTCTATTTTCTAACCATATGTTAAGAAGATGCGGGAGGATGGGCAGGCAGTTGATGATGCCCTTTACTCACTAGCAATGGGTCCTGATACTCGGGTAAGACATTATGAATCTTGCGATGTTGGAGATGTGCGCTACAACACCCTTGCACGAGACGAAGGCAGGAAGACACAAAACAGTGCCATCATGAGCACGGATACGTATGACAAAGAGACAACTGAAATGTATGCTAACATAACAGACATTGTTCAGTTGCAGTATATCTCCAGTTTCGAGGATCATCGGTGTGTGGTTCTGTTGTGCTGTCGTTGGTATAACCTGTTTTCTAGGATCGCAAAACCCAGAGCTGATGATTATTTCAAATCCATCAATGTCAAGGCGGCGTACCAGAGCAACGAGCCTTTTATTTTGGCAAATCAAGCAACACAGATATTTTTCTTGGAAGACACATTTGCACGTAGCGATGACTGGAGAGTATTGCAAAGGTTTGAGCAGAGGAATTCGTTTAATGAAGTTGCACAACAAGATGATGCTTACATTGCTCCTGATGTACAATATAACATAGATGTTCCTAATATCTTTGAGAACCATCATGTCAATGACGCCGGCGAAAAGATTGCCTGTCGTGCTGTGGACATACAAGAGTTGATCAAGAAGAAGCCAACGTTCGAGGACGTTGAGGATGAAGAAGAAGATGACACCATGGGGAATTACGATTCAGACTGATACACATGGCAAAGATGTTGACGCTGCTGCTGCGGATGATGATTACATTGCTTTTGTCGTATTTTCCTGTCAAAAGATGTTTTTTTATCTACTATGTGAAATTGTGTTTGCTATGACAACTGAAACCTGATGAACATGTTGGTTAGTATTTTGCTGTGAGAACATCACTTGTTATGTATGCTGATTTGTGTTTGGTGATTGTATGACAACTAAAACATGATGACATTGTTGTTTACTTGTACTCATATTTGGCTGTGAAACTTGAATTTGATGACATAGTTTACTGTAGGACTGCAATTTGCTCGACGTCTTCGAATGAGAACAAAGCTGACCTGACAGGGCCTCTGCTATTTATTTATTTTTATGAGCAAAAGGGGATACCCCCTGATTTCCGTTAATAGAAATCATTAGATGTTCACAACACTATGCCCAGCCTGCTACACATGTTTCATTCATTACTAGTTTCAGCAAAGTGCTCATGTCGTAGCCACTGAATACATCATGAGTGCTACATACACTGCAAATAAAGAGACAATTATCCTACAGAGCACATCGATTTTGCCCATTATCTTCACAAGCTCTTTCATCTCCTCATTGCTGTCAAGGCCGTTTAGCAGCTGTTGCTTGGCCATGATCAGATGAACTGCATCTTTAACCTTCTGCTCTGCATCTTCCTCTTCTGCTATTCCTTCAGTTACTTGTCCAACACCACAACCTGCTGGTATTGGGGTTCCTCGGCTAACCAAATAATCAACATAGTTGCATTCCCCCACATCAGCAACTTCCCAGAAATACAAATCACACGAATTTCCCTTTTCTGCACGAATCAAATTGGAAGATCATCAACCAAACTATTAAAAATAATCAGCAACTGAAAGCAGCAGAATAACACTTAAACATATTATTACCCCATGATTCAGGCATTTGTAGAAGCCTCGGCCAGGGTTGGGGATTGTGGTTGAGACGCTACGGATGACTCTGTGTGATTTGTAGCAGTGCCACCACACCAACGACAGCGGGTTGCGATGAGCAATAGGTTGCGGTGCGCGTGCCGGCGGAGGTGTGATGAGACCCATAGGCGATGGTACAGGTGGCGACTTGGCGCATATCTGGTTGTTGCCTGCTGAAGAGCAGGTGAACGAGCAGCCAGCGGACATGGTTGCTGCGGCCAGAGCTTCTGATGCTAGGCAGGGTAAGTAGAGAAGAGGAGAAGCGAATGTTGGATATGTCAGTTTCATTACTTGCAGAGTAGCATAGCACCATATATAGTCATAGTCTAGGTTTGGATTCGAACCAGCTACAGGAGCACGTCTTTCTTTTTTCTAAAACTCGGCAACGTCTCTTTACTGGTACACTAGCTTGTTCTCTATGCCTTCCCAAGTCTTTGATTTTCTTTCCCTTTTTTTGCGAGGAAGGAAGGAGGACAAAATTGAGAGTTCCTCGGACTCGAACCCAAGACCTCTCGGTTGAAATCCAAGGGTGCTAGTCACTTATGTGGCGAACGTTCCCTGTGAGGAGGATGATAGACGAACGCATTTTCTTCGCAGTTTTCTTCCTATATATAAAAAAGTATGCTACTTGGTGTCCGCTTAGTCAAAAAACGATTGTGCCAACCTTGACCGTTGGATTGACATTCAACGTCTATCGCGTTTTGTCAGGACCCCGACTCGATGTCACATCGATCTAGCTGGTAACACCTCATATCACTTTGCGGCCTCACGCACGGTATCCCCACGGGTGTCGTCTTACCTTTTCCCGGGACCGTTTGCGCCTTTTGGCTCACGTATATGATAGTGTCGCTAGCATCCATATGATAAAGAGCCCGGGCTGACATGACTAGTCGTAAACCCAAAGTGGCACAGACTTACAGGGACAGGCATCCATGACCCAGCTTCGAACGTGTCGGTCATCAGCAAGTGGGTCCGGGCTGTAGCACTGGGCTAGCAGGACTCCGGTACTCAAAGCGTGACATTTCCCCGAAGGGACAGACACAGGAACGAAGAAGGACACATGCCGGCCAGCCTAAGTGTTCCAGAGCAGTAGCAAGCTACCATGGCTCAGCGGCAACACTAGGAGACATTTCCCGGTAAGAGAGGCTACTAAAGATAAACAACTAGATAGTCAGATCCCACACATACCAAGCATTTCAATCATACACACAATATGCTCGATATGTGCAAATACAACGAAGCATCACAACATGACTCTATGACACAAGTACTTTATTTAAGGCTCAGTGAGCCATACATAACATACACAAAGGTACGGGTCTCACGACCCCACATACAAGTCATACAGTCATACAAACCAGCAGCGGAAGTAACTTGTCTGAGTACAGACAACTAGTAAAATAAAAGAGGCTTGGAAAGCCTAGCTATACTACGTGGTCCTTCACAAGCTCAGGGTCACCACCTGGGTCTTTAGCCTACTCATTGATGTCAACGTCTACATAGAACCCATCAGAAGGGGTTGCAGCGTCTTCTGTAAAAATGTAGATTATAGCAACATGAGTACAAAGGTACTCAGCAAGACTTACATCAGATCCTACATACATGCGTAGTATCAAGAAGGGTTGGTGGAGTTATTGCAGCAAGCCAGCTTTGACTCTTGGCTAGGCTATCCTACGATACTCCAACTGAAATGGTTTTGCGCACACGAGTCCACTACTCACCACTTCAATACACTACCGAGGATCCACCTCCGTCTTCCTACGGAAGAGCCATCCTCGGCACTCACACTTATCTTGAGGCTTTTAGTAGTTTCCATTTACTTGTCTATGAACTGTATAGGCAACCAAGTAGTCCTTTACCGCGGACGCGGCTATTCGAATAGATCATGTTAACCCTGCAGGGGGTACTTCTTCATACACGCTCTCACCACTTACCGTCGTTTACACGACATGTACTCGGCAACCTTCAAGCGGAAGCCCAACGTGGGTGTCGGCCACGACCTACCTAATCCCCTAAGCCTCCAGTCCAGGTTTATCGCCTATTCAGGTTCCATCCGCAGGGAGTCCAGCCGAGGTTTCCCATACGGCCCCGAACGATGTGAACAGGGTTCCCGAAATACCTAACGGGTATTCGGTACACCCGGCCACGTACCTACCGCATCACAGCCCACCCCTACGGTCAGCGCTGTCCACGGCCTCCAGTAGGCTACAAACACCAGAAACTACTTGCAACTCCTGGACGGAGAACTAGGGTGAATAAGAAGCCGAGAGGGTCCATTGGTTTCGGGCCCAATGCATGGTAGTAGCTGATTCTTAAATCACACATACAGATCTCAGTGCTTAAGGTCGGCTTCAATGAAACAACCCACCATGTACTCCTACATGGCCTCTCATCGATACCTTTACCAAATCGTGTTCACCACACCACTCTCATTACCGACATAATCATTTCACTCCAGCCCATCACCCCGATGAACCAGACCTGACACGACTCTAAGCATAGCAGGCATAGCAAGGTAGGAACAACACATACATATGGCTCAAGCAACTCCTACACATGCTAGTGGGTTTCATCTAGTTACTGTGGCAATGACAGGTCATGCAGAGGAAATGGGTTCAACTACCGTAGCACACAGCAGTTTGAATTGCATTGTCTTAATGCAGTAAAAGAGAGCAGGAGCGAGAACATGGGATTGTATCGATATGATCAAATGGTTGGTTGCTTGCCTGATGGTTCGATGCACTGATATGGTTCTTCGTTAGGGTAATCACGGTACTCCTCGGGGGCAGAACCTGTCGCAAAGGACATCGATACACAACCATCACCAAACAATGTGCAACAATATGATGCATGCATGAAACATGGCAATATGAGTGTGTTGGGCTAATGCAACTAAGAACAGAGGGGTCTGAACAAATTTGAATCAAGGATTCAAATTTTAAGTTCAAATATGGTCTTTTAAAGTGCTTTTCCTTGTTCTGCTTAAAATATCAATTTAACTTGTTTGGTCATGCATGAAAATAGTACAGATGGATAGATTGGATTTTTCTGATCATTTTTCATATATAATTTGTCCAATTTGGAGTTACAGAATAAAAGTTATGAATTTTTGAAGTTTAAATAATATTCTGGAATTTCCTGATTTAATTTAAATTCAGAAAATCAATTACTGCGTCAGCCTGACGTCAGTGTGACGTCAGCAGGTCAACGGAACAGGTCTGGGTCAAACCTGACAGTGGGTCCCGCATGTCAGGGTGATTATTTTAATTAAAATTTAATTAAAACTTATCCTGTTTAATTAACAGGGCTAGGCCCCACCTGTCATTGACTCAGGGGAGTCAACCAGGGCCCACCCGTGGTCAAAGTCAAAGTCGGCTGCCGGCGTTTAACCGCCGGCGAGCCCGACGCGGCGGCGGGAGTGGTTTTGGCCATTTCGGCCACCAGAGGGGCCGCGGAGACCACCGGAGTGGAGCTGAGGACAAACCACAGCTCTTGGCGGAGTCCGTTGGGGTCGGGGTGGCCGGAGTCGACGGCGGCGAGCTCGGCTGCGGCCGCCGGGGTTCGGTCGTGCACGGGAACGGGGTTGGAGCTCGAAGTCGAGCGAAGCGAGGCGCTAGGGATGCTCTACGGGGTCTTGCGAACTTGTTGGACTCGCCGGGGTGACCAAATGGTCACCGGAGCTGCGTCGACGGCGAGCTCGGCGACGGCGGAGGTTCGGCCGTGGTGGGGAGGAGGCTACGGTGGGGAAACGAGGGGGAGGAGAGGGGGAAACGGTGGCGTAGCTCACCGCGGTTGCAGTGGGCGTCGAAGTGGGCTCGGGGACGCGCTGGAGACGGCGAATCGACGGCGACGGTGGTCGGAGCCCGAAGAGGGGAACGGCGACGTGGCGGCGATGCAGGGCTTCCGGGGAGCTGTGGAGCGGTGGGGAGGAAGAGGGAGTCGAGGCGGAGCTCCTGAGCTAGTCGGGGAAGCGAGGGGTGGTCGGAGACGGCGGCTATGGCGAACGGCGGCGACGGTGGTGTTCGGCCGTGAGAGAGAGAGAGAGAGCAGCACGGGAGAGAGAGGGGGATAAGGCCAGGGGATCGGGGCGGCACCGAGAAGAAGCGCCGCGGCGTCGCGCTGGCGGGGGAGGCAGGCAGACGGGCTGGTGGCGTGGCGCTCCGGCCGTGCGCGCGTGCCGGCCACACGCCTGGCCGACTGGCGCCAGGAGGACGACGGCGGTGGTGGGCTGGGCTGGCTTGCTGGGCCGGCCAGCTGGCTGGGCCGCACAGGGAAGTTTTTCCCCTTTTTTTTCTGTTTCTGTTTTTATTTAATATATCTGCAACTTTGTTGAATTTAATAAAATACCTAGGCAACTTCAAAAATCACCAAATCACTCCTGGTCCATAGTTGGATTATTTCCAACATGAATCATTTTAGTTTGGAGATATTTGAGCATTTAAATATTTTATATTATTTTAAATGCCCAAATTCAAATATTTATGATTTAAATCAAAAACCCTAGGATGGCCTAGGAAAATGTGCACCACTTTTGGCAGAGGTTCTGAACCAAGGCAAAAATGATGGGCATTTTAGAAGGGCATTTCAGGTTCATTGAAAAATTATTTTAGTAACCCTAGTTGGTTTCAGAGGGGACTGGGGGTTCTGTCATCCCCATTTCAAGTTTCTGATGAAAGAGTAAACATGATGCAACACTCTAATGCATGACTAGCTAGGTTGTGACAACTCACCCCCACTCAAAAGAATCTCGTCCCGAGATTTGGGTTCCTTCGAGAAGAAGGCGGGATATTCAAGTCGAAGACGATCCTCCCTTTCCCAAGTTGCTTCATCCTCAGAATGGTGCGACCATTGAACCTTGAGAAACTTGATATTATGACGTCGCGTGGTACGTTCGGCCTGATCGAGGATACGAATGGGGTACTCTCGATATGTAAGATCATCTTGGAGATCAAGCGTTTCGTGGTCCACTTCACGGATAGGATCCGAGAAGCAACGCCTGAGTTGAGAAACGTGGAAGACATTGTGAACTCTGGAGAGGTGCGGAGGTAGTTCCAACTGGTAGGCAACTTCTCCTCGTTTGGCAAGAATGCGAAAAGGTCCAATGTAACGAGGAGCCAATTTGCCTTTGATACCGAAACGATGGGTTCCCTTCAGAGGGGTGACCCGAAGATAAGCCTTCTCGTCAACCTCGAAAGTCATAGCCTTATGTTTTCGGTCATATTGACTCTTTTGACGGGATTGGGCTGTTTTCAACTTTTCACGAACGATACGAACTTGTTCTTCTGCTTCCTGAATCATGTCCGGGCCAAAGAATTTTCTTTCCCCGGTCTCTGACCAGTTAAGGGGTGTTCGACATCGTCGTCCATAGAGAACTTCAAAAGGGGCTTTACCCAAGCTAGATTGATAGCTGTTGTTGTAAGCGAATTCGGCAAATGGAAGGCACTTCTCCCAGTCCATTCCGAATGAGATAACAGAGGCTCGAAGCATGTCTTCTAGAATTTGGTTGACGCGTTCCACTTGACCGCTCGACTGAGGGTGGAAGGCGGTACTAAAGGAAAGACGGGTTCCCATAGCATTTTGGAAACTTTCCCAAAATCGAGAGGTGAAAAGACTTCCTCGATCCGAGTTAATTTCCAAAGGAACACCATGGAGAGACACTATTCGGGAGATGTACAAATCTGCCAGCTGACTAGCGGTTATACTCTCACGAACAGGTAAGAAGTGGGCTACTTTGGAAAGATGATCGACCACGACGAAAATAGCATTATTCCCTCTCTTGGTCCTGGGAAACCCGGTAATGAAATCCATACCAATTTTATCCCATTTCCATTCAGGAATAGCTAAGGGTTGAAGGGTGCCAGCAGGCCGTTGATGCTCTGCTTTTACACGACGACAGACGTCGCAATTTGCAATATACTGAGCAATTTCTCTCTTCATCCTAGTCCACCAGAACCTCTGGCGTAGGTCCTGATACATCTTAGTACTACCGGGATGAATAGTGAGAGGAGATTCATGAGCTTCCTTAAGGATTAATCGCCTTAGGTTGCGCACTTTGGGAACTACTAGTCGATTCCCGAAGTATACGACTCCTTGATCATTAATGGAGAAACAATCCGCAATTCCTTTCTGAATGTTCCTCTTGATGCGGGAGATTCCCGGATCTACCTCCTGTGCTTTGATAATTTGATCCGTAAGGGTAGGTTTTGCCACCAAGGTGGAGAGAAAACCTTGAGGAACAATGTGAAGGTTAAGCTTCCAAAATTCCTCATGGAGAAGCGGTTGAATTTGTTGTAACATCAGGTTGTTACAATAAGATTTACGACTTAGCGCATCAGCCATGACGTTGGCTTTCCCTGGGGTGTAGGTTATTCCTAAGTCGAAGTCGGTGATCAATTCAACCCAACGTCTCTGCCTGAGATTCAAATCCGGTTGGGTGAAAATATACTTCAGACTTTGGTGATCAGTGAATATTTCGCAACGATTACCGAGGAGGTAATGTCGCCAGGTCTCAAGTGCATAGACTACGGCTGCAAGCTCTAGATCATGAGTAGGATAATTCTCCTCATGTGGGTGCAATTGCCGTGAAGCGTAGGCAATTACGTGTCGATCTTGCATGAGAATGCAACCTAGTCCTTATCGCGAGGCGTCGCAGTAGATAACAAAGTCCTTGGAGAAGTCTGGCGGTACCAGCACGGGAGCAGAAGTCAGGCGTCTTTTCAGTTCCTGAAAGCTGTGCTCACATTGTGGAGTCCATTCGAACTTCTTATCTTTCTTGAGGAGTTCGGTTAGAGGTTTGGCAACCTTGGAGAAGTTCTCGACAAAGCGACGACAATAGCTCGCTAAGCCTAGAAAACTCCGAACTTGCTTGACTGATTCAGGTGGAGTCCAGTTAAGGACGGCTTGAACTCGCTCAGGGTTAACAGCAATACCTTTACCAGATATTACATGACCCAGATAGGTCACTTCTGACAACCAGAATTCACATTTAGAAAATTTGGCATAAAGGCGATGCTCTCGAAGTTTCTTCAACACTAGCCTTAGATGTTCGGCATGTTCTTCCTCGTTCTTGGAGTAGATGAGTATATCATCGAGATAAACTACGACGAATTTATCCAAATACTCCATGAAGATTGAGTTCATTAACCGAGAAAAGGTGGCTGGAGCGTTGTTTAAACCGAAGGACATGAAGGTGTACTCGTATTGGCCATAACGAGTAACAAAGGCCGTTTTAGGAATGTCCCCGTTTCTGATTTTGATTTGATGGTAGCCCAACCTCAAATCCATCTTGGAGAAGACTGAGGATCCAGCGAGCTGATCATACAGGTCGTTGATCCTGGGAAGCGGGTATTTGTTCTTGATTGTGACCAAGTTGACAGGTCGGTAATCTACAACCATCCGGTCCGTACCATCCTTCTTCTTGATGAATAGGACGGGGCAAGCCCACGGAGATGAGCTAGGTCGGATGAAACCCTTTTTCAAGGACTCATCGAGTTGTTTCTTAAGCTCGGCTAGTTCTAGGGGTGCCATCTTATAGGGTCTTCTAGCAATCGGAACGGTTCCTGGAATGAGGTCTATTACGAACTCAACATCCCTGTCAGGTGGAACACCTGGCAATTCCTCTGGAAAGACATCCGGGAAGTCACGGACTACCGGAACGTCCTCAAGGTCTGGCAAAGGGCTGGCGTTAAGAGAATATAATTGTCGCTTGGCTATTCGGGTCAAGACATTGACTATCTTCCCCGAAGGATGGGTGAGTTGAACAGTCCTAGAGAAGCAATCAATTTGGGCATGATGAGCTGACATCCAGTCCATACCCAGAATGATATTAATATCTGAAGATTTAAGGGCTATCAAAGACGCAAGGAAAACAGGTCTGTCGACTTGGATCTCATTTCCATAACTTACCCTAGAGGTCTGCCATCTAGACCCAGGGGTAGAGATTTCCATAGTGGATGGCATGTCACAGAATGCAACGTTATGCAAACGAGCATAATTTTCAGATATAAAGGAATGAGAGGCTCCTGTATCGAAAAGGACAGATGCCGGGTGGCAATTAACAAGAAGCGTACCGAGAACGACGTTGGGATCCTCTTGAGCTTCTTCGGCAGAGACACAGTTGACATGGCCACGTGAAGCGGTGACCGGCTTGGCGTGGAATACTTTTCCTGTCGGCTTGCCACGGCCAACAGCTTTAGCAGATTGATTGGGGTTGGTCTGGGGGCATTCACGCATATAGTGACCAGATTCCCCACACTTGAAACAAGTCACGGAACTGGTACGTGGAGGAACATTATTGGTTGGACCCCCATAGGGCTTGGCTGGAGCAGACTATTGTACAGGGCGAGGCGCCTGGAAAGATGGCCTCGGTGTGAACCTGGGTGGCAGGGCGGTGTTGGGCACCCACACGCGGCGCTTCTGAGGACCAGCACCGGATGAGGAACCCGTGTCACGTCCATGCTTGCGTGTTGCGTCATAGTCAGTCTGACCAGTTTCAGCACTGATGGCTTTGTTGACAAGTTTCGAAAAAGATGTGCACTCATGCAGACGGAGGTCGCGGCGAAGCTCAGGACTAAGGCCCTTACGGAACCTTGCTTGCTTCTTGGCGTCAGTAGAAACTTCCTCAGTTGCATATCGGGCGAGATTACCAAACTCCCTGCTATAGGCATCCACAGAAAGTCGGCCTTGGGTGAAACTGCAAAATTCTTCACGTTTACGGTCCATGAGACCCTCCGGAATGTGATGTTCACGGAAAGCCTCGCTGAATTCAGCCCAAGTAGTGACATGGCCCGCTGGGCGCATAGCTCCCTAATTCTCCCACCATAGACTGGCGGGGCCTTCAAGATGATATGCAGCAAAGGTGACCTTGTCAGCCTCCGCTACCAGCGCGGAACGCAGTTTGTGAGAGATACTGCGAAGCCAGTCATCAGCGTCGAGAGGCTCGACGGAGTGGTGGAACGTGGGTGGATGCAATTTGATAAAATCACTGAGTGACACCACGTTAGCCCTCTGATGGTGTGCTGTATTCTGTTCAATACGCTCCAACAAACGGTTTGTCTCCCGCTTGTTTCTCTCAGCTTCCATCATCACCTCGGCGAGTGAAGGAGGATGAGGCAGATTTTCATTCCTGGCTTCACTGCCTTCGGCCTGCTCTTGGGAAGCAGGGTTAGCGCGCGTGTTGACCATCCTAGGTAAACAAGACAATGATTTAGTCAGGATGGTAAAATTCCGACATAGGATATAGAATGTAAGGAATAACTCGAAATGCAAGATGATCATCCGTATGACATGGTAGATACAGAAACTGCTTCTTTTATTCCATCGTCATACACACCATACAGGGTTTAGTACAAGACCAAACAAAGTACTATTACGGTGAAAGAGGATTACATCTCATCGGAGGCATTCCAAGCTCTTATACATTATTTTTCTACATCTCCGGAAGAGTACAAACTAGGTCATATCCCACGAGTCACGCGGGACGATAGAGGACACAGCTAGTGCGAACTAGTGATACTACCACTAACTCAGACCGATCCGTAGTAGTCCTCGTAGAAGTCGCCTCCATAGCCTGGAAGTTCAACATGATCATCCGGAAACAGACGGTCTCGCGGAGCTTGTGGTCCATAGGGGCTAGGATGAGGCCTTGGACCAACAAACGGTGGCCTGCGGGGACCGCGAGGTGGGGTGATGCCTCCTACATCACGCCAAACCATCACGTCTGGCAGAGCAGATCTCACAGGATAGAGGTCGCGCATATCTGAATATCCAGCTTGCACCGCCGGTGCGAACCGAGTCAAAGTGGCCCAGTGGTCAGCACGGGTATTGAAGAGCTCTAACCTCAAGGCCCGATTTTCACGGTCCTTATCCTCGAGCATCTCAGCAGTGGTGCGAGTCCGTGAATCCTCCTGGGTGGGGTCAGCATAGATAGCCTGGAGATACCCTTGTGCTCCCGGAAGTGATCCTGGCATATACCGGAAATCAGAGTCCCGAAATAACCCAGATCTGACTCGCATAATGGTCATCATAGAGTAGGCGGCGTCCTGCACAGCCATCTCAATAGAAACCCCGAGTCCATAGGAGCAGTGAAGAGGCTCGGTGGATCCAGGATAAGATGGAAATATCCTGACAGTGCAGAGATACTGGCTTTGATTAAAGTCTCGGAATTGCTCTTCGACCGTGTACTCGGGATACCAGCGATATCCAGCCTCAGTCATTACCCTGACCAACTTAGCAGTATGGCCGGGTACATCTAGGCATCGAGTCAGGCGAACCACTTGATTGAGGTCGCGAGTGGCCATCTGAAAGCATAATCATAATGCAAAGGCATTAGAATTTCTAGCAAAATTTCGGCAGCATAACAGCTGTAAATGCTCAAAAAGGATTTGAGACATTTGACAAAGGATTTCGTACACACTCAACATCACCATATCAAAGTTCTGAAACCATTCTGGCAACATAATGTGGTAGTAGAACTGAACTAGGTTGGTAACCATCAAACTTATAAGGTACTACTGATTAGTAACTCGTGATCCTGATAGAGAGAACAGATCCTAATTCCTTAACCCCCGGTGGAAGAATGGACTGACTCAGATCAGAAAGTCATAAGGTATAAGGAGTAAAAAGAGCCTTACGTTCCAACCCACAAACAATTCCCCTACATATAACTAAAGAATTTCTAGACTCAACATCGACCAGTTTGGCTTGGAGAACCTACAGGCAGTCCGGCTCTGATGCCAACGCTGTCAGGACCCCGACTCGATGTCACATCGATCTAGCTGGTAACACCTCATATCACTTTGCGGCCTCACGCACGGTATCCCCACGGGTGTCGTCTTACCTTTTCCCGGGACCGTTTGCGCCTTTTGGCTCACGTATATGATAGTGTCGCTAGCATCCATATGATAAAGAGCCCGGGCTGACATGACTAGTCGTAAACCCAAAGTGGCACAGACTTACAGGGACAGGCATCCATGACCCAGCTTCGAATGTGTCGGTCATCAGCAAGTGGGTCCGGGCTGTAGCACTGGGCTAGCAGGACTCCGGTACTCAAAGCGTGACATTTCCCCGAAGGGACAGACACAGGAACGAAGAAGGACACATGCCGGCCAGCCTAAGTGTTCCAGAGCAGTAGCAAGCTACCATGGCTCAGCGGCAACACTAGGAGACATTTCCCGGTAAGAGAGGCTACTAAAGATAAACAACTAGATAGTCAGATCCCACACATACCAAGCATTTCAATCATACACACAATATGCTCGATATGTGCAAATACAACGAAGCATCACAACATGACTCTATGACACAAGTACTTTATTTAAGGCTCAGTGAGCCATACATAACATACACAAAGGTACGGGTCTCACGACCCCACATACAAGTCATACAGTCATACAAACCAGCAGCGGAAGTAACTTGTCGGAGTACAGACAACTAGTAAAATAAAAGAGGCTTGGAAAGCCTAGCTATACTACGTGGTCCTTCACAAGCTCAGGGTCACCACCTGGGTCTTTAGCCTACTCGTTGATGTCAACTTCTACATAGAACCCATCAGAAGGGGTTGCAGCGTCTTCTGTAAAAATGTAGATTATAGCAACATGAGTACAAAGGTACTCAGCAAGACTTACATCAGATCCTACATACATGCGTAGTATCAAGAAGGGTTGGTGGAGTTATTGCAGCAAGCCAGCTTTGACTCTTGGCTAGGCTATCTTACGATACTCCAACTGAAATGGTTTTGCGCACACGAGTCCACTACTCACCACTTCAATACACTACCGAGGATCCACCTCCGTCTTCCTACGGAAGAGCCATCCTCGGCACTCACACTTATCTTGAGGCTTTTAGTAGTTTCCATTTACTTGTCTATGAACTGTATAGGCAACCAAGTAGTCCTTTACCGCGGACGCGGCTATTCGAATAGATCATGTTAACCCTGCAGGGGGTACTTCTTCATACACGCTCTCACCACTTACCGTCGTTTACACGACATGTACTCGGCAACCTTCAAGCGGAAGCCCAACGTGGGTGTCGGCCACGACCTACCTAATCCCCTAAGCCTCCAGTCCAGGTTTATCGCCTATTCAGGTTCCATCCGCAGGGAGTCCGGCCGAGGTTTCCCATACGGCCCCGAACGATGTGAACAGGGTTCCCGAGATACCTAACGGGTATTCGGTACACCCGGCCATGTACCTACCGCATCACAGCCCACCCCTACGGTCAGCGCTGTCCACGACCTCCAGTAGGCTACAAACACCATAAACTACTTGCAACTCCTGGACAGAGAACTAGGGTGAATAAGAAGCCGAGAGGGTCCATTGGTTTCGGGCCCAATGCATGGTAGTAGCTGATTCTTAAATCACACATACAGATCTCAGTGCTTAAGGTCGGCTTCAATGAAATAACCCACCATGTACTCCTACATGGCCTCTCATCGATACCTTTACCAAATCGTGTTCACCACACCACTCTCATTACCGACATAATCATTTCACTCCAGCCCATCACCCCGATGAACCAGACCTGACACGACTCTAAGCATAGCAGGCATAGCAAGGTAGGAACAACACATACATATGGCTCAAGCAACTCCTACACATGCTAGTGGGTTTCATCTAGTTACTGTGGCAATGACAGGTCATGCAGAGGAAATGGGTTCAACTACCGTAGCACACAGCAGTTTGAATCGCGTTGTCTTAATGCAGTAAAAGAGAGCAGGAGCGAGAACATGGGATTGTATCGATATGATCAAATGGTTGGTTGCTTGCCTGATGGTTCGATGCACTGATATGGTTCTTCGTTAGGGTAATCACGGTACTCCTCGGGGGCAGAACCTGTCGCAAAGGACATCGATACACAACCATCACCAAACAATGTGCAACAATATGATGCATGCATGAAACATGGCAAAATGAGTGTATTGGGCTAATGCAACTAAAACCAGAAGGGTTTGAACAAATTTGAATCAAGGATTCAAATTTCAAATTCAAATATGGCCTTTTAAAGTGCTTTTCCTTGTTCTGCTTAAAACATCAATTTAACTTGTTTGATCATGCATGAAAATAGTACAGATGGATGGATTGGATTTTTCTGATCATTTTTCATATATAATTTGTCCAATTTGGAGTTACAGAATAAAAGTTATGAATTTTTGAAGTTTAAATAATATTCTGGAATTTCCTGATTTAAATTAAATCCAGAAAATCAATTACTGCGTCAGCCTGACGTCAGTGTGACGTCAGCAGGTCAAAGGAACTGGTCCAGGTCAAACCTGACAGTGGGTCCCGCATGTCAGGGTGATTATTTTAATTAAAATTTAATTAAAACTAATCCTGTTTAATTAACAGGGCTGGGCCCCACCTGTCATTGACTCAGGGGAGTCAACCAGGGCCCACCCGTGGTCAAAGTCAAAGTCGGCTGCCGGCGTTTAGCCGCCGGCGAGCCCGACGCGGCGGCGGGAGTGGTTTTGGCCATTTCGGCCACCAGAGGGGCCGCGGAGACCACCGGAGTGGAGCTGAGGACAAACCGCAGCTCTTGGCGGAGTCCGTTGGGGTCGGGGTGGCCGGAGTCGACGGCGGCGAGCTCGGCTGCGGCCGCCGGGGTTCGGTCGTGCACGGGAACGGGGTTGGAGCTCGAAGTCGAGCGAAGCGAGGCGCTAGGGATGCTCTACGGGGTCTTGCGAACTTGTTGGACTCGCCGGGGTGACCAAATGGTCACCGGAGCTGCGTCGATGGCGAGCTCGGCGACGGCGGAGGTTCGGCCGTGGTGGGGAGGAGGCTACGGTGGGGAAACGAGGGGGAGGAGAGGGGGAAACGGTGGCGTAGCTCACCGCGGTTGCAGTGGGCGTCGAAGTGGGCTCGGGGACGCGCTGGAGACGGCGAATCGACGGCGACGGTGGTCGGAGCCCGAAGAGGGGAACGGCGACGTGGCGGCGATGCAGGGCTTCCGGGGAGCTGTGGAGCGGTGGGGAGGAAGAGGGAGTCGAGGCGGAGCTCCTGAGCTAGTCGGGGGAGCGAGGGGTGGTCGGAGACGGCGGCTATGGCGAACGGCGGCGACGGTGGTGTTCGGCCGTGAGAGAGAGAGAGAGAGCAGCACGGGAGAGAGAGGGGGATAAGGCCAGGGGATCGGGGCGGCACCGAGAAGAAGCGCCGCGGCGTCGCGCTGGCGGGGGAGGCAGGCAGACGGGCTGGTGGCGTGGCGCTCCGGCCGTGCGCGCGCGCCGGCCACACGCCTGGCCGACTGGCGCCAGGAGGACGACGGCGGTGGTGGGCTGGGCTGGCTTGCTGGGCCGGCCAGCTGGCTGGGCCGCACAGGGAAGTTTTTCCCTTTTTTTTCTGTTTCTGTTTTTATTTAATATATCTGCAACTTTGTTGAATTTAATAAAATACCTAGGCAACTTCAAAAAATCACCAAACTATTCCTGGCCCATAGTTGGATTATTTCCAACATGAAACATTTTAGTTTGGAGATATTTGAGCATTTAAATATTTTATATTATTTTAAATGTCCAAATTCAAATATCTATGATTTAAATCAAAAACCCTAGGATGGCCTAGGAAAATGTGCACCACTTTTGGCAGAGGTTCTGAACCAAGGCAAAAATGATGGGCATTTTAGAAGGGCATTTCAGGTTCATTGAAAAATTATTTTAGTAACCCTAGTTGGTTTCAGAGGGGACTGGGGGTTCTGTCATCCCCATTTCAAGTTTCTGATGAAAGAATAAACATGATGCAACACTCTAATGCATGACTAGCTAGGTTGTGACACGTTTCTCCAGCCTCTTCTTCCTCGAGCCGCCAAAGCCAAACCAGCGCCGGCGGGACCGCCTGCTCCCGCCTCCCACGGCTAGCTGTGATCTTCCCCGACTCCTGTTCGTTCCCGTCCGAGGCCTCACCATCGTCCTCCGCCTTGGTTCGCTCGCCACGGCGCCGCCCTCCGGTGTTGTCAACATGGTCAACAATCGAGAGGAATAAGGAGATGACTGTACATGGTGAGGATGACAGTAGGGACCTAGCAGCGCGCGCAGTAAATTTGTTTTTTCGGGACGGAGAAGGGTATCAATTGGGTTGTGCGGGACCCGTAGCCCGTCTAGCCCAGGCTTTTATTTCATATGTTCAGCACATGACCAGCCTAGTTTGTTTTTTTCCTTTCTGAAAAATGGCTAATAAACTATTTTGTTTTCTGCAGAATAACCAACATAGGCCTACTTGCTTTTCTACGCCTTGCTGGGCCGGAAATCTTTCAAGACGAGGAGGGATGCATTTTGCCCATAAAATGGGCTATAAGTAATAAGAAATGGGCTATAAGTAATAAGAAATGGGCTGTAAAATGGAAAAATACAACAAACAAGCAATTAGTTCCAAAATACTGTATTCTTTCGGATTTTGATATTTTAAATTTCATTGTTTTTGTGCGGGTAAAATTTCATTGAATTTAAATTAAGGTATATTTAGATTTAAAATTAATTTTAATCTGGCTAGAAATTTTGGGCTGTATACTATTTGGGACTAATTTGGAGGCTGACTTGTGGGTCTACTAGGTTGACGTGTACTTTGGTTTTGTCAACTTAGTCCACAAACGATTCTAGCAGCAGTGACCGTTGGATGTTACTCCAACGGCCGTGCTGCTTCTTCAATATCTGATCTTCTTGCTGCAGCCGCCCAAACCAGCGCCGGTGGGACTGCCTGCTTCCGCCTCCCGTGGCCGGTTGTGCTGCCGCACAGGCTCCACCGCCCCACCCTACTTCATTGCTGGCCAGGCCATTCCTCTACTCACCCACACCTTTCTGTTATTTTCCGGCGATGGCAGCCCGACCAATAAACCCTCGTACTCCCCACCGCATGGGCAACCATTGCCGAGTCTTCCCCGGCTCCGTGTCGTTCCCTTCCTAGGCCTCGCCGTCGTCCACCGCCATGGTGCTCTCAGCGTGGCCTGGTTAACGTGGTCAACGAACGACATCCATCGGCCGTGGACTGTACGCGCAAAATAATGATTCCTCCACCTGATAGCTGGGACCCACCGAAAGGGCCTCTGTATTTCATGAAAAAACGTTCCTCCCGCTGACATGTCGGACCCACCAGCTATATCTTTGCACGCAAGGAAGTGCCTCCTTATTACGCACAAAAAAATGAATACCCACCCTGCTAGCTGGGACCCGCCATAGTGGGAGGATGACTTGTGGGCCAACTAAGTTGACGAGGATGGAGGGCTTTGTCAACTTACTCAATATGAACGATTCTAGCTCCAGTGACCATACGATGTCCATCCAACGGCCATAGTGCTTCTTCAACCTCCGGTCTTCTTGCTCCAGCCGCCCAAAGCAGCGCCGGTCATGCCGCATGCTCCTGCCTCCCGTGGCCGGCTGTGTTGCCGCGGAGGCCTCACCGCCCTTACTATTCCCACCGCTGGCCAGGCCCTGCGGCGACGACATCCTCACACCGCAGCCGAACCAGTGAACCCTCGTACTCCTCTCGGCGCGGGCTTCCACTGCCGTGTCTTTCCCGGTTCCGCGTCGTCCCCTTCCTAGGCCTAGCCGCCGTCCACCGCCGTGGTGCTCTCGGCGCGGCCTGGTCAACATGGTCAAGGAACGACTTCCATCAGATGTGGACTGTACGTGGAGAGGCTGACAGCTGGGTCCACGGCCGCAGCAAGGAAGTGCCTCCTTATTACGCCGAAAATAATGATTCCTCCACCTGACAGCTGGGACCTACCGGACGGGCCATTGTATTTCACGAAAAAAACGTTTCCCCCTGACTGCTGGGACCCACCAGCTTCATCTTCGCACACAAGGAAGTGTGTCCGGGCAAAAAAAAAATGATTCGCCCCCCTGACTGCTGGGACCCACCAGCTACACCTTCGCACGCAACGAAGTGCGTCCGGGAAAAAAACAAAACAAAACGATTCGCCCCCCTGACTGCTGGGACCCACCAGCTACATCTTCACAGGCAAGGAAGTGCCTGACAGTCGGGACCCACCTGGTCGAAGCGTACGTAGCGTTGTCATCCTGGTCGCGAATGTGTACGTACATACTGGTCGATGTATAAGCGCGCACGTGTCGTAGTAGAGGCGCACACGTAGCATGTACACGTACGTACATCGGCCAGGGTGCAAGAAAGAAAATACGGGCACGTATGTGTACATACGGGCGGGGTCTTGAACACCTACTCGCGCATACGTACGGCCAGGGCTCGTGTACATGGCTGGGTCGGAACGGAGAAAGAGCATGTTCGTCGTGTTCATGGAGAGGAACGGAATGCGTCGTGTTCATGGGGAGGCAACGGGAATGCGTCATGTTCATCGGGAGGCAACGGAACGCGTGGGAGCCAACCGGCTGGGTCGAAACGGAATGCGTGGTCGTGTTCATCGGGAGGGCTTGGATGGAACAGGCGATGGAAACGAGGCCTGGCGTACTGCACAACGGAGGAAACAACCTTGTGTTCGACCGGCCACGTTCAAAACGGGATCCTGTTCATCGGGAGGGGTCTGGCGTACCGCAAAACAGAGGAAACGGACCTCCTACGGTCGAAACGGGGGTCCTGTTGATCGGGAGGGGTGTGGCGTACCACAAAACGGACGAAACGGACCTGCTACGGTCGAAACGGGGGTCCTGTTCATCGGGAGGGGTGTGGCGTACCGCAAAACGGACGAAACTGACTTGTGTTGGAGCGCTACGGTTGAAACGGGGGTCCTGTTCATCGGGAGGGGTGTGGCGTACCGCAAAATGGGACTCCATGGGATACTGTTCATCTCCACCGTCGACCTCCTCCAGCCTCCACGGGCTACCCTCGACCTCCTCCAGCCTCCACGGGTTCCTGTTCATCCAGCCTCCACTGCGCACTACTCCACCGGCTCCTGTTCAACCACCCCTCCACGGGAACCCCTCCACCGTCTACTATTCATCCAGCCCTCCAGACCACGGCGTCCTGTTCAACCACCCCTCCATGGCCACCCCTCCACCGTCTACTGTTCATCCACCCCTCCACATGACGGGGTCCTGTTCATCCAGAAGCAACGACACCGCTCACTGTTCATCCAAACCCCCCGTAACGCTCACTGTTCATCCAATCGATCAGCTTCAGTTAGCAGCAGTAACAAAGGAATCGCTCCATCGGGTTCAGTTAATAGCCATCGATCGATCGCTCGGGTTCAGTAACGCGTAGCCTACAGTGCAATCGCTCGAGTTCAGTTTAGAGCCCAACGCCTCGCTCGGGTTCAGTTAGAGCCAACGCCTCGCACACACGCGCGTACGTGTATGAGAGAAATGCGCATCGCTTGGCCCCCGACCACCCATCGTAACCGGCAACTCCCTGAAATTTTCCTTGCCCTCGCTTCTACCACGGTTTTTTCCGGCATGGACGGCCCAAAGAATGTCATGCAACTGCGTCTCCGGCCCGCCCAGGACGAAAAGCCCATTTTCTGTCATGATTTTTTGTCATAGAAGTAGGAGCCCCACCACATCTATGATGATACCGGGTTTTGTCACAATTATCGTCATAGAAGTGTCATATGTATGACATAATTTTTTTTCGTTCGGCCCAAAATGTCACGGATGTGTCTTTTTTTTGTAGTGAACTCCGGCGACCTCGACCCTCAAGCCGCGCGTTCGCCGCCCGCTCTCCTCCTCTCCATTGCACAGCACCCCGCCGCCGATCTGCTTCCGCATGCCGCCACCGACGACAACCGCGCCAGAGTGAACGCGCTCCGCCGTCGCCACCGAACTCTGCCGCGTGCGCCGCCCCTCACCAACACGTCGCCGCCCAGCCTCATCATCGCCGGATCCGGGGGCGCCATGCCCGGATCCGCCCGCCCGCTCGCCGGTGAACCTCCCCTCGCCGGACTTCCTCCCGGAGCCGTCGTCGCCCTTGCCCCAATCCAGGTGGGATTGGGAGGACGAGCGTCCGCTCGTGGGCCCCGTCCTCCCCATCTGCGTCAGGCCCACCCCTGAGGCCCAGCGTGCCACGGCCCTCCTGCCTCGTCCGCCGTCATGGGCCGAGCCCACTGGGTGAGCGTCGCCTCGCTATCCCTCACCCTGGGTGATTTTCACTATTCTGCGCTCAACCCTGTTTTTCACCAAGTCCCTGCATCTTATCATCGTATATGCATTTTGAGTGGCTTGTAATGTTTAACCTGTGCATCCTATAGAGATGATCTGAACATACAAATTGTTGTACTCTTCGTGCTCTTTGTGATGGTGGTGGTTGCATCCATATAGGAGTTCATCTTGACTTGTTAATCCTTGTTGCAAAAGTGCTATATGATGTTAACTGCTGCTTGTTAACAGAACTTGATGATTTGTCTTTTTCATTGCATTGTGTGTGTGCATCCTATCAGCATGATGTCTACATGTTTTAGAAGCATTTTCATGCCATATTTACAGGGGTGTAATACATGTGTTCTTATATGCCCTGTAGTGACTGCATCAAGCTTGTGAAGTGGGATACTTGCTGTTAATTTTCTATCAATGCTGAAACTGCTATATCATGTTGCCATGTTTGCTTGATGCTACCAATTAATCCATGCATATTCTGGAGATTCTTAGTTGACAAGTTTTGATTTCTATGTTATTATCTACCATGCCATGCCTTTTGATGCCTCATATATGTCCTGTAGCATATGTTTTCATTGTCATGAACATGCTTATATAATGTTCCAGATTTCTGTTAACTTCATGATGCCTTGTTTTGAGCTTGCTATTGTTTGATCCATGCTTATTCTGGAGATGCTCCAATTACATGTTTTGTAGTAGGCTATTATTACTATGTTCACATGCCATATTTGATAATTTTGGATGTCATATGCCTCTGTTTCATGTTTGCAAACATGCTATCATAATATTGCTGTTTTACACTTGCTGAAACTGTTTCAAAATTCAATCTTGTCATGTTGGTTCCCACTAATCCATGAGCCATATGTCTATGATGCCAGGATGTTATTTGCTATTTGTTATGTGTACTTTGATGTCATGCCCCTGGTTGCTATATAAACTTGCTGTAGCGTGTCTCTTTCTTGCTCTCAAGTTGCCATCGTATTAACTCTGCTCATGCATATGCTGCTTTGTTATAAAGTTGCATTTTTCATTGATCATATTGGTTTAATCTTGATTCCTATGAACCTGAACCTTAATGATATTTCAAGTATGTTATCTGTAAATGAAGTGCATGTCAAGTTTGTGCTCATAAGATTCCTTTAGCATGTTGTTTTGATATTTACAAAGTGCCTACTTGCTGTTTTTGGCAGATTGTCGTTATATCTTGTTTGGAGTGTATGTGTTGCACCGTTGCTCCGTTTTGAGCATGCTCTATATGAAATTTGCTTATAATTGCATGTAGTTTCAAATTATCATGTTGCATCCATGTGTTGAGAGTGTTTTCTTGATGTTTGAATGTATTTTGCATCAATGCCATGTTTAACTTGTTTTGCTCATATCTTCTAGGCCATAGCTCCGAATTAAATGAACTTTATATGTAACTTGACTAAAATTTCATGTAGATCATCATGATGCATTTTAACTTGATGTTTAACAACTTCAACTTAAGGTTTATTCAGATCTGAACTAATTTCGAAATTTGCATATGAGGACTTACCGGATTTGTTATATGTTGTTTCCGGCCTCATTTAAACTTGTTTTGATGTGTTGCTCTTGTATGCATCATCTCTTGCCATGAGTAGCATCATATAACCTTTGTCATGCATCATGCTTGGTGGTGCATCATGTCATGTTTATGTGTTGTGTGTTTACCGTGGTGTTTACTTCTTTCCAGTTGTGCTTCTTCTCGATAGTTACTGTTTCGTTGCGATCGTGAGGATTCGTTCGACTATGCTTGGTTCGTATTCGCCTGTTCGTCTTCTTCATGGACTCGTTCTTATTCCTAGAGGGATTTCAGGCAAGATGACCATCACCCTGGATCTCACTACTATCATTGTTATGCTAGTTGCTTTGTTCTATCGCTATGCTGTGCTACCTATCTCTTGTTTATCAAGCCTCCCAAATTGCCATGTCAGCCTCTAACCTTTTCACCTTTCCTAGCAAACCGTTGTTTGGCTATGTTACCGCTTTTGCGCAACCCCTCTTATCGCGTTGTTAGTTGCAGGTGAAGTTGAAGATTGCTCCATGATGGACAGGATTATGTTGGGATATCACAATATCTCTTATTTAATTAATGCATCTATATACTTGGTAAAGGGTGGAAGTCTCGTCCTTATGCCTAGTGTTTTGTTCCACTCTTTCCGCCTTAATTTTTGTCATACCGGTGTTATGTTCCTTGATTTTGCATTCCTTACGCGGCGGGGTGTATGGGAACCCCTTGACAGTTTGCTTTGAATAAAACTCCTCCAGCAAGGCCCAACTTTGGTTTTACATTTGCCTAA
This sequence comes from Triticum dicoccoides, assembly GCF_002162155.2. Lineage (NCBI taxonomy): Eukaryota > Viridiplantae > Streptophyta > Magnoliopsida > Poales > Poaceae > Triticum > Triticum dicoccoides. Next base: position 320,916,547 of record NC_041389.1, on the reverse strand, counting down.
CAACCTGTAACCTTTCCCTTGGGAGTAATTAACCCGATGGTCATCTTTATTTTAAACCCCCCAGGTCAGTGCTTCTCTAAGTGTTGGTCCGAACCGAGCAGTCTGCAGGGCCACCTCGGGGAAACTTGAGGGTTGGTTTTACTCGTAGCTTGTCTCATCCAGTGTGCCCTGAGAACGAGATATGTGCAGCTCCTATCGGGATTTGTCGGCACATTCGGGCGGTCTTGCTGGTCTTCTTTTACCATAGCCGAATTGTCTTGTAACCAGGATTCCAAGGCTGATCGGGACTTCCAGGGAGAAGGAATATCCTTCGTTGGTCGTGAGAGCTTATAATGGGCTAAGTTGGGACACCCCTGCAGGGTTTAAACTTTCAAAAGCCGTGCCAGCAGTTATGTGGCAGATGGAATTTGTTAATATCCGGTTGTAGAGTACTTGACACTTGACTTAATTAAAATGCATCAACCGCGTGTGTAGCCGTGATGGTCTCTTCTCGGCAGAGTCCGGGAAGTGAACACGGTTTGGGTTATGTATGAACGTAAGTAGTTTCAGGACCACTTCTTGATCACTTCTAGCTCCTCGACCGTTGCGTTGCTTCCCTTCTCGCTCTTATTTGCGTATGTTAGACACCATATATGCTTAGTCGCTGCTTCTTCCTCACCACTATCCGTTCCATTCCCATTAAGCTTTGCTAGTCTTGACACCCATGGTAATGGGATTGTTGAGTCCTCGTGGCTCACAGATTACTACAACAACAGTTCCAGGTGCAGGTTTTGCAATGATCATGACGATGTTTGCTTGTTTTTGAGTTCTTCTTCGGCTTCTTCTTCGATCAGGGGATAGGTTCCAGGTCGGCAACCTGGGCTAGCAGGGTGGATGTCGTTTGAGTTCCTGTTTGTGTTTCATCCGTAGTCGGATGTTGCTCTTGTGTACGATGATGTTGTATTCATGTGGCATTGTATGCCTCTGCTTTGTAACCCCAACTATTATGTAATGGTACGATGTAATGATATCCACCTTGCAAAAGCGTCTCCAATATGCGCTTCTATCCTTGGTGGGACATTCGAGTTCCTTTAGGACATGGTCGCATATTGGGCGTGATAAGTTGGTATCAGAGCCTCGACCGACCATAGGAGCCCCCCTTGATTGTTCTTAGCATGGCCGTTGTCGAGTCTAGAAGAAAACTATTTCTGAGTCTAGTTATATCAGAGAGTAGGAATTCTTTTTACTCCTCAGCCCCTTCGTCGCTCTGGTCAGGAATCTTGACGTAGGTGTTTTGAATTACTCCTCTTCCACTTCAAATTTTTCTTTAGGATCACGTGGTTAGTTTTTCGTTCGTTGGTTCTCAGCTCTTTTGATCTGGTGCATTTTCTCGTCAAGTCGATTCGACCTCCTTGTTTTCCCAAGATCAATCCTCAGTTGTTTTATTTTCCCACCCGCCCACCCTTTTTTCTTCTTCGAGCCGGAGTTCGTAATCGAGTATCCATCCTACTCGTGTGAAGCCTTTGCATTCTTTCAACCAGTGTTTTCTATTCAAGTTATTCGTTGGTTCCCCCTTCCAAGTTGCCTTTGTTTTTTTTCCGCCCTCCCACCCTCTTCTTCCCGGAGCCTGAGTCTCTTTCGAGCATCAATTTCATTTATGCGGAACCTCTTCAGTCTTCCCTCAATCATCTCAACCGGTGAATTCTCGTCTCGTTTGACATTATTCACCTCTTTTTCTTTCTAGTGGATTCAATTCAAGTTTTTCGGGTTGATCATATTCTTTTCCTTGGATCAAGTGTTTCCCTGATCGTTCGCCTCTTGCCAGTTTATCCTTCCTGAGTACTCAAGACATCTCAGGAGATTCGTCTGTGTTCGGATTACCTCGAGGTTGTCACCTCATTCATGTCTTTCAATTGTTCTGGTGCATCATCAATCTGTTCAACAATCCTTTTTCAATGTTGTTTTCTTTTAGTGGGCCCTAACCCACAGGTCTTTTCCCAGGATCTTACCTGACTCTTCTAATTATTCCGGAGCCATTCCTAATTCTTTTCAGAGTTTGACGCAAGAATGGATTCCATCAGTCACATGCCTTCTCCATGATCATTTTCAAATTCTTTTCATCTTGGGTTCAACCTCTTCGCTTCCCATTCTCCCGGAGTATCTCTACAATTTTGGTGGTGTTTCTCGTCGTCATTTGAAGATCGAAGAAGAGTTTTTCCTCTAAATCTTGCCCGTTCTCCCGAAGATTCACGGTTCTAGCTTCATGTTATCCTCTCGAATTATTCCATTTGTCAGATATTCATTTATTACCCATCCGGAGTATGTCAGAAGTTGTTTTCCCGTTTCTTTTCACCGGAGGCCATCATTCCAGAAGAATTCTTCGTCCTCACATTTCAGCTACCGTTATCCAATTATCCCGGCGCTTCATTCAAGTGTTCTTTAATCAGCTCGTGGTCTCGTTGTTCTTTTGCATCTAAATCCCCTCGAGCATATTTGTTCTTCTAATTCTTCCTGGTGATTCATTCTCTTTCATTGGCCATTTTCGAATTTTTACGGTGGTTCCTTCAGATTCCTTTTCCATTGTCATCATTTTAGTTCATTCGTTCCTATCAATCCTACCGGTGGTTCATGAAGACTTTCTCAAGTTTTGCGCCATATACCCCTCAATCCTTTCCAACAAGAATAACTAGTATGCAAAATCCATTGCTTGTCATCAATTTAATTTGATGAAGGAAAAGCATAAAATAAATCTTATTCTTATTTCTTCCAAGTGATTAATCCCTTCCTTCGGAGTTTGTTCATGATGAGTAATTTCGCGCTTCGAAGTGTTTTCATCTTTTCTTTCCCAGAGTTCAAATTTCCTAGGCCATTTCGTCGGAACCTCCATCCAAATCACCACAAGGTTTAATCTTATTCTTTCATCCTTCTTTCTATCTCATCATCCTTTTTTGTCACCGGAGATCTTCATGGTGGTTCTTCATGATTTAATTCATTCTTCAAGAGTTCATCAAGATTTTGTTGGAGCAGTTCAAGTATCTTTTCTTCTCGCGTCTCGAAGTGCAAATAATTCTCCATTTTCTTCTGAAGTGGAGTTTTGCATTTCTTCTTTCTTCTTAGATATTCAGACATTGGTTGTGGTATAATTTCACCTCAAGTTTTGAGTTGTTTTTGATAAGTCCACAACAAGCTTATTCTTTCGTTGTTGATTTTCTCAACAACTCCGTTCAATCCTTCCTTCTAAGTTCCTTTCATTCCACTATTTCAATTCTTCGGGAGGCATAGCGTTGTTCATCTCATCAAGTGTCATCCCATCTTGTGAAGTTCATGTTCTATTCCTTCCATTTTCAGCTGGAGTGCTGCCGGAATTCTTTTGTTCTTATTCCTTTTCTATCTTGTTCTAACCGGAGTGGTTTTAGAGTCTATCCTATTCTTTGAGCTTTTGATTCTTGTCATACTCATCATTCCTCTTTCTACCCGAGTGCTCTCGACTTTGTTCATCTTTTCTCTTGCGTTCTTACTTCACCTCTTCCTCTTTCTCTTCCATCTCATTCCTAAGATCTCGGGATGAGATCCCTTGTTAGTGGAGGAGAGTTGTAACGCCTCGAATCCAATGCGCCAGGTGTCTTCTAGTTATTTGTCGTCGTTGCCATGTCGTTTGCTTGCATGTTGCATTTTTCCATGTCATCATCTGCATTTCATCTGAATGTTTTTCAAAACTTGCATCCGCTCGGGTTCCCCCGGTTCTCTCCGTTGTCCGCTTTGAGCCCAACCACACTCGCACGCACCCGTCGCCCCTCTCAGTCCTTGTTTTGTGAGCCGCCAAAAACATTCCCGGAATGGGCCGATATTTGCCGAGTGGCCTTGGTATATCACCGGTAGACCGCCCGTCAAATTTCGTTCTATTTGGAGGTCGTTTGATGCCCCAACGGTTAACCGAGTTAACCAAAACCCCATTTTCTCTTGCAGCCCAGCACCCCTTCACACAACCCACCTAGCCCATCTAAACCCCCTCCATGCTCTCCACCGTTCGATCATGATCGTGTGGGCGAAAACCGCACCTCATTTGGAGACTCCTAGCTCCATCTACCTATATATATATATGTCCCTCTCCCCTTGAAATCTCGGGTAAAATCCACCCTAACCTAGCCTCCTTCCACTCGCGCCACCGGACAAAATCCCCCCGCCGCCGGACATGTCCGCTCCACTGCGTCGCCGCCCCGAGCCACTCTGCACGTGACACATGGCCTCCCACTTCCGTGCGCCACCGCGGCCCGCCCGAGCCCATCCGATCGCGCCGCCGGCCCGCGCCTGTCCCGTCGCCCAGCGCCCCGCCTCCTCATCGCCGGACCCTCACCGGATCTTCGCCGGAGGACGCCGGGCACCACCACCGCCACCTGGCGCCGGCGCCCGACCCTGCCTTGCAACGCCGGCGACCTCGACCCTCAAGTCGCGCCTCCGCCGCCCGCTCTCCTCCTCTCCACTATGCAGCGCCCCGCCGCCGATCTGCTTCCGCACGCCGCCACCGATGACCGCCGCGCCGGAGTGAAGGCGCTCTGCCATCACCATCGAACTCTGCTGCGTGCGCCGCCCCTCACCACCACGTCGCCGCCCAACCTCGTCATCACCGGATCCGGGGGCGCCACTCCCGGATCCGCCCGCCCCGCTCGCCGGCGAACCTCCACTCGTCAGAATTCCTGTTGGAGCCGCCGCCTCCCTTGCCCCGATCCAGGCGGGATCGGGAGGACGAGCGTCCGCTCGTAGGCCCCGTCCGGCCCATCCGCGTCAGGCCCAACCCCGAGGCCCAGCGCGCCACGGCCCTCCTGCCTCATCCGTCATCTTGGGCCGAGCCCACTGGGTGAGCGTCGCCTCGCTATCCCTCGCCCTGGGCGATTTTCACTATTCTGCGCTCAACCCTGTTTTGCACCAAGTCCCTGCATCTTATCATCATATATGCATTTTGAGTGGCTTGTAACTTTTAACCTGTGCATCCTATGGAGATGATCTGAACATGCAAATTGTTGTACTCTTCGTGATCTTTGTGATGGTGGTGGTTGCATCCATATAGGAGTTCATCTTGACTTGTTAATCCTCGTTGCAAAAGTGCTATATGATGTTAACTGCTGCTTGTTAACAGAACTTGATGATTTCTCTTTTTCATTGCATTCTATGTGTGCATCCTATGAGCATGATGTCTACATGTTTTAGAAGCATTTTCATGCCATATTTATAGGGGTGCAATACATGTGTGTTTATATGCCTTGTAGTGAGTGCATCAAGCTTGTGAAGTGGGATACTTGCTGTTAATTTTCTGTCAATGCTGAAACTGCTATATCATGTTGCCATGTTTGCTTGATGCTACCAATTAATCCATGCATATTCTGGAGATTCTTAGTTGACAAGTTTTGATTTCTATGTTATTCTCTACCATGCCATGCCTTTTGATGCCTCATATATGTCATGTAGCATATGTTTTCATTGCCATGAACATGCTTATACAATGTTCTAGATTTCTATTAACTTCATGAAGCCTTGTTGTGAGCTTGTTATTGTTTGATACATGCCTATTCTGGAGATGATCCAATTACATGTTTTGTAGTATGCTATGATTACTTTGTTCACATGCCATATTTGATAATTTTGGATGTCATATGCCTCTGTTTAATGCTTGCAAACATGCTATCATAATGTTGCTGTTTTACACTTGCTGAAACTGTTTCAAAATTCAATCTTGTCATGTTGGTTCCCACTAATCCATGAGCCATATGTATATGATGGCATGATGTTATTTACTCTTTGTTATGTGTACTTTGATGTCATGCCCCTGGTTGCTATATAAACTTGTTGTAGCGTGTCTCTTTATTTCTCTCAAGTTGCCATCGTATTAACTCTGCTCATGCATATGCTGCTGTGTTATAAAGTTGCATTTTGCATTGATCATATTGGTTTAATCTTGATTCCTATGAACCTGAACCTTAAAGATATTTCAAGTATGGTATCTGTAAATGAAGTGCATGTCAAGTTTGTGCTCATAAGATTCCTTTAGCATGTTTTTTTGATGTTTACAAAGTGCCTACTTGCTGTTTTTGGCAGATTGTCGTTATATGTTGTTTGGAGTGTATGTGTTGCAACGTTGCTCCGTTTTGAGCATGCTCTATATGAAACTTGCTTAGAATTGCATGTAGTTTCATATTATCATGTTGCATCCATGTGTTGAGAGTGTTTGCTTGATGTTTGAATGTATTTTGCATCAATGCCATGTTTAACTTGTTTTTGCTCATATATCTTCTAGGCCATAGCTCCGAATTAAATGAACTTTATATGTAACTTGACTAAAATTTTGTGTAGATCATCATGGTGCATTTTAACTTGCTGTTTAACAACTTCAACTTAAGGTTTATTCAGATCTGGACTAATTTCGAAATTTGCATATGAGGACTTACCAGATTTGTTATATGTTGTTTCCGGCCTCATTTAAACTTGTTTTGATGTGTTGATCTTGTATGCATCATATCTTGCCATGAGTAGCATCATATAACCTTTGTCATGCATCATGCTTGGTGGTGCATCATGTCATGTTTATGTGTTGTGTGTTTACCGTGGTGTTTGCTTCTTTCCGGTTGTGCTTCTTCTCGACAGTTACTATTTCGTTGTGATCGTGAGGATTCGTTCGACTACGCTTGGTTCGTATTCGCCTGTTCGTCTTCTTCATGGACTCGTTCTTCTTCCTAGCGGGATTTCAGGCAAGATGACCGTCACCCTGGATCTCACTACTATCATTGCTATGCTAGTTGCTTCGTTCTATCGCTTTGTTGTGCTACCTATCTCATGTTTATCAAGCCTCCCAAAATGCCATGTCAGCCTCTAACCTTTTCACCCTTCCTAGCAAACCGTTGTTTGGCTATATTACCGCTTTTGCTCAACCCCTGTTATTGCGTTGTTAGTTGCAGGTGAAGTTGAAGATTGCTCCATGATGGACAGGATTATGTTGGGATATCACAATATCTCTTATTTAATTAATGCATCTATATACTTGGTAAAGGGTGGAAGGCTCGGCCTTATGCCTTGTGTTTTGTTCCACTCTTTCCGCCTTAGTTTTTGTCATACCGGTGTTATGTTCCTTGATTTTGCGTTCCTTACGCGGCCGGGTGTATGGGAACCCCTTGCTAGTTTACTTTGAATAAAACTCCTCCAGCAAAACTTTGGTTTTATGTTTGCCTAACAACCTATAACCTTTCCCTTGGGAGTAATTAAACCAAGGGTCATCTTTATTTTAAACCCCCCCGGGCCAGTGCTTTTCTATGTGTTGGTCCGAATCGAGCAGCCTGCGGGGCCACCTCGGGGAAACTTGAGGGATGGTTTTACTCGTAGCTTGTATCATCTAGTGTGCCCCGAGAACGAGATATCTGCAGCTCCTATCTAGATTTGTCGGCACATTCGGGCGGTCTTGCTGGTCTTGTTTTACCATTGCTGAAAAGTCTTGTAACCAGGATTCCGAGGCTGATCGGGTCTTTCTGGGAGAAGGAATATCCTTCGTTGGTCATGAGAGCTTATAATGGGATAAGTTGGGACACCCCTACAGGGTTTAAACTTTCAGAAGCCGGGCCCGCAGTTATGTAGCAGATGGGAATTTGTTAATATCCGGCTGTAGAGTACTTAACACTTGACTTAATTAAAATGCATCAACCGCGTGTGTAGCCGTGATGGTCTCTTCTCGGCGGAGTCCGGGAAGTGAACATGGTTTTGGTTATGTATGAACGTAAGTAGTTTCAGGATCACTTCTTGATCACTTCTAGCTCCTCGACCGTTGCGTTGCTTCTCTTCTCGCTCTTATTTGCGTATATTAACCACCATATATGCTTAGTCGCTGCTGCTTCCTCACCACTATCCATTCCATTCCCATTAAGCTTTGCTAGTCTTGATACCCATGGTAATGGGATTGCTGAGTCCTCGTGGCTCACAGATTACTACAACAACAGTTGCAGGTGCAGGTTTTGCGATGATCATGATGTGAAAGGATGTTTGCTTGTTTTGGGGTTCTTCTTCTGCTTCTTCTTCGATTAGGGGATAGGTTCCAGGTCGGCAGCCTGGGCTAGCAGGGTGGATGTCGTTTGAGTTTCTGTTTGTGTTTCATCCGTAGTTGGATGTTGCTCTTGTGTGTGATGATGTTGTATTCATGTGGCATTGTATGCCTCTGCTTTGTAACCCCAACTATTATGTAATGGTACGATGTAATGATATCCACCTTGCAAAAGCGTCTCCAAAATGCGCTTCTATCCTTGGTGGGACCTTCAAGTTCCTTTAGGATAGGGTCGCATATTGGGCGTGACACATCCCCAAGCTTAGTTGCTTGATAATTCTGGAATATTATCTTGGGGTGCCTCGGGCATCCCCAAGCTTAGAGCATCTCCAGCCGTTTGGCCCTCCAGGACGCCAAAAAAGAGCCGCCTGGGGCCGAACCGGCGCTGGCTTGGCGCGTGGGGGCGACTGCGGTCCCACTCGACGCCCTAGCTCGCCGCCAAAGTCACGTTTATTCGGTGATATTTCACTCAAATTTCTACAAAACTCCGTGATCTGGCACAAACTTGGTGATACTTCATCAAAATTTGTAGAAAAACAGATGAACATGCAAACTACGCTTACAACTACGCCTATCCCTTCTACGCCGCGGCCACTGCTCGCCATGTACATGCCGAGAAGCGCGTAGAAACGGGTGTAGTCGCCGCCGCCGCCATCGTCGTCACCTTCATCGTCGCGCGCCCCGCCGTAGCCGCCCCCGTCCCTACTGCACCCCTGGCCAGGGTCGCCGACGCGCAGTGTTGGGTTGGACGGGCCGGCCTTATTCTCCTTGTCGTTGTCGAGGATGATGATGCCACCCTCCTCGCGTCCGCGGCGCCGAGCCTCGCGGCGGCACCGGGCCTGGAGCTCCTTGTACGCCTGGCGTTGGTGGAGCACCTCCTCGCGGATGTAGTCCTGCCTCGCCCACTTGAGGACGACCTCATCGTCGGGGGCCACCATGGCCGCATGCTCCGGCTTCATGAGGAGCAGGCCCGGCTCGGGCTTCGGCCGGACCAGGTGGAGGGAGCGTGGGGAGGGGTTGGCACCCTCATTGATGACGAGGGTGCCACTGCGGGTGCAGCTTCGGAGCAGCGTCTCTTCCGGCTCCGGCTTGACAGGACGGAGCATCGGCGAGCCCGAGGAGAGTGAGCCAGAGCTCGACGAGGAGGATGCCCCCGGCTCCATTCATCGCGGCGTCCAGGAGCTGCCATGACGGCGAGAGAAGGACGGCCGCGGCGGGTACTTGAGGCACGACGTGTTGTCAGTCTCGATGTGGTCGAGGACGACCTCGAGGGTGTGGCAGGGCACGCCCCATCACTCGCACCGCCCGTCAGTGTTGTGGCATCCGCGGGTGATGATGCCGTCGACGGAGGCAATCTGCTCTTCGCGGCGGCGCTCGAAGTACATCGGCCACAGAGTGCGCCTGTCGGCGGTGTACCTCGGCTCGTTCTGCTGTGCCTCCATCAGCGACGAGTGGATGCAGACGATCTTGGCCCGCCGTGCAGCCCCTTTGGGCACCGATTGCACCGGGACGCAGCCGGTGGTCAACTTCCATGGCCCCGGCACACGCATGTCCGGGGGCGCCGGATATTCGGCTTTGTAGAGGAGGCGTGCTTCTGGCTCTTGGAGATGGCAGTGGCCAAAGCCGTTCGCCGCCGCACTGTCGCCTAGCTACCTATCAGCCATTGCTCGTCGGCGTGAAGGGGGGAGTGTGTTGCTTTGTGTGGTGATGCGAGGCGATGTGTGGCTGCCCGGCGGGGAGGTCGGCTTTTATAGCTGCAACGGGGCGGTGAAAGCCTACATGCCGGGCGACATGTGGCGGGAGCGGGCGGGACACGCGTCGGTGGCGCCTTCACTGGCCACTTGTGAGGCATCAATGGAGGATGACCGGCGGCAGCCTTGGCATTGATTCCCGCGGGAACCGAGGCGATGAGGACAACGAAGCGGCGTCTCGCTGACTCGGTGGGCCCATCCCCTTTCACGCCAAAAAAAATGTCCCCCAGCGCCCCTAGGCGCTCCGAGCGTGCCGGGTTCGGCCTAGGTCCGCCGACGCTAGTTTTGGCCCAAACCGGCGAAAAACGGGCTACTAGGGGCGCGACTGGGCCGATTTTCGGCCGTTGGTGCCAAAAAACGCCTGGGGGCCTGTTGGGGGCATGGTTGGATATGCTCTAAGCCTTTTGCTAATCCTTATTCCTTCATCCATCATAATATCACCCCAAACTTGAAAACTTCAATCACACAAAACTCAACAAAACCTTCATGAGATCCGTTAGTATAAGAAAACAAATCACTACTATAAGTATTGTTGCAAAGCCATTCATATTTTATTCTTGCATTATATCTAGTGTATTCTAACTTTTATATGGCAAAAACTCTTCAAAGAAAACCATAGAATAATCAAAACAAGCACACAACACAAAGAAAATAGAATGTGTTAAAAACAGAACATTCTGTAGCAATCTGGATATTTCGAATACTTCTATAACTCTAAAAATACTGAAAACTAATACAACGTGGGAAATTTGTTTATTAATCTTCTTAAAAAAGAATCAACTCGAAAACACTCTTTTGTTAAAAATGGAAATTATTTTTGTGAGCGCAAAAGTTTCTATTTTTCAGCAAGATCAAGTCAACTCTCACCCAAATCACCCAAAGGCTTTGATTGGCACAACACTAATTTAAACCACAAAAACACATCTAATCAGAGGCATAATTGGGTATTTTATTTAAAACAGCAAGAAAACCAAAAAAAGTTACAAGTTGGGTTGCCTCCCAATGAGCGCTATCGTTTTACGCCCCTAGCTAGGCATAATGTGAAGGATCTAAGTGTTGTTATTTTTTGTCCTTGTTTTCCTTGGGGGTATGTTTGTCAGGGTTTTTTTTCAAAACATAAAACACATTATCCATGGAAACCTTAGCACTATCAAGTTGCTTGTCATCATAACCCATTTGATTTCCGGCAGCAATCCAAGAATAATGTGGATTAACATCATTGAAAACTTGTTGGATCATGTCTAAAATAGGGACTTGCTTTTTAAGATTATCATCAAAGATTTGATTATTCCCAAGCAAATGTCTCAATGCATAATCACTATTATAAAGAATTTCATAAGTCATGGGTTTTTCACAATTCATACCATAAAAATCAAAGATTTCCCTAGCTTCCCGTATTATGTAGTCAAATTCATTCATGAGAAAAAGAGTGGCTAACTTTTTAGCTTGAGGATTCTTTATAATGGGTAACTCATAGAGCAACCTTTGCAAGGTAGGATGGGTATGAATAAATTTATTTTCAAGTTTCAGAACTAGTGCTGAAATAGCTTCCACATAAGATTTAGTCTTTTTAAGTATAGGAGCATCATCAAGACTTAAATTTCCAACACAATTGAAAAATTCTTGGATATGTTCTTTTCCCATAAAATTCCCCTGCCCCAAGACAAAAGTTTTGGCATCCAGATTACTCGTATGCTCCATTTTAGGAGTTAGGCCATCATTTGTTTCTGCGATACCAAAATCACTCATGATTGAAAGCAAAAAGATAGATCTGGCGAGAAAACGGCGAACGAAAAATAGGGCGAATAAAATGGGAAATTTTTGTGAAGTGGGGGAGAGGAAAATGAGAGGCAAATGGAAAGTAGTGTAAATTGCAAGGAGCTGAGATTTGTGATTAGGAACCTGGTTGATGTTTATGATGTCTCCCCGGCAATAGCGCAGAAATTCCTTTTGATGTTTGCTTGAACTACGTCGGTATTTCCCCAAAGAGGAAGGGATGATGCAGCACAACAACTGTAGGTATTCCCCTTAGTGATGAGACCAAGGTTATCGAACCAGTAGGAGAACCACGCAACACCACGTAAACAACTCCTGCACACAAATAACAAATTCTCGCAACCCGATGTGTTAAAGGGTTGTTAATCCCTTTCGGGTAATGGCGCCAGAAATTGGCACGGGGACGGGAGAAAGTTATAATAGATTGAATAAATAGATCGCAAATAAAATAAAGTGCAGCAAAGCATTTTTGTATTTTCGGATTAATATATCTGAAAATAAAAGCAAATGAAAATAGATCTTGAAGGCAAATATAATAAAGAAGAGACCCAGGGCCGTAGGTTTCACTAGTGGCTTCTCTCGAGAAAAATAGCAAACTATGGAAAAACAATTACTGTTGGGTAATTGATAGAACTTGAAATACTCATGAAGATATCCAGGCAATAATCATTATATGGGCATCATGTCCAAAATTAGTAGATCAACTCCTTCTTTCATCTACTACTATTACTCCACACATCGACCGCTATCCAGCAAGCATCTAGTGTATTAAGTTCATGAACAAATATCGTAATGCAATAAGAATGATGACATGATGTAGACAAGATCTATTTATGTAGACATAGACCCCATCTTGTTATTCTTAATAGCAACTATACATACGTGTCGGTTCCCCTTCTGTCACTGGGATCAAGCACCGTAAGATCGAACCCATCACAAAGCACCTCTTCCCATTGCAAGATAAATAGATCAAGTTGGCCAAACAAAACCCAAATATCAGAGAAGAAATATGAGGCTATAAGAAATCATGCACATAAGAGATCAAATAAGACTAAAATAACTTTCATGGATAAAAACATAGATCTGATCATAAACTCAAAGTTCATCGGATACCAACAAACACACCACAAAAAGAGTTACATCATATGGATCTCCAAGACACCATTGTATTGAGAATCAAACGAGAGAGAGAGGAAGCCATCTAGCTACTAACTATGGACCCGTAGGTATACAATGAACAACTCACGCATCATCGGAGATGCACCAATGGGGATGATGAACCCCTCCGTGATGGTGTTTAGATTGGATCTGGTGGTTCTGGAACTTGCGGCGGCTGGAATTTATTTTCGTCGACTCCCCTAGTGTTTCTAGAATATTGGGGTATTTATAGAGCAAAGAGGCGGTGCGGGAGGCCATCGAGGTGGGCATAACCCACCTGGGCGCGCTGTTGAACCCACTATTTTGGATTTCAGGGATTTTAATTATGACAATTATTCTTTGATAGATTGTATTTCCTTGTTGCAATCCATGTTGAATTCTCCTCATGCTTATAATCAAAACAAAACTTTTACTAAACATATCGTTGATGCTATGATGAAATCTTTTGAAGAAAAACTTGAGTTGGAAGTTTCTATCCCTAGAAAGCTTTATGATGAGTGGGAACCTACAATTAATATTAAAATTAAGGATTATGAGTGCCATGCTTTGTGTGATTTGGGTGCTAGCGCTTCCATGATTCAGAAAACTTTATGTGATGTGCTAGGTATCCGTGAATTTGATGATTGTTCTCTAAATTTGCATCTTGTGGATTCCACTATTAGAAAACCTCTGGTAAGGATTAATGATGTTCTTATTGTTGCAAATAGGAATTATGTGCCCGTAGATTTTATTGTGCTTGATATAGATTGCAATCCTACATGTCCTATTACTTGGTAGACCTTTCCTTAGAACGATTGGTGAAATTATTGATATGAAAGAAGGAAGGGCATGGAACACTTTTCAAGAAAGAAAATTAAGTTGCCATATGAATATATTATCAGAGCTACTTATGGATTGCATACGAAAGATGACTATACCTAGATCTATGTTTTATGCCTAGCTAGGGGCATTAAACAATAGCGCTTGTTAGGAGGCAACCCAATTTTACTTTTATGTTTTTGCTTTTTGCTACTGTTTTGTAATAAATAAACATTATTACCTCCGTAGTAATTGTGTTTTGGTGTTTTAGTTAGTGTTGAGGCAAGTAAGACCTTTGGGATGGCTTACGGTCATAGTTGATTTGATCTTGCTAAAACACAGAAACTTTTGCGCCCATTGCCAGAATTATTAAAAATCACAAAAGCGTGATAAAATCCCGATTTTTCTACACAAGATTGATATATGAACTTTTTCTGCTTTCATAATTTTTCAGAATTTTTGGAGTTACCGAAGTATTCGAAGTTTCTAGATTGCTACAAAATGTTATATTTTTATAGATTCTATTTTCTTTGTGTTGTTTGCTTATTTGATGAATCTATGGGTAAACCATGGAGAAATTGGAATACAGTAGATATTACACCAATATAAATAAATAATGAGTTCACAATAGTATCAAAAGTGGTAATTTATTTTCTTATACTAACGGATCTCATGAGTATTCTGTTGAGTTTTGTGTTGTGAAGTTTTCAAGTTTTGGGTAAAGATTTGATGGACTATGGAATAAGGAGTGGCAAGAGCCTAAGCTTGGGGATGCGCAAGGCACACCAAGGTAATATTCAAGGACAACCAAGCATCTAATCTTGGGGATGCCCCGGATGGCATCCCCACTTTCGTCTTTGTCTATCGGTAAATTTACTTGAGGCTGTATTTTTATTCACCACATGATTTATGTTTTGCTTGAAGCATCTTGTATGATATGAGTCTTTGCTTTTTTAGTTTGCCACAATCATTCTTGCTATACACACCTTTTGAGAGGGACATACATGAATCTTGAATTTATTAGAATACTCTATGTGCTTCACTTATATGTTTTGAGCTAGGCAATAATGCTCTAGTGCTTCACCTATATCTTTTTAGAGCATGGCGGTGGCTTTATTTTATAGAAATTATTGAACTCTCATGCTTCACTTATATTATTTTGAGAGTCTCTAAACAACATGGTAATTTTCTTAGGTTATGAATTTAGTCCTAATATGATGGGCATCCAAGAGGGATATAATAAAAACTTTCCTATAAAGAGCATTGAATACTATGCGAAGTTTGATTCCTTATGATTGTTTTGAGATATAAACATGGTGATATTAGAGTCATGCTAGTGAGTAATTGTGGATTGGTATAAATACTTGTGTTAAAGTTTGTGATTCCTATAGCATGCACGTATGGTGAACCATTATGTGAGGAAGTCGAAGCATGATTTATTTATTGATTGTCTTTCTTATGAGTGGCGGTCGGGGACGAGCGATGGTCTTTTCCTACCAATCTATCCCCCTAGGAGCATGCATGTAGTACTTTATTTCGATAGATAATAAATTTTTGCAATAAGTATGTGATTTCTTTATGACTAATGTTAAGTCCATGGATTATACGCACTCTCACTCTTCCACCATTGCTAGCATCTCTAGTACCGCATAACTTTCGCCGGTGCATTAAACCCACCATATACCCTTCCTCAAAACAGCCACCATACCTACCTATTATGGCATTTCCATATCCATTCTAAGATATATTGCCATGAAACTTCCACCGTTCCATTTTATTATGACACGTACCATCATTGTCATATTGCTTTGCATTATCATAAGATAGCTAGCATGATGTTTTCATGGCTCTGGTCCATTTTTTGATATCATTTGCTATGCTAGATCATTGCACATCTCGGTACACCGCTGGAGGCATTCATATAGAGTCACATTTTGTTCTAAGCATTGAGTTGTAATTCTTGAGTTGTAAGTAAATAAAAAGTGTGGTGATCATCATTATTAGAGCATTATCCCATGTGAGGAAAGAATGATGGAAGCTATGATTCCCTCACAAGTTGGATGAGTCTCCGGACTTTACAAAAATAAAAGAGGCCAAAGAAGCCCACCATAAAAAAAGAGAAGAGAGAGAAGGGGCAATGCGACTATCCTTTTTACACACTTGTGCTTCAAAGTAGCACCATGATCTTCATGATAGAGAGTCCCATATGTTGTCACTTTCATATACTAGTGGGATTTTTTTCATTATAGAACTTGGCTTGTATATTCCAATGATGGGCTTCCTCAAATTGCCCTAGGTCTTCGTGAGCAAGCGAGTTGGATGCACACCCACTTAGTTCCTTTTCGAGCTTTGATAAACTTATAGCTCTAGTGCATCTATTGCATGGCAATCCCTACTCACTCACATTGATATCTATTGATGGCATTTCCATAGCCCGTTAATAAGCCTATTTAATGTGAGACTATCTCCTTCTTTTTGTCTTCTCCACAACCACCATATTCTATTCCACCTATAGTGCTATATCCATGGCTCACGCTCATGTATTATGGGAAAGTTGAAAAAGTTTGAGAACATCAAAAGTACGAAACAATTTCTTGGCTTGTCATCGGGGTTGTACATGATTTAGTACTTTGTGTGATGAAGATGGAGCATAGCCAGACTATATGATTTTGTAGGGATAACTTTCTTTGGCCATGTTATTTTGAGAAGACACGATTGTTTTATTAGTATGCTTGAAGTATCATTGTTTTTATGTCAATATTAAACTTTTGTTTTGAATTTGAATATTCGTGCCACAATAAAGAAAATAACATGGATAAATATGTTAGGTAGCATTCCCCATCAAAAATTATGTTTTTATCATTTACCTACTCGAGGACGAGCATGAATTAAGCTTGGGGATGCTTGATACGTCTCCAACGTATCTATAATTTTTTATTATTCCATGTTATCGTATTATTTGTTTTGGATGTTTTATATGCATTAATATGCTTTTTTATATTATTTTTGGGACTAACCTACTAACCTAGAGCCCAGTGTCAGTTTTTGTTTTTCCCTTGTTTTTTAGTCTTACAGAAAAAGGAATATCAAATGGAGTCCAAACGGAATAAAACTTTTGGGATGATTTTTCTTGGACCAGAAGACACAAGTGGGACTTGGAAAGGAAGGCACAAGTGTCCCAAGGGATCCACAAGCCCTCAGGGTGCGTCCTAGGGAGAGGGCGCCCCCTGTCTTGTGGGCCCCATGGGACTCCTCCAACCCTAATCTTTGGCCTATAAATTCAGAAATATTCCCAAACGACCAGAAGCGTCCACCAAAATACTTTTCTGCCGTCGTAACATTCTGTACCCGTGAGATCCCATCTTGGGTCCTTTCCCAGCACGCTGCCAGAGGGGGATTCGATCCCAGAGGGCTTCTACATCAACCCTATTGCCCTTCTAATGAAGCGTGAGTAGTTTACCACAGACCTAAGGGTCCATAGCTAGTAGCTAGATGTCTTCTTCTCTCTCTTTGATCCTCAATACCATGTTCTCCTCGATGTTCTCACCCAGTGAATTGTGGATTGTGGTGTGTTTGTCGATGTAATCTTCTTTTGCAGTGTGTTTGTCGATATCCGATGAATTGTGGATTTATGAACAACATTATCTATGAATATTATATGAATCTTCTCTAAATTCTTATATGCATGATTTGATATCTTTGTATTTCTCTTCAAATTATCAGTTTGGACTGGCCAACTAGATTGGTTTTTCTTGCAATTGGAGAGGTGCTTAGTTTTGGGTTCAATCTTCGGTGTCCTCAGCCAGTGACAAAGTTGGGGTAGCGGGGCACGTATTTGTATTGTTGCCATCAAGGGTAGAAAGATGGGGTTTTCATCATATTGTTTATCCCTCTACATCATGTCATCTTGCTTAAGGCGTTACTCCGTTCTTAGGAACTTAATACTCTAGATGCATGCTGGATAGCAGTCGATGTGTGGAGTAATAGTAGTAGATGTAGGCAGGAGTTGGTCTACTTGGCACGGACGTGATGCCTATATTCATAATCATTTCCTTGGATATTGTCATAACTTTGCACTTTTCTATCAATTGCTTGACAGTAATTTTTTCACCCACCGTGTTATTTTCCTTCAAGAGAGTAGCCTCTAATGAAACCTATGGCCGCCGGGTCTATTTTCCATAATATACTTTCAGATCTATAAATAAAAAACCCAAAAATATCTTGCTGCAATTTATTTACGTTTACTTTGTTTTACGTTTTAGTAATCTTTTATATCTATCTCTATCAGATCTCACCTTTGCAAGTGACCGTGAAGGGATTGAACCCCTTTATTGCGTTGGGTGCAAGTGTTTGATTGTTTGTGCAGGTGCATAGATTGGAGACTTGCTTGTATCTCCTACTGGGTTGATACCTTGGTTCTTAACTGAGGGAAATACTTATCTCTACTTTGCTGCATCACCCTTTTCCTCTTCAAGGGAAAAACCAACGCAAGCTCAAGAAGTAGCAAGACTCACCCAAGTTTCCATTTCTACCCGTCCTTGTTCAATGATGGACATATTTGCTTCCCTTCCATTGATCTAGCATGCGATCGTTCATCTAGCCACCTCTCTTGTTACATAACGACCGGTTACCTTCTAGTTTTCAACCTGACCCGGGAGCTGACTCGTACTCGTGCAGTTCTGGCTGCCGCTAGATTTGCTTTCACTCCACCATCACTCGGTTTTACCCTGCTCGTTGCCCCAGCTACTATCCCTCCACCCACTCTGGTTACCCCTCAGAGTAACTCGGATACTTCGATAGTGACTCCCCACGAATTTCCTGTCGAGTGGGCTTTACTTCTGCTACTCCCGCCGCTCCTATGCTCCAGTCTCACCCAATACCCGCCCCTGAGGGAGATCCTCGAGGCAGCATCGTCGTGTCTCCTTGCCCTGGAGGTTTCCGTTAACGTGGTTAGTTCTGGATCAAATTCCGAGACTGAGGAGACCCTAACAATATCTCTAGAGCACCTGTGCAGTCACTTTCTTTAGGAGTAGATGAGGTTGTCGTGATGCTTGGTTGTATGAGTGTAGTAGTACTTTTCATGATGTTTTCTTTGATGTATGCTGAGTCTATGTATAATTATGTTGGAACTTTTATTTGCCTTGGTTTTTCATTGCTTTTCTTGGATTTGTCGATTGTTTTTCTTCCCTATTTATGGATGTTGCTCATCTCGGTGCTTCGTATTGGGAAACAAAAATAGGATGACAAGAAGCGGTAGCGGCATCCATGGTGGTGAAGATGTCCCTGTTCGTTGCTACGCCAGACAAGCTGGACACTCCCCAGAACCGTATCAACCACCACCTCCACCTCCACCGCATCCACCTACCACCAAGCATATTATGCGCATGTTTGAGGAAAAGAGAAACCAAGATTTGCTTGAAATTTTGAGAAGTATGCAGGCCATAGTTGGGCAGAACAACAACCAGAATGGTAATCACTCCAAGCTGTCAGATTTCTAGAGGACTAAGCCTCCTAGCTTCACACAAGTTCTTGACCCTATGGAGGCCGACGACTGGCTTAGAACCATTGAGAAGAAATTGGAAATTGTTCGCACCAAAGAAGTCGACAAGGTTCCATTTGCTACACACCATTTGGAAGGACCTGCTGCTATCTTCTGGGATAATACCAAGACCATGTGGCCCACAGACGACAAGACAACTTGGGATAAATTTAAGGACAAGTTTCACAAGTACCACATTCCCACCGGAATCATGAGGGTCAAGCAGCGAGAATTCCTTGCTCTCACACAAGGGAACCTGTTAGTAAGTGAGTACTTAAATAGTTCAATCACTTGGCCTGTTATTCCCCTCATGATCTGGCCACAGAAGAAAGGAAGATAGATCGATTCCTTGGAGGACTCAACCAGACACTCTGATGCATGCTCAGCATGTTAGACTTTCCAGATTTCCATACTTTGGTGAACAAGGCTCTTATCATAGAAAGGGAGCACAAGCTCGTCCATGATAACAAGCCAGTTTATGAAGACCGCCAACGCAAGATTGAGCCTAAGAAAAACGGGCAGATTGTTCAGAAGGCTCGCACTTGACAGCAACCTTAGTTTGAGTTCAAGGCAACATGGCAACAGAATACTAACAAGACAGAGAATCGGGTCAAGAACATTGTGACCAGCCCCATAAGGGAAGAATGTCAGCGTAACAACGCCTACTTCACTTGTGGTCAGACCGGGCACTATGCAAGACAATGTCCTGACAAGGGCAAGCCGACTCCAACACTCAAGCCACAAGTCAACAACACAGGACCCTTCCTAGCTCAGAAGCTCCAAGGGCAAGTGCATCATCTCTCCGCCGAAGAAGCCCAAGAAAACCCCGAAGTGGTCATCTGTATGTTTCCTGTTAATAACATACCTGCAACAATTTTATTTGACTCTGGGGCTTCCCATTCTTTTATTTCACGGAGTTTTGTTGCCCAAAACAAGATTTCTTACTCTCTTCTTGAGAAATCCATAGTGATCCAATCCTCGGGATCCATGCTCAAAACAAATGTGGTATGTCGTGAACTGGAGATAAACATCCATGGAGTTATTTTCCCTGCCACCTTGGTGTCAATTGAATCCGCAAGTCTAGATGTTATACTGGGAATGGACTGGCTGACAAGACATCAAGCCTGTATCAATTGTGCAACCTGGGAAGTCACATTAATAAATTCGGCAGGGCAAGCAACACAGTTTGTGGCTCGCAGAACCATGCCCAGAAGAGAGATGATCTACACAACTGTGACCTCAGGCATGGAATTAATTCCAGTGATTAGTGATTTTCCAGATGTTTTTCTTGAAGAACTGCCAGGAATGCCACCAGATCATGAGCTCGAGTTCGCTATTGATCTTGTGCTTGGGACAACACCTATATAGAAGAAATATTACAGAATGCCTTCATCTGAGCTTATTGAGTTGAAGAAGCAACTCGATGAGATGCTCAAAAAGGGATACATTCTCTCTAGATCTTTACCATGGGGATCACCAGCTATATTTGTGGACAAGAAGGATGGTAGTCTTCGTATGTGTGTGGACTACCGTCAGCTTAATGATGTCACCATCAAAAACAAGTACCGGCTTCCCAGAATCGATTATTTGTTTGATCAACTGAGTGGAGCCCAAATATTCTCCAAGATTGATTTAAGGACCAGGTACCATCAACTCAAAATCAAGAACGAAGATATTCCCAAGACCACATTCACCACTCGCTATGGGCTGTATGAGTATACGGTCATGTCTTTTGGTCTGACAAATGCCCCCGCATTCTTCATGCACATCATGAACAAAGTGTTCATGGACTTCTTGTACAAGTTCATGGTGGTCTTCATCGATGACATTCTCATATATTCCAGGGGAGAAGAAGAGCATAAACAACATCTCCGAGCAGTATTGCAAGGACTCCGTGATCATTAGTTATATGCAAAATTCAGCAAGTGTAAGTTTTGGCTTAAGCAAGTAGGATTCTTGGGGCATATCCTATCCGCTGAAGGAATATCCGTGGACCCAAGTAAGGTCATGGACGTGCTGAAATGGCAAGCACCCACGATTGTGTCCGAAATCAGAAGATTCTTCGGGCTTGCCGGTTATTATCGCAGATTCATTGAAGGTTTTTCCAAGATTGCGAAGCCAATGACAGAACTACTCAAGAAGGATCAGAAGTTTGTATGGTCTGAAGATTGCGAAAAGAGCTTCAATGAAATGAAGACTCGGTTGACCACCGCACCCGTTTTGACACTTCCTGATATTTATCGAAGATTCAACGTGTATTGGGATGCATCCAGAAGAGGTATATATAGGATGCATACTCATGCAAGATGGCAAGGTCGTCGCTTATGCATCTAGGTAGCTACGTCCCCATGAAGGAAACTACCCTACTCATGACTTGGAGTTAGTGGTAGTTGTGCATGCCTTAAAGATTTGGAGGCATTATCTCATTGGCAAGCGGTGCCAAATCTTCACCGATCACAAGAGCCTCAAATACATATTTAGCCAACCAGACTTGAATCTCCGACAGAGAAGATGGCTTAAACTGGTGAAAGATTATGACCTCAATATCAATACCATCTAGGCAAAGCTAATGTGGTTGCCGATGCTCTCAGCCGCAAACCAGTCACATTAAAAACATTAATGGAATATTTACCTCCCTAGTTGCAAGAAGAAATGGCTCAACTCAACCTGACCATTATTGAGTCCATCTGCACCGCTACTCTAGAAGTCACCCCTCCTATGGAAAAAGAAGTCCGCTTGGCTCAAGCAGATGATTAATTATTGCAAATCCATGTCGCCCGAGTACAAGATGGTAAGACTCAAGAATTCCAGGTAGATGATCAAGGTACTCTAAGATTTTGAGGCCAAATTTGTACACCGGATACCGAAGATTTGAGGCAAAGAATATTAAAAGAAGCCCATGACTCGTCGTACTCAATCCATCCTAGTGCTACTAAAATGTATGAAGACCTCAGGAAAATATTTTGGTGGGATGGAATGAAGAAGGACATTGCATATTTTATTGCTTGTTGCGACATATGCAACAAAGTCAAGGCGGAGCATCAGAAACCGGCTGGGCTACTTCAACCATTACCTGTTCGACAATGGAAATGGGATGATGTCTGCATGGATTTCATCACGGGACTACCCAAAACGTCTCGAGGAAACAATGTTGTATGGGTCATAGTGGACATGTTGACCAAGGTAACCCACTTCATTCCAATCGGGACCACGTATCGGGCAGATCAACTAGCACAACTATATGTATCAAGGATCATTGGTTTTCATGGAGTGCCTAGAACCATCAATTCCGGCCGAAGATCTCTATTTACCTCTGCATTCTGGTCACATCTTCATCAAGCTTTGGGAACTGCCCTGAAATACTATATTGCTTATCATCCCCAGACAGATTGTCTGACCGAACAGGTAAATCCGATTCTGGAAGATATGCTTCGGGCATGTGCCCTCGCTCAAGGGCCTAAATGGGAAGGTAGTTTGCCCTATGGGGAGTTTTCATACAACAACAACTATCAGACCAGCCTCAAGATGTCACCATATGAAGCTCTTTACGAACGTAGGTGTCGTACCCCTCTAAACTGGTCCCAGTCTGGAGACATCTGTACCTTCGGAACAGATTTGATGATGGAAGCCGAGAAACAAGTAAAGGAAATCCGAGACCAACTTCAAGTAGCTAAGTCCCGACAAAAGAGCTACTATGATTCCAAACGCCAACATATCAGTTTTGAACAAGGAGAATATGCCTATCTTTGAGTCACACCCATGAAAGGAGTTAAAAGATTTCAGACTTGAGGAAAGCTTGCACCAAGGTACATTGGCCCGTTCCCAGTCTTGTCCAAGGTTGGTGCACTAGCATATCAACTGGAACTTCCACCCGAGTTATCCGAAGTGCACGATGGATTTCACATGTCACAGTTACGGAAGTGTATCTCACCGCCATAGAAACGGACTAATATGGTAGAAATAGAGCTTGCTCAGGATTTGACTTATGAAGAGAAACCCTTCCGGATACTAGATGAGATGGAAAGAATCACCCGCAGCAAGTCAGTTAAGTTTTTCAAGGTACAGTGGGAATATCATACTGAGGATGAAGCTACCTGGTTAAGAGAGGATTTCTTAAGGACTGCATACCCTGAATTGTTTTCACCCAACTGCCTCCTAGCACCCTCACAACATCTCTATACCTCATTCCTCCCAAAATAACGCCATGAAAATATTTTATTCAATGGCGCAATATTCATTTTCTTCCTGAAAATGAATATTTTTCACTTCTACTCCAAAGCAACCCCTATTTTTATTGCTCCTAAAATCCTCAATAAATACCCTAATATTCTTTAGGTCATGCCTCAACTTCCTATGCAAAAACATCCCATGGTCATGTGTAAAATTTTTTGGCTCAAGAAAATATTTTCTATTCTGGACAACACGGGCACTTTGTGAAGGAAGTGCATTTTTTCTTGCACCATTTGAGCTGAAATTTTTGTGGCATGACTTCCTTCCAACCCTAAGCTTAGCCTCCACGTCTTAGCCCTTATCTCCTTGTGGATTTTCACAAATTGCTGCTACAGTTTCTGTCCAAAACCTTGCCAACTCTCTCAAGTCATGTCTAATTGATCTAGTAACGAACCAAGTCCATGAATTAGCGTAGTGTTGAAGGGACCTGAGCCCAGACATGGTCTGGCAGCCCTGGCGCATGATACGCCTCCAACATATCTATAATTTTTGATTGTACCATGCTATTATATCATCCGTTTTGGATGTTTTATATGCATTTATATGCTATTTTATATTATTTTGGGGACTAACTTATTAACCAAAGCCCAGTGCCAGTTTATGTTTTTTCCTTGTTTTTGAGTTTTACAGAAAAGGAATATCAAACAAAGTCCAAACAGAATAAAACTTTCGCGATGATTTTTCTTGGACTTGAAGACATCCAAAAGACTTGGGGAGGTGGGGCAGAGGAGTCCCGAGGAGGCCACAAGCATGCCAGGCGCACCCTGCGGGGCGCCCTGAGGGCTTGTGGGCCCCTCGGAGGTCCCCTAACCCCAATGCTTGCACTATGAATTCCCAAATATTCCCAAACCACCAGAAGCGTCCACCAAAACACTTTTGCACCACCGCAAGCCTCTGTTCCCGTGAGATCCCATCTTGGGGCCTTTTCCGGCACCCTGCTAGAGGGGGATTCGATCACGGAGGGCATCTACATCAACCTTATTGCCCTTCCAATGAAGCGTGAGTAGTTTACCATAGACCTACGGGTCCATAGCTAGTAGCTAGATGGCTTCTCTCTCTCTCTCTCTCTCTCTCTCTCTCTCTCTCTTTGATCTTAAATACAATGTTCTCCTCGATGTTCTTGGAATTCTATTTGATGTAATATTGTTTTGTGGCGTGTTTGTCGAGATCCAATGAATTGTGGATTTATGATCGGATTATCCATGAATATTATTTGACTCTTCTATGAACTCTTTTATGCATGATCAAATATCTTTGTATTTCTCTTCGAATTATCGGTTTGGTTTGGCCAACTAGATTGGTTCTTCTTGCAATGGGAGAGGTACTTAGTTTTGGGTTCAATCTTGTTGTGTCCTCACCTAGTGACAGAAGGGGTAGCGAGGCATGATACGTCTCCAACGTATCTATAATTTTTGATTGTTCCATGCTATTATATTACCTGTTTTGGATGTTTATGGGCTATACTATACACTTTTATATCATTTTTGGGACTAACCTATTAACCGGAGGCCCAGCCCAAATTGCTGTTTTTTGCCTATTTCAGTGTTTCGCAGAAAAGGAATATCAAACAGAGTCCAAACGGAATGAAACCTTCGGGAGAGTTATTTTTGGAACAAACACAATCCAGGAGACTTGGAGTGGACGTGAAGAAGTAAACGAGGCGGCCACGAGGGTCCAGGGTGCGCCCTAGGGGGGTGGACGCGCCCCCACCCTCATGGGACCCTCGTGGCTCCCCTGACCGACTTCCTTCGCCTATATATATATCAACATACCCTGAAAACATCCAGGAGCACCACGAAACCCTATTTCCACAGCCGCAACCTACTGTACCCGTGAGATCCCATCTTGGAGCCTTTTCCGGCGCTCCGCCGGAGGGGGAATCGATCACGAAGGGCTTCTACATCAACATCATAGCCTCTCCGATGAGTTATGAATAGTTTACCACAGACCTTCGGGTCCATAGTTATTAGCTAGATGTCTTCGTCTCTCTCTTTGAATCTCAATACAAAGTTCTCCTTGATCTTCTTGGAGATTTATTCAATGTAACTCTTTTTGCGGTGTGTTTGTCGAGATCCGATGAATTGTGGGTTTATGATCAAGTCTATCAATGAGAAATATTTGTATCTCCTTTGAATTCTTTTATGTATGATTGGTTATCTTTGCAAGTCTCTTCAAATTATCAATTTGGTTTGGCCTACTAGATTCATCTTTCTTGCAATGGGAGAAGTGCTTAGCTTTGGGTTCAATCTTGCAGTATCCTTTCCGAGTGATAGCATGGGTAGCAAGGCACGTATTGTATTATTGCCATCGAGGATAAAAAGATGGGGTTTATATCATATTGCTTGAGTTTATCCCTCTACATTATGTCATCTTGCCTAATGCACTACTCTGTTCTTATGAACTTAATACTCTAGATGCATGCTGGATAGCGGTCGATGTGTGGAGTAATAGTAGTAGATGCAGAATCGTTTCGATCTACTTGTCGCGGATGTGATGCATATATACATGATCATGCCTAGATATTCTCATAACTATGCACTTTTCTATCAATTGCTCGACAATAATTTGGTTACATTGTTAGGTACTCACAGAGAGGAGTAACACGTTATCAAAGGAGCTAGAAGAATGCCGAACTAAGTTGTCTGCTGCCACCTCCGAACTGGAAAACTTGAAGAAATCCAAGGAGGTGCCTGATGGTAAGTACAACAGCAGCTCGAAAATAAGGCTCCTTGAATACAAGAGGTTTCTTAATTATGCTTTTGTCTCATTGGTAGGCTCGACAGATCAGCTGGACGAGAGGCTAAGGGCTGCTCAAGCGGATAAGCAACATGGCGAAGGGCAAGAAGCCGCTGGTCAACATGTATTGACACGGACCATTACTGAGAAGAACAAACTATAGGATGCAAATATCAAGCAGGCCGAAGAACTGAAGGATTTAAGAGCCCAAATATCGGATGCTTTGAATGAGAACAAGAAGTTGAAAGGCAGCATATTCAGTATGCTCTTTAACCTATCTGTCAAACGGTCTCCTCTTTGAAAATTTTACATGTTTGCTTCTGTAGGTGTGCTAACCGGATGTCCCGAAGGAGAAGCTTCCGGATTCCAAGGCGACTTGCTACAAGAGCTGTCCAAAGTGCACGAGCGAGCTCGGAAAGCAATGAGGAACATGGCTAAGACTTTATGGCCATCTGATTCCCCTCCAGGAAGTATGGACGAGCTTACGAATTTATTCAAGGGAGCTCGTCGCCGTTTGGAGCTATGGAAGATATCAACATGTCGGGAAGGCGCCCGAGAAGCCCGGGCCATGGTGAAAACACGGTATACCAAGCTTGATCCGAATCATATGGCCCGGGTCGGACCTCAGGGACCAGATGGACAAGAAATTCCTGTTAGCTTAGTGTACGACCAAGTGAAAATAGCCGCGAAGTTTTCTCAACTGGATTGTAAACTAGACAACCTACTAGAGGGTCTAGAGGAAGAAGAAGTCACTACAAAAAAAATACACTTCCGTGATGATACATGTTTGTCATAGTAGGTCGCGTTTTTTGTCATGCATGTACATCCATGACAAATTTATGACAGAATCAAGATAGTCATACCTGTGCTGTCATAGAAGTGTTCCATGACATCACCAAAATTATCATCACGGAAGTGTCCACTTCCATGACAATAAATTGCGTGTCATAGAAGTGCTTTCGTCAAGGGTGACCGACACGTGGCATCCACCGTAATGGAATGTTGTTAAGATATCGGGCCGGGTTTTGGATCCGATAACCCATTAACAGCCCCGACCAATGGGGATTTTCCACGTGTAAAATCATCATTGGCTGGAGGAAACACGTGTCGGCTCACCGTTGGGACAGATGTCATCCACTCATTGGATAGAAGGCGCCTATGATACATTGACACGTGGCACGGCCCAACAGAGGCCCATTCCTGTGAAAAGGCCGGTCCATGTGACTTGGTCAAAAGGTGGCGGGCCGGCCCATGTAAAGCTTGTTAATGGCCTGTTCGCATATAGCCCATTTACAGCCCGCTAACCCAAGGCCTGTTACGCCCTATCCGAATTAGGCCCAGCAGCATCATCTGGGCCACCCAATATGATTCCAGCCTGTTTTCACTTCTGGCCCATGTATGGCCCATGACGTCTTTCGGCCCATATGAGGCCCTATGTAACTCTTGGCCTATTAACGGCCCGTGGTGAAACTGGCCCGTAATGAACAGTGTATCACTTTACACCCATTAACGACCCATGGTGAAACTGGCCCGTAATGAACAGTGTATCACTTTATACCCATTAAGGGCCCGTTATTCCGTTGGGCCATTTCCAGCTCATGTTATCTTTCGGCCTTCTCAGAGCCCATTTATTCTTGGGCTCATTTCCAGCATTCGTTTACTTACGGCCCGTTACTGTCATTTTCTGCTTATGGGCCAAATTCAACCCGTGGTTACAGTCGGCCCGTTTGTGGTCCGTTAACACGTTGGGCCGTTTTCATAGCTTCATGAAATACGGCCTATTAACGATGGCCCGTTATGGTCGGCCCATGAACGGACGATTCCAACTCTAGCCCGTTTACAGCCATAATGCGGCCTGTTATTGGCCCATGTTTGGCCAATCGATCATAGTGCCCGTATAAGGCCCATTGATGATACAGCCCATAGAAGGCCCATTGTTTCTACGGCCCGTAGAAGGCCCATTGTTTCTATGGCCCGTAGAAGGCCCACTATTTCTATGGCCCGTAGAAGGCCCATTGTTTCTACGGCCCGTAGGAGGCCCAGTGTCACTACAGTAAATATTAGCCCATGGTTATTGTGGCCTAGTTTTTAAAAAATAGGTTATTGCAGCCACTAGGAAACCGCGGAAAAAGAACTGCAATGACTACAAGCAAACAAATAAACAAGACAACAAGGAAATAAATAAGCAAGCAACTTACGCTAGGCTATCATGGCTATCACACATATTACATCCACTGGGCATCAAAGTTCACCACCAGTGCAAATAAACACGCCGACAAAAGAATATACAAAACTGAGAGCACTTCAGAAGGCACTAGGCCTGGCCAGGTCGGGCCCCCCAAACAGCTGAAGAAGCTGAGTAGACCTCAGTTGTGTCAATGATAGATGCATCAACACTAGATTTAAGGCATGATGGTGTGCACGACAGTCCTCTGACATCTTCATTGCATCTTTGACTTCAAGTCGGAGTTGAGCTGAAGCAAGCCTTTTCGCTTTAAGTTGAGACCGAAGAAGTCGAACTGATTGAGGTAGCGACTGCATAGAGGTTGTCTCACACCTGCTGGTGAGTAGCTTCAACTCACTGTGTTCATCAAGACAGGACCTTGGGGTCATCTCGCTGTCCTCAAGATGGTTTGGCTCACTATCTTCCCTAAAGTTCTGCCTGGCGTAAGAGATACGACTCTGAAAGAGAAACAAGGAGACACGTAACAGGTTTCACAATTATATAAGCAAATAAATGGATCTGTTCTGCATAAGGAACATGTTTTTACAACTACAATTTGAAACTGGTAGTTGTTGCAAACATCCAATCAGATGTAAACATCAAAGCAAACATCAGTGGAGGCAATGATGCCTATCAAAATCTATACTAGAACAAAGTTTGAAGGCTTGAGAAGGATGAACTTACATTACATGTTAACACGGGCTGAACAAAGCCCTTCTCCATGTTGATGGAAGGATAATTCAATAAATTCCCCAAAGAAAATTCTTTATAAGCGCTGCTATTATTCTACATTTTGCAAAGAGTAAATATAGATCAAATAATATTGGAAGAAACAGAGGATAATGAAGCTCAGGTGCAGACTGATGATACATAATCAAATAGCAATTAATTAAGTACAGCATTACAAGGCAAAAGGGAGAGAGGTACTGACAAGAGCAATGCAGAGCCCATTATTGTTTTGAGATCGTATGATCATTTGAGCAAGGAGATTCATCTGAAATTAGTTTTTATACAAGAGAGAAGGTAAGGCACAAGCAGAAATTTAGGAGTTCAAATTTTGAATTGATATCATAGACAGTACCTGACGCTGGGCTCCCAGCAGTTCTAATAGGGGTTTGGCCACTGGAGTAGGGGTAAAGTGTGGTACAGTTGGGCCTGTGTTTTCTGTGGCTGCTGATCTATCTGATTTAACAGGTACCACTACCTTTTCCAAATACCTAGTTTGTACTCCTTGAGGATCTGCACTCACCCTCTTCCTTTTGGACATCTATCACGAAAGAACAACATTTGACTGGAAAAACATAGTGTGACGACACATGGAATAGGTACAGAAAATGGATAGTTATGGCATATACTCATATATGATGCTTAAACTAAGCAGATGGTGTAACAAAGTAGAAGAAATGCAAGAGGTCAGATGCAAAATATGTGCAACCAATACAACTTTGCAAAGTTAGAGCAAGCACCTTGATGGGTGAATAAGATAGGCCATCCTCCACCATGCCAACTTTGTTAGCCAGTGGATCGTTCCGCAATATTCCTCTCATGCGCCATTCTCATATTCATTTTGATGACGTTCAATATCTGACATGCATGAAAACATAAAAACAAGTGAGATTTTCTTTGTAATGCAGAAGTGATTCTAATCCAATACTGCCTCCCTGTAAACCCCTTTGTGCTATCTCTGCAATTCTTTTAAAAGATGCCATGCATGCTGTAATTTGTTGTGTGCATTAATATAATGTGGCCTACTAATCAAAATATGAGAGCTCCAGAAGTGATGACACTTCGCAAATGATAGCTTCAACATATAGTAAAGAAGAACAAGTCGACTTGACCTGACAGATTCAAAATATACTAAGGGAGAACAACTCGACCTGACCAGTCGACCGAAAGAGAAGAGTATCATCTTAAAGAAGAGCAGAAGAGCAAGCAGATTGAAGATATTACAAGTGTTTCAATACAATGTCGGTTGGCCACCCATGATGAACCAGAGCGCACAGAGAAATACTATTCTTTCCGGTCTCTCCATATGTGTCTCACATGCATTTCGAAACTAAAGTAGGAACATTTAGCTAACCAATTAAACATCTCTCAGTTTTACTAATATCAGCAATAATATCAGATATGAATTTGTACAACTAAGCTTGTTTAGCTCGATGGGTGGAGCAGTGCTATTACGACACGAACCACGTAGGCTGATTGTGGTCATCATAAAATGGGGAAAACATAAGCATGATGAGTACAGTGTTGATCGTGGCAGTGGGATGGAAGATCTGAAGCTGCAAACCACGCAAAGGGTAGTTAGCAACCGATGTTTGCTTTGAAATAACAACTAAGATTTGGTATGGACAAGAAAGTACGGTCAACAAGTGACAAAGAAATGCAATTATGTTGTCTCTCTATATGTCGCGACATGCATTTGGAAACTCAAGTGGGACCTTTAGCTAACCAATTAAATGTGTTGGTTAACTAATGTCAGTATCATATCACAATCATATTTGAACAACTAAGCTTTTGAATTTTGAGTGTTGTGTTGTTTAGCTTGAAGGGTGGAGTAATGCTAGTACGACAGAAAGCACCTACGGAGATCATAGTAGAGTAGATAAAAGGGGAAAACCCTAAGCATCAAGAGAAAAATCAGGAAAGTGGAACTAGCTGGACCAGTGGGTGGCGCACATGCTTTTCGAAATGAATATAGGAACATTAGGTGACCAATTAAACGTTCTCTGTTTTAGTGATATGAGCATCATATCAGATTCGTATTTCAACATGTAAGCTTTGGGTTGAGGTCTTGAGGAGCAGTGCTAGCACGACACGAAGCACCTACGATGATGGTAGTGAATATAAAGGGGGGAAACCATAAGCTTTACGAGTATAGTGCCCGTGCCATGTTGGATCTGAAGGTGCAAACCGGACAAAGCTACTTCGCAACCAATGGTTGCTTTCAACCAGCCACTACGATTTGGTACAGACAAGAAAAGTACAGTAAACAAATTATGATCTATTTTCTGGGTGAGATCAATAACTTAAGCACATATGGAAGAGTACCACCTCTCTTGCGACGCCATGTAAGCCTATGCTGATACGTTGAGGGTGCTGCGGGTGCGATGGCTGTCGGCGGCGGGGAAGAAGACTTTAGACGGCAGACGGCCGGGTCGGGGGATATATCCTGTTGCCATGGACGAGGCGGTCGTAGGAGCGGCAACGGCAAGGTGGACGACAGCGCTGATGAAGCGAGAGGAGGCGATGAAAGGATCCTGGTCCAGCACCGTGGATGAGAGACGTCCATCTCTTGCAATGGACGACGGGGTAGGGGTAGCGGCTCTGGCAAGGTGGATGATGGGGTGGCGGACGGAGGAGGCTGGCCGCAGTGCGGAGGTTGTCGTGCCGCCGACGGTGTATGAATGGGGAAATGGAGGGGAGGGGGGATCTCAAACTTTGGGACGCGCTTCTCTGAAATGGGGGAAAGTTACGAACTTATCCGCCATTTAAAATTTTGGACATCGTGTCGGTTGGGGATAGGACGGTAATCTCGCATCTCCCAAATATTTGCCGGTAACTATTTCGGGCAAGGAGAGGGTGTTTTGCCGCCCACGGTTGGCGCCCATGGTGTATGAACGGGGCTGACAGGTAGGGCAGTTGTGTCACGTCTGATGGAAGTTACACATCTGCCCCTATTTAAAATATTAGCCTACATCGATTTTGGACGAGGAGAGTTTGTTTTGCCGCCCACCGTGTATGAATGGGGAAATGGAGGAAGAGACACATGTCTTTCGGACAAGCTTGAATCAAATGTGTTTTGCGGCCCATCTTTGGCGCCCACCGTGTCTGAATGGGCCCAAAGGCCGTCGTGTCACGTCTGATTGAAGTTACTAGTCTACCCCTATCGACAGCAGTGTAAATCCGGTCAATAAGGATGTCAAGTGTCAGGGGTAGACAGTAATTTCCATCTCGCAAACACTTGCTTCGGGCAGCCCACAAATTATAGTGGGTGTTTAGCCACTTCGTTCAAAACTTGGGAGAATTGGCATTCACGTTTGCCCTGGGACCTGCCAAACTAAATTCAAATCCAATTTGTATTTTATTACGATATCCACAGATAATTAATTACACGTTTTGTTATTTATTTCTTCGAAACCACAACAAAGATTTATTCCACCTTTACATATGATTATGATTTAGAAATGCCGTGATCTTCGAATTTAGTAGGTTGGATACACTCTGATTCAAATAGTTATTTCATCTAATACAATATGCTCACACGAAAAACAGTTCACCTTATGTCAATCATACAAGTACTGAGGATTACCTCGCCTAAAAAATTCGGATCATTACAACACATGGACAACATGGAATTCCGGACAACATAGGGGGTCTTGCAACATAATCTATTCAGAGACATGACACAACATGCAAGTACAATAATCTAATGACAATTTCAACTGGTATCTAAAGAAGAACCGGGATTACCTTGGGCTTCAGATAGCAAAAACAGCAGGACCTCCTCCGTCTTCAAATGCAACATTCTTACTTCCTCCAATTCTTGGGTTGCTTGCATAATGTGTGCCGCTAATTCCGTAATTTCCAGCCTCAAGATAAAGATTACCTCATTCATGGCAGCCACACCATCTCTTTCTGCCTCTAGTAGAGCCTCAAGCACTATAATATCTGTGCTCAGACTGCTCTCCAGCGGTGTTGCCTCTGAACTGCTACCATCTGGTAACATGGATGGCGCACTGCTTCCACAAATAGATTCTGGGGTTGTACATTGTGTCCTAGTGTGAACGGCATCCTGAAAGGTTTCCACTGGACATAAGTAAGAGATAGTTATCGTATGATCCAGGCAGTAAGCTTACATGGTAAACGACGGACGAATTATTGCCGAGCATGGCAAACTATATTTAAATGGTTCGAAGCAGCATCAGCCGAAAAGAAATTAAAATGGTAAGATCAAAGTTGAAAGGGAGTGTACAACCGCTATATTTAAGTTGCCAAGGCATCTAAGCAGTTGAAATAATCTGAGAAAGCACTTAACAGTGTGGCCTCATATAAACTATGAAGACAGTCTTGTGATGAAGTTGAGAGGAAAAGTTAAGGACTCAAATGAAATAGGCATGCATTTCTTTACGGTAGTACAGTAGGCACTGCTGACATATTGGCCAACTCAGGTATAACATAACAACAAACAAGCATTCGAATCAAGCAATATAGCAAAGCAGACAACTGAACTATTTGCAATTCAGTAGGATTGCACGTTGAGGGCACAAGCCAAGAAAGCAGCCCACTCACGTTACATTTAACATGTACTAAAACACACTGGCTTACCATATGTTGCTGTGAAGCCTAGCTGCTATTGCAATGTTCTTTGAAGATATCGTCAGCATCCCGTGGTTGCAAATCTAGTTATTGTAGCTTATTCTGCACCATCTATTTAGGTAAAATTAATTTTAATCGCATGCACTGGTCTGAATTGATCATCAATGGTTCATCTAAACTAATGAAAGAAGGGTGTGTGCATACACGACAATATATCTGCTTCCCTCTATTTTTATGCTTGTTAGAGGTGCCAGCCCCAAAAGAACAAATATTTTGCTTGATGGGGTTGGCAGCTCCATAATTAATAGAAGCATCAAATTAGTCATGCAACTTGGGAAGATCAAGAACACACAAATAAGTAATGAAAAGAGGCTCGGAGCAGTGATGTAATAGCTACCATCAGAAAATGTAGGGTAAAGCGAACAAAAAGCAGCGGAACCACATGCTAGTTTGCTGATGTGTAATTAAGCATAGAGAACATTAAGCAGTCTGATGGAACCAACAGGTGGCATCAGAACAAAACTAAAGCATATTAACTATATGTGCACTGGTATGTAATTTAACACATGTAACATGTTCACTGCCAGAAGTATGGCCCTACAGCTGCAAGCAGAATAACGCATCTCATGAAAAACTGAATGATGCCCTGAAGAAATTCAAAGGTGCGGTGCTTATGCTAGGAAAGTGAATGTAGGAGCCGGCCGTTGGATAATAGTACCTGATTCTCCGCGGCGTATGGGTATCATTGTCATACTTGATAGCTAAGGATCGTCGATGGTGCTCGTGTTGCAGTTGAGTTTGGGCCGGCTGTCGCCGTCACTGAAGTGGCTCTGGTGCTACAGTTGCGGCGTCTGTCGACGTACAAGAAAGCTCATCTGTGGTAAGTGAACAGTTGCACGATAAAGAGAAAAACCAAAGGAGTACAAATCAAAATAACCTGATGAGGCTGCGGCGTCGATAAAGCGGGGCCGGTGGAGTTGAATATGGCGTCCGTGGAGCGGATCCGGTGCAGTGGACGAAGGCTTCGACGGGCGCGTTGTATAGTGCTTTCGGTGAGGCGGATCTATTGCGTCGGATGAGGGCTTGTATGAAGTGCCAGCGAAGGGGTGGACGAGGGAGTCAGCGAAGGGCCTATGCTGTGGTGGAGGGCGCCGGTTAAGCAGATCTGATGCGGTGGACCATGATGGCGGTCAAGGAGATCTGGAGCGGTGGACAAGCCAGTCGCTGAAGCAGCTCTGGTGAAGTGGTGAGTTGGCAGTTTGGGGTTCCAAGGTGCGGAAGGTAGATCCGGCAGGGTGTGAAGTCCACCGCTGCGGCAGAGGACTAGATTCGGCGGCTTGCCGTGGTTGGGGGGTCGGGGAGGGGCTCTAGGGAAGAATGTTGGGGGCAAAGAGGGGAAAACAATGGAGTTACCAAAACAGCCCTTTTCCGTTCATGTGGCAGGGGTAAAACAGGAATATCGCAGGGCTAAACTTTCAGGCGCGTGATATTTCGATGTGAGCGGGAAGTTTGAAAGCTTTTGGCGCCTTAATTATAAGTATTCTGCTCTCGTACGACATGATATCATGGCCGACAATTTGTTTGTTTTGCACGCAAAAAAATGTGCAAGTTTTGAAAATCAATGTCTCCAACTCGAAACTTAGGTTGTCCATTCAATTCAAATATGGATCATTGAGCTACTACAAGCAAATACCATCATACGGTCCAATTCTAATGAAATTCCAAATGTGTTTATCCTGAATATGATGACAAAAGCAAAATTGTGTATTTGTATGAATAAAGTGGATGATTATAAAGTTTGAACATGCTCGTATGTGTATATCTCTAGGTTTGATATATGAATTTGAAATCACGAAATCCCAGCTTAAAAAATGTACCTCCGTTTAAATGAATTACAAAAGCTAATGATGGAGTCGAATTCGAAAATTCCAATCTTAGGTTTGTAATTATGGTACATCAAGGTATATCACGCATGTTCAAAAGTATCATTGTCTTATAGTACAAACTGTGAAACAAATGGATCAACCATGAGTGCACAATATCTTAATTACGCTAAAGTCCCTCAAATATAGACACCTCAGTCTTCATCTGAAGTCAACCCCCCCCCCCACCACCACACACACACACACATAGAGAAGTCGTTCTCTCCCCCAAACACCAACACACGAGCACATTAACACCCCTCTCTCTTGTAAAGTCCGGACCCCAACATAGGTCTCTATCACTTTGTCTCTCGGGCATGCACACATCTCTTCCCTCACTCTCTAGGTCTCCCGCTATCTCTCTTACCCAAGCACACGCACTATGTAGAGTGTATATTTACCATACACACAAAACGTCGCCCCCAAACGTCTATCTCCCTAGTTATGTGGTTCTCGCGCACTCACCTCACACACCACCCCCACTGCAAACAAGCACACTTTGTCTCCTTGTGCACCACTCTCCTCTTTCTATCTCTCCCACATGCGGACCCGCCCCAACTCCTTCCCTGCATACATATATGTCGTGGCTCTTTGCATAGCTCCCTAATGTATAATCGTTCTCGATTTCGCACATTGTTCTCTACACCATCTATTCTAGATCTCTCATGAAGTTCCTATCACACACACGATGTCGGATTTCGGGTTCCGGCAGACCCTTGAGGTTTGAACACTGGGGTGCGCACGGAGATCACACCCTCAGCCTACCCATGTCTCACCACCTTGCTAGGATCTAAACTACACGAAGAACAACACAAGGGACACAAGATTTATACTGGTTCAGGCCACCATTGTGGTGTAATACCCTACTCCAGTTTGTGGTGTGTGGATTGCCTCTGGGGCTGATGAGGAACAGTACATGGGAAGAACAGCCTCGCGAGGGGCTGTTCTTGGTTGGTGCGATGAACTGCTAGGGGAGTTGAGTCGCCTCTCTCTCTCTCTTGGGTGTCGATCTGATCGGGTCCAGATGCCCTACCCTGTGGGTGGCTAGTCCTATTTATAGGCAAAGGCCCCGTGCCTCTTCCCAAATATTGAGTGGGAAGGGCGCCAACAATTGGCCATTTTGAAGGGGAACATCTAGTACACTTATCCTGACTAAAGTTGGTCCTCGCCTGCGAAAGACCCCGACGGTGACGCTGGCTTGGACTCCACGATGACCTCCGTTCTGCCGTCCAACTGGTCTTGGTCTTGTTGCACCGAAATGGTTGCCTTTGCTTGATACCCTTGCCTGCGCTTGCCCCCTTTGCACCAAACGGGAAACAAGGACTCTGCGCAGGCCGGCGCCCACCTGGCGCCCGCCAGCGCCCACCAGCGCCTTGGTCGTCATGGCTTGCATCACGGGCACCTCGTGAGGTACCCCGCCTTGATCTCTCTGCCTCCTCGTGAGCCAGCCTGACGAGGCCGTGCCTGAGGAAGCCTCCTGTCGTCCGCCCCGTGAGGCCTGGCCCCTCGCGAGGGTCTTGAGCATGTGTTGATGTAGATGGGTCGTACTGGGCCACTCCTTGAGCCACGCCGCAGGCCGCAGGCAGGCAAGTCTGGGTACCCCCGTTCCCATAACGCCGACAGTAGCCCCCGGGCCCAAGGCACGCTTGGACTTGGCTTAGCAGAGAAGCGAAGAGGCAAGTGCGAAGTGCAGCGGGCCCCAATAGCCTGCGGCCTTGGGCGCCGTGTGGCGGTTGATTGGACGTGGGCATCCTGGCTCCCCCATGACGCCTCGGTAGCTGCATGATTTGACAAGTCCCTGCATGCAAAACGGGTCATGATTACCTGTGATCGTGGAGGTCGACGGTTGGCCTCCCGCAGCTATATGTATGGAACGGCGTGAGCCCCTCTGGTTTATCCCTCCTTGCTACTCCCTGTCTTCTTCTTGGCCGCTCACCGTCCCCATGGCTCCGCCGAAGAGGTTCTCGACCGCGAAGAAAGGGAAGGCTCACCAGGAAGGGCCCGGCTCCCCTCCGACCAAGCGCGGCCCGGGACGCCCTCGTAAGCACCCCGCCGCCCCTGCTGCGGCTTCCCGGGGCCGTGGAAGCAGCCCTCTGCGCAGCGGTGGGCGTCCGGTGTCAGGACCCCGATCCAAAGTCACACCGATCTAGCATGTAACACATCATATGACAAAGAACCCGGGCTCACGTATATGATAGTGCCGCTAGCATCCATATGACAAAGAACCCGTGCTGACATGGCTAGTCGTGAACCCAAAGTGGCACTAACTTACAGGAACATGCATACATGACCCAGCATCGAACGTGTCGGTCATCAGCGAGTGAATCCAGGCTGTAGCAACTGGGCTAGCAGGACTCTAGTAAACCGGGCTGTAGCAGGCTAACAGGACTCCGGTAGACACCGCGTGACATTTCCCCGAAGGGACAGACACAGGAATGAAGAAAGACACATGCCGGCAAGCCTAAGTGTTCCGGAGCAGTAGCAAGCTACCATGGCTCAGTGGAAACACTAGGAGACATTTCCTGGTAAGAGAGGCTACTAAGGATAAACAACTAGATAGTCAGATCCCACACATACCAAGCATTTCAATAACATACACACAATATGCTCGATATGTGCAAATACAACATGGCATCACAATATGACTCTACAACTCAAGTATTTATTCAATAGGCTCCGAGGAGCGGGATATTACAAACATGGGTCTCATGACCCAACACTCAGAGCATACAAGTCAAAGCACAAGCGGAAGCTTAACATGTCTGAGTACAGACATCTACAAATGAAAAAGGCTGAGAAGCCTGACTATCTACCAGATCCTGCCGAGGGCACAAGATCGTAGCTGAGGTAACAAGCTAAACGTCGAAGTCCACGCGGTACTACTAGCGAGACTGAAGTCTCTCTGCAAAAACATAAATTAAGCAACGTGAGTACAAATGTACCCAGCAAGACTTACATCAGAACTAACTACATATGCATCATTATCAACAAAGGGATGGTGGGGTTTAACTGCAGCAAGCCAGCTTTGACTCGGTGTCTATCCTGAACTACGACTGCAAGTAACTCTTTTGAGGTGGCGCACACGAGTCCACATATTCACCATATCAATACACTACTATGGATCCGCTCCCGTCTCCCTACGAGAACGCCATCCATAGCACTCACGCTTATCTTGCGTATTTTAGAGTATCCACTTTCACTTGTCTATGAACTGTACAGGCAACCCAGAAGTCCTTTACCGCGGACACGGCTATTCGAATAGATAATGTTAACCCTGCAGGGGTGTACTTCTTCACACATGCTCTCACCACTTACCGCCGTTTACACGACATGTACTCGGCAACCTTCAAGCGGAAGCCCAGCGAGGGTGTCGGCCACGACCTGACTAACCACACAAGTCTCTCGTCCAGGTTTATCGCCTATTCGGTTTCCATCCGCAAGGAGATCCGGCCGGGGTGTCGCTCACGGCCCCAAACGATGTGTGCAGGGTTCCCAAGTCCATCATCCGGGTGCCACTTGGTACACCGGGCCACTGTGCCTAGTCTGTCCCAAGCCCACCTGTACCGGGTGCCACTTGGTTGACTACTAACACTACCTACAAACACCAGAAACTAGTTGCAACTCCTGGACAGAGATCATGTTGATTAATAAGTCGAGAGGGGTCGAGTTACCGGAACCCAATGTGTGGTAGTAACTGTTCATGGATCACAAACACAGAACTCAGTTCCTGAGGACGGCTGCAATGAGACAACCCACCATGTACTCCTACATGGCCTCTCACCGCTACCTTTACCAAATCGTGTTCACACACTTAGCTCACACACAGTAGGACATGTTTACACACCTCCGATTCATCCCCGATGAATCAGACCTGACTCAACTCTAAGCAGTAGCAGGCATGACAAACAAGCATGAATGAGTGGGCACATCAGGGCTCAAACAACTCCTACTCATGCTAGTGGGTTTCATCTATTTACTGTGGCAATGACAGGTCATGCAGAGGATAAAGGGGTTCAGCTACCGCAGCAAGTAACAGATGAATCATTGTTGTCCTAATGCAGTAAAAGAGAGCAGGAGCGAGAGAGTGGGATTTTATCGGAATGAACAAGGGGGTTTTGCTTGCCTGACACTTCTGAAGATAATATAGTTCTTCATCGTTGTCATTGAACTCATCGCCGGAACGTCATCTACTAAGAGGGGGCAAACACCGACAAAGAAGGAAGAGCACAATCAATGCAATGCACAATATGATGCATGATCATGACATGGCAATATGCTGTAGTTTGAGCTAATGCAACTAGCAACCAGATTAAATGAAGTTGGTTTGAATCCAAGATTCAAATTCAAACTCCATATGTGGATATTAAAATGCCATTTTTATGATTTGTGCTAATAAGCAGCTATAAGTTGTTCTAACATGCATGAAAATGGTACATATGGATAGATTGGATTTTTCTGATAATTTTTCATATATAAATTATTTCATTCTGAGCTACGGTTGAATTTATATGAATTTTGGAAGTTTGGGATATTTCCTGGAATTTCCTGGATTATTTTTATTCCAAAAAATGATTAATTGCGTCAGCACTACGTCACTGTGATGTCAGCAGTCAACGGGCGTCGACCAGGTCAGACCTGACCAGTGGGGTCCATAGGTCAGTGTCACGTTGCTCATTAGGGTCACTGACATGTGGGCCCAGTCAATGGCCACGTCAGTGTGGTCAACGCTGACGTGTGGGGCCGCTGTGATTAGTTAATACTAAGCAGAAACTAATCTAAGTTTAATTAGGCAGTGGGGCCTGGCTGTCAGTGTAACTAAGTGTTGACTAAGTGCGTCGTTAACCTAAACCAAGCGACCACGTCACCATCGCTGGAGTTACGCCGGCGGCGACCAAAAAGCGGCGGAGGCACACTGGGTTGGCTCGGGTTTTGCCCACGGTCGACCAAATCGACCGTGCTTTGGTCCTATGCATGGCTGGGGATCGCGCGCATCTTGCAGGGCAAGTGGGAAGAGCTGGGGTGGCCGGAGGCGACGGCAACCATGACGACGGCGGCGGCCGGAGTTCGGGTGTCGAGCATTTCGGCGTTGCAGTGCACTAGGGGAGGTGCTGGTGTGTTCTACGTGCTCCCAGGGGTGCACTGAGTGCGGTGGCGTGCTTGGTTTGGACAGAGGCAGGCCAAAACGATGACGACGACATGACCGGCGCCGGCGAGGTCTCGGTCTTGACGGAAACGAGGGTTGGAGCTCTAATTAGTCCACGGGAGTAGGGGGAAACGGTTCAGAGGCTCACAGCGCATTGCATGGAGGGGTCTTCAGCTCGGGGGAGGCTCTGGAGACGACGGAGTGGCGACGGCGATCGTCGGAGTCCGAGGAAGAAGACGGAGCCGATGGCGGTGTTGTAGCGGCTCCCGCGGGGCGTGGCTCGGTGAGGAGGAAGAGGGGGTCGAGGCGGAGCCTCTGAGCGCATCGTCGAGGCGAGGGAGTGGCTGGTGGCCATGGCGGCAGCGAGCGACGGCGATGAGAGCGCTCGGTGGGAGAGAGAGGGAGCCAGAGGAGGGGGGAGAAGGCACGGGAGAGAGTGAGAGGCCTGGGAGGGTGCGTGGCGCCCTCGGGTGAGTCCAGCGGCGAGCAAGCAAGCATGAGGTGGCTGGCGCGCGCGCGCGTCGGGCACACGCCCTCCTGCCTACTGGCAGGAGGTTGAAGACGGTGGCGGCTGCGGTGGGCTGGGCTGCTGCTGGGCTGCGCCGTAACTGGGCCAGCCAGGTAACTAGGCCAGGTAAGTGCTCTGTTTTATTTTCTCTTTCTATTTTCTGACATTTGTTTTGATTTAATAAAAATACTAAATCATTTTATTTTCTTATGCCAATTTTTGTAGGAACTAGTGGTATTATTCCAGAGCTCCCCAACAAGTGGCACAATTTTTGGACATATATTATATATATAACATATATATATCCAATGCAAATAATTATGCATTAATTCCAAATGTCCAAAATAAATACTTATGAGCTCCTGAAAATATTTGTTTGATTTTTATCTCTGCCCAATATTTTCAGAGAGCAACATGAACATTTTCTTGGACCTTTTTGGAGCAATTTTTATCTGGGTCATTTCCAGAAATGATTCTGAGGGTTTCACCAATCCCCAATTCAGAATTAAATGAAATTTAAACATGATGCACACATGACTAGCTAGTCTAGGTCATACCAGACTAGGGATGTGACAACTCACCCCCGCTAAACAAGAATCTCGTCTCGAGATTCAAGCGTAGGGTAAGATGATGGGGGGACGTAAACTAACACAATCTTCACGATCCAAGGTGCACTTCATGAGAACGTTGATTCGATCACCATCTTTGTCTCGACGTCTTGCTCTGAGATCTCCATCTAACATGACAACAAGAGGAAAGGGACAATTCCAGAAGAATCGATCTTCTCGAAGATCAATCAACTTAGGATCAACTCACAGAGTGAGTCATAGCAACATCTCTCGAGCTGAGACATGAAGCACACATCTGGAGGGATGGAGTGGAACAGATGATGATGGGTCATTAGGTAGGCAATAATTCCACACCTAAGAAGGTGGTGAACAGTTGTCAACGTAGCGAGGAGTTGAGTTGCCATGATACCATAACGATGCACCTTAGGGAAGGTGACTTGTAGAAATATCCCCTTAAGTGGCAAAAAGAATTACCTTTGATTTAGAGATCATTGAAACTCTTAATACCAGCCTAAGGCAATTCTCGAGCGATCGTTTAGAGGGGTTCGGTAGAATGGCATACCCGGATTAGAATGGATGATGTGGATTACCTTGTTGAAAACAACACAAGGGATGATTTTAGTAACTGGGGAGAAGCTCAACAGCAGAGAGTGAGTCCACTGTTTGAAAAGTTATAGCATAACCGAGGAAACTGAGAGCACTATGCAATTAATGCCGACGATAAAAACTAGCACTTGCGCGTGCTCTCAAGAACTTTGAGCATTTCCATATTCATCAAGGTTTTACCAATATCCGTGTCAAGGATCCTGGCAACACAACCTACTACCATGATGAATGGTGATGGATGATGCAGATGCAAAAGAAGATAACACCTTCTCAGATTTCACCTTAGCAGAGCCAAGGAAACAAAATCTGGATGATCGACCAAGAGACATTTAGCACTCCGCTTCTAATGTTCTCCTTGATGTGCTAGAATACCCATTTATTGAAATGGTTTGATATCTAGAACATCGAGTAAAAGGTCAGACTTCGGGAACACAAAAATCATAAGGCACAACTAGGGAGTAAATCCTACGAAGTCCTTATGGGAAGGTGGCCAACTTCTTCAATCAGGTTACTACAATAATAGGTCTTTCGACTGGGTGGTGCTGGCCACGACATCCACTTTACCAGTTAGCGAGGGACCAATATTATAGTTCTTGGGAAATGTTCCAACCATCATATCTGCCTGAGATTCAGATCTGGTTGGTGTCAGGATATTCCAGACTCATCGAGTCTAGGAAGAAAAATGAAAGTTTGCAACACAATTCGACGAGATGACGTTGCGAGATTCTCGGGAAATGAACTATGATAGCAAGCTCCAAAACATGAGCTGGTTCTGCTACACACGTGTGAACACGCTGTCCCAGACAAACATGATCACATGGTAGTCTTATAATAAAAACACTACCGAGTTCTAGTAGGGAACCATCATCGCGGATAACGGAGTCCTTGCATAAGTCATATGATTAGCTCTTATGAAGGAACTTCTTCTCCTTGAACAAATCAATCAGTGGCTTGGGGTGCTACGGAATACATGTGGAGTGGAGGTCATTAATCTACCAAACCATAGTATACTTTGCACCTGTGTGACTAACTTGGGATGATTCCAAAGGAAACAAACATTGACTTCCTTGAATTCACGGCGACAACTTGCATCAGATGCACATGAATTAAAGGGAGTCACTTCTTTCATCCGAACATATGCTTCATGCATGGGACATGAAGATAATGCTTATAAAGTTTCCAACACTAGCTCAATGTTCAACATGAATCATGGAGGAGACAAAATGCTGCTGATGGGCTCAACAACAACTCATCAGAATTTCCATATCACTGGAATTCCGCCATTATGTGAACAAGGTGATAGTATTGGTCAGACCAAAAGATATAATGGTGTATGCTCGAGGGACAGCCATGAGTAAGACAACATTACGAACATCGTTGGTTCTGATTCGATTTGACGATAGCCCATACTCAAATCAAAGTTTTTATAAGACAATAGGTCCAACAATTGATCACATGGACCAATCAATGAAGATATCATCTTTCTTCAACTAACACACCAACACAAGGATATCCCTTTGAAACGAACTAAGTTAGGTAAGCTTTTATCTTCCAACTCTCCAAGTTATTGTTTAGCTTAACCAACTAGCTCAGGGTTATCCAACACGGATTCTTGGAGAAAGGGTGGTTTCGAAAACCAGCTTGATCACGAGATCAACATAGCGGTCAGGTGACAACCTGGTGATACTTCCAAGAAGATAATCGGAAACTCACGAACCACCGGTATGCTTCTAAGCTCGAGAACAATCTTGCTTTTCAGGGCAAGATGATATGCTCAAATAAGCGAGGGATTGGCACAATCCTAACTCATTGATCGAGAAGTGCACCGGAAGTAAGGACTAGGTAGCATGATCAACCCTAGGGTGACGATTCAATAATCAACACGCTAAGGATGAGATTGTTGTCCATTAACTACCATGCAACACGGTTGCTAGGAGTATTGACTTCACACATCATAGTTCACTTGTCGGCATTCCGGTTGCGACAACACGAAACCGAGGAATGAATAATGACGGCGAGAGTATCACTAAATCAAGAATTCATAGGATGGTGTGCAATTCCCATGATAATCTTAATATAAAGATGGTAACACTCCAGGGTGGAACAGAACAAAAACTG
Source organism: Triticum dicoccoides (assembly GCF_002162155.2). Taxonomy (NCBI): domain Eukaryota; kingdom Viridiplantae; phylum Streptophyta; class Magnoliopsida; order Poales; family Poaceae; genus Triticum; species Triticum dicoccoides. Next base: position 320,872,094 of record NC_041389.1, on the reverse strand, counting down.
GATTAGTATTTTGATCTGCGGAGTACAACTGCTTTGACCCAATCCTGGATATGGATGAGGTACTGGAGTTTGTTTCTCCTAGTCACTCTGGAATAGAATGGCTTGACGGACCACAAGAATAACGACATCGATGAACACGAGGCACAACTACTCATGACTATCAATTGATAGACGGGGGTCGGAATACAACTGAAGAGGGACAACTCAAAAGAACATATGATTTTCTGACTTGTGGATGCATGGATTAGCATGTCAAACGAGTTCGACATATTTCTTCCGGACAATCCATGCGGAAAGGTAGAACTGGCAGAGTCACAACATAGAATCGAGAACTCATCAAGAGCTCTAGTTGTGATCTTTTGGTTCAGAGAACTTCTGCCATAAACGGTTCATAGTATTTGGAAGAAGGAAATACCACGGACCTCGAGGACTAACGCAAAGGTTACTAATAACCTAAGGGAGCTAGCAATTACTATCAACATGAAGTAAGTAAGGTGAATCTCGGGTTCAAAACCCAGAAGTGAAATGCCTACAAACTAAGTGGCATCACGGGATGCTTTCGGGAATGATGGCCAGAGTCATCACAATGGGATCACAAAACATGACTAGACTACTAGATGATCCTGTAGACACCTAGGGTCATATTAATAGCTCCAACATAAATTCCGAGGCAATAGAGTACCTCAACTCACCGATTAATGTGGTTAAACTAGCCCAATGGATCATTGGAAATGGAAAGAAGGGATTTTCCAATGCATCAGACTATTTAGAAACCTGGGATGACCCGGACAGCATAACGGCTGTAAATGCTCGAAAAGATTTGAGACATGCTACAAAAATGGTGGCATAACCACTCGATCATCATAATATCATGGTTCCGAGATCAACTATGAACACACGGAGGTAGTAGAGACTGAGAAGAGGCTTAATTCCAACAATCTTATAATTCTACGGATTAGTAACACGTGATCCTCATAGAAAGAAAAGATAGCCTAGTTCCTTAACCCCGTAGGAAAGATAAGATGACTCGGATCATAATGCATAAGGTATAAGGAGTAAAAAGAGCCTTACGTTCCATCCCACAATCAATTCCCTTATATAACTAAAGAATTTCTAGACTCAACTTCGACTAGTTTGGCTTGGTAATCCTACAGGCAGTCAAGCTCTGATACCAAAGCTCTCAGGACCCCGATCCTAAGTCACAACGATCTAGCATGTAACACATCATATCACTTTGCGGCCTCACGCACGGTATTCCCACGGGTGCCACCTTACCTGGCCCGGGACCGTTTGCGCCTTTTGGATCACGTATATGATAGTGCCGCTAGCATCCATATGACAAAGAACCCGGGCTGACATGGCTAGTCGTGAACCCAAAGTGGCACTAACTTACAGGAACAGGCATACATGACCCAGCATCGAACGTGTCGGTCATCAGCGAGTGAATCCGGGCTGTAGCAACTGGGCTAGCAGGACTCTGGTAAACCGGGCTGTAGCAGGCTAACATGACTCCGGTAGACACCGCGTGACATTTCCCTGAAGGGACAGACACAGGAATGAAGAAGGACACATGCCGGCAAGCCTAAGTGTTCCGGAGCAGTAGCAAGCTACCATGGCTCAGTGGAAACACTAGGAGACATTTCCCGATAAGAGAGGCTACTAAGGATAAACAACTAGATAGTCAGATCCCACACATACCAAGCATTTCAATAACATACACACAATATGCTCGATATGTGCAAATACAACATGGCATCACAACATGACTCTACAACTCAAGTATTTATTCAATAGGCTCCGAGGAGCGGGATATTACAAACATGGGTCTCATGACCCAACACTCAGAGCATACAAGTCAAAGCACAAGCGGAAGCTTAACATGTCTGAGTACAGACATCTACAAATGAAAAAGGCTGAGAAGCCTGACTATCTACCAGATCTTGCCGAGGGCACAAGATCGTAGCTGAGGTAACAAGCTAAACGTCGAAGTCCACGCGGTACTACTAGCGAGACTGAAGTCTCTCTGCAAAAACATAAATTAAGCAACGTGAGTACAAATGTACCCAACAAGACTTACATCAGAACTAACTACATATGCATCATTATCAACAAAGGGATGGTGGGGTTTAACTGCAGCAAGCCAGCTTTGACTCGGTGGCTATCCTGAACTACGACTGCAAGTAACTCTTTTGAGGTGGCGCACACGAGTCCACATATTCACCATATGAATACACTACTATGGATCCGCTCCCGTCTCCCTACGAGAACGCCATCCATAGCACTCACGCTTATCTTGCGTATTTTAGAGTATCCACTTTCACTTGTCTATGAACTGTACAGGCAACCCAGAAGTCCTTTACCGCGGACATGGCTATTCGAATAGATAATGTTAACCCTGCAGGGGTGTACTTCTTCACACACGCTCTCACCACTTACTGCCGTTTACATGACATGTACTCGGCAACCTTCAAGCGGAAGCCCAGCGAGGGTGTCGGCCACGACCTGACTAACCACACAAGTCTCTCGTCCAGGTTTATCGCCTATTCGGGTTCCATCCGCAAGGAGATCTGGCCGGGGTGTCGCTCACGGCCCCAAACGATGTGTGCAGGCTTCCCAAGTCCACCATCCGGGTGCCACTTGGTACATCGGGCCACTGTGCCTAGTCTGTCCCAAGCCCACCTGTACCGGGTGCCACTTGGTAGACTACTAACACTACCTACCAACACCAGAAACTAGTTGCAACTGCTGGACAAAGATCATGTTGATTAATAAGTCAAGAGGGGTCGAGTTACCGGAACCCAATGTGTGGTAGTAACTGTTCATGGATCAAAAACACAGAACTTAGTTCCCGAGGACGGCTGCAATGAGACAACCCACCATGTACTCCTACATGGCCTCTCACCGCTACCTTTACCAAATCGTGTTCACACACTTAGCTCACACACAGTAGGACATGTTTACACACCTCCGATTCATCCCCGATGAATCAGACCTGACTCAACTCTAAGCAGTAGCTGGCATGACAAACAAGCATGAATGAGTAGGCACATCAGGGCTCAAACAAATCCTACTCATGCTAGTGGGTTTCATCTATGTACTGTGGCAATGACAGGTCATGCAGAGGATAAAGGGGTTCAGCTACCGCAGCAAGTAACAGATGAATCGTTGTTGTCCTAATGCAGTAAAAGAGAGCAGGAGCGAGAGAGTGGGATTTTATCGGAATGAACAAGGGGGTTTTGCTTGCCTGGCACTTCTGAAGATAATATAGTTCTTCATCGGTGTCATCGAACTCATCGCCGGTACGTCATCTACTAAGAGGGGGCAAACACCGGCAAACAAGGAAGAACACAATCAATGCAATGCACAATATGATGCATGATCATGACATGGCAATATGCTGTAGTTTGAGCTAATGCAACTAGCAACCAGATTAAATGAAGTTGGTTTGAATCCAAGATTCAAATTCAAACTCCATATGTGGATATTAAAATGCCATTTATATGATTTGTGCTAATCAGCAGCTATAAGTTGTTCTAACATGCATGAAAATGGTACAGATGGATAGATTGGATTTTTCTGATAACTTTTCATATATAAATTATTTTATTCTGAGCTACAGATGAATTTATATGAATTTTGGAAGTTTGGGATATTTCCTAGAATTTCCTGGATTATTTTTATTCCAAAAAATGATTAATTGCGTCAGCACTACGTCACTGTGACGTCAGTGGTCAACGGGCGTCGACCAGGTCAGACCTGACCAGTGGGGTCCATAGGTCAGTGTCACATTGCTCATTAGGGTCACTGACATGTGGGCCCAGTCAATGGCCACGTCAGTGTGGTCAACGCTGACGCGTGGGGCCGCTGTGATTAGTTAATACTAAGCAGAAACTAATCTAAGTTTAATTAGGCAGTGGGCCCAGCTGTCAGTGTAACTAAGTGTTGACTAAGTGCGTCGTTAACCTAAACCAAGCGGCCACGTCACCATCGCCGGAGTTACGCCGGCGACGACCAAAACGCGGTGGAGGCACACTGGGTTGGCTCGGGTTTTGCCCACGGTCAACCAAATCGACCGTGGTTTGGTCCTATGCACGGTTGGGGATCGCGCGCATCTAGCAGGGCAAGTGGGAAGAGCTGGGGTGGCTCGAGGCGACGGCAACCACGACGACGGCGGCGGCCGGAGTTCGCGCGTCGAGCGTTTCAGCGTTGCAGTGCACTAGGGGAGGTGCTGGTGTGTTCTACATGCTCCCGGGGGTGCACTGAGTGCGGTGGCGTGCTTGGTTTGGACGGAGGCAGGCCAAAACAACACGACGACATGACCGGCGCCGGCGAGGTCTCAGTCTCGACGGAAACGAGGGCTGGAGCTCTAATTAGTCCACGGGAGTAGGGGGAAACGGTTCAGAGGCTCACAGCGCATCGCATGGAGGGGTCTTCAGCTCGGGGGAGGCTCTGGAGACGACAGAGTGGCGACGGCGATCGCCGGAGTCCGAGGAAGAAGACGGAGCCGATGGCGGCGTTGTAGCGGCTCCCGCGGGGCGTGGCTTGGTGAGGAGGAAGAGGGGGTCGAGGCGGAGCCTCTGAGCGCATCATCGAGGCGAGGTAGTGGCTGGTGGCCATGGCGGCAGCGAGCGGCAGCGATGAGCACGCTCGGTGGGAGAGAGAGGGAGCCAGAGGAGGGGGGGAGAAGGCACGGGAGAGAGTGAGAGGCCTGGGAGGGTGCGTGGCGCCCTCGGCTGAGTCCAGTGGCGAGCAGGCAAGCATGAGGTGGCTGGCGCGCGCGCGCGCGTCGTGCACAGGCCCTCCTGCCTACTGGCAGGAGGTTGAAGACGGTGGCAGCTGCAGTGGGCTGGGCTGCTGCTGGGCTGCGCCGTAACTGGGCTAGCCAGGTAACTAGGCCAGGTAAGTGCTCTGTTTTATTTTCTCTTTTCTATTTTCTGACATTTGTTTTGATTTAATAAAAATACTAAATCATTTTATTTTCTTATGCCAATTTTTGTAGGAACTAGTGGTATTATTCCAGAGATCCCCAACAAGTGGCACAATTTTTGGACATATATTATATATATAACATATATATATCCAATGCAAATAATTATGCATTAATTCCAAATGCCCAAAATAAATACTTATGAGCTCCTGAAAATATTGGTTTGATTTTTATCTCTGCCCAATATTTTCAGAGAGCAACATGAACATTTTCTTGGACCTTTTTGGAGCAATTTTTATCTGGGTCATTTCCAGAAATGATTCTGAGGGTTTCACCAATCCCCAATTCAGAATTAAATGAAATTTAAACATGATGCACACATGACTAGCTAGTCTAGTTCATACCAGACTAGGGATATGACATCCGGCTACCGTTGAGAGGTATGCTGGGGCTGCGCGACCCCCAAGGCCGCGCTTCCGCTCGGCGGAGGTGCTGCCGGAGTTCGTCGTGTGGTCGGCTGACCCGACCGGCACCTGGCTCCTACTTCCTCTTTTCTTCATAGGTGAGCTTCTGGCTGGTGCCGCGGCGGACTTTGGCTTCAGGCAGATGGTTGCTGCAGCAGGTCCTCTTGGGCTACCCTAGAGGTCTCCACCGCCGGGGAGGCGGCCTTGACCCACGGTTGCTAGACATTCGCCCGCGCGCGCGGCCTGCACCGACGTTACACTCTGCACTTCAAGTTTGACGGCGACGCCACCCTCTACGTGAGGGTGTTCGGGGAAGATGGCTGCCGTGCCGGATGCTGTCCCGAAGACGATGACCGTGGTTGCGCGCCCATCCCCGGTGTTGGTCGTGGTGAAGGGGGCGGAGGGCGCGCGGGCAGCGGGGCCCAAGATCCACCAAGCTCCGGCGACTCCCCTTCGGGTAGAAGCTCCTCCAGCGGTGGCCGCGTCCAGCCCCCTCGTCGTCGCCCTTGTCTGGGAGAGGGCAGCGGGTCGGCCTGCCGCCGCGCTCCAGTGAAGCGGGAGGCGGAATCCAGCTGAGCTTTGGAGGCAGTACGAGCCTTCGCTAAGGACCGGCGCCGAGCACTTCGTCCCCCTTTTTGCTTTCCTTTTTCTCCTGCGCGAAAAGAATGTAATCCGTTGCCCCGCGGGCGTGCTGAACAGTTGTTGTTTTAATTCATGCGTTGTTTCTACTGCTTATGTGCTATGTCTTCATTCTATGTGCTTATGCGTGAAAACCACTAATCTTGAGGGGGGCTTGTCGCGGTCCTCGCCTCCCGAGGCCAGTGTCTCGTCCTGCGCCTTGTGCCCTGCAGAGTTTAGTCAACAGGGGTAGCCCCAAGACTTGGTAGTGAGGGGAACCAACCCAAACCCCGTGATCGTGTCGTGATGCCCGTGGGGCACGGAATGGGAGGGGTGCTCCCGCAGTGGGCTCGAACAGAGAAGTTCCAAATTGTTGGGCAAAAAAGTAGTCGCGAGGGTGCCCACGCTCCCCCTCGCGAGGCTTTCCGCGGGAGAAACCGAAACGAACAAGTAAAACGGGAGAGTCGCGAGCTCGATATGGCAATAGCTTTGGAAAAACTTCAAATGGGAACAAACACGCCAACTGCAGAAAGCAAATGAAAGAGGCCGCGTCTGGTACCTAATCTAGTCTTCGACGTCTTCTCACCAGCGCGGAGCTAAGTGCTGCCACTGGGCGTGAGCGGGAGCCCCTGAGGCCCGAGGGCGGCACTCCGGAGACTCCGGGGCGTGTACAGCCCCACTCATTATTACGTGAGAGTGTCACGGGCGGCGAGCTTCATAGGTGCTTGCCTTCTTCACAGGCACCGGGCCTTTTTCAAAACACAGAAGCTTCACAGGCACCGAGCCTTTTTCAAAACACAGCAACTTCACATGCATTCGCCTTCTTCAGAGGCACCGGGCCTTTTTCAAAACACAACAACTTCACAGGCATTCGCCTTCTTCATAGGCACCGGGCCTTTTTCAGGGGTAAAATCTTCGGAGGTGTTGGATGTTCCACGCGTTTTGGATGGGCACTCCCTCTTGGGTCTCCAAGCGTGCAGAGCCGGGTCTGGAAACATGAACAACCTTGAACGGGCCCTCCCACATGGGAGAGAGCTTATGCAGCCCATCCCTGGAGAGAACCCGTCTGAGCACGAGGTCCCCTACCTCGAGAGTCCTGGGGCGGATGTTGCGGCAGTGGTATCGCCGCAGTGCTTGTTGGTACCTTGCCGCCCGCAGGGCGGCTTCTCGGCGGTGCTCCTCCCCCAGCAAGAGATCCGCCCCCCGCATGGCATCCTGCTGCGCTTCGTCGAACGCCAGGACCCGCACGGAACAACGTCTGACCTCGTGAGGGAGAACGGCTTCAGCTCCATAAACCAGGAAGAACGGGGTTGATCAATTGAAAGTATAGTGGGATTTTTACGCCCCAAACTATGGATGTCGTGTTGTCCTCAGGGATCTAGAACTTCGAAGCACACATTCGAAACATTCAAAACAACTGAACAGATGAATCAGACCGTAGTGACAACAAGCAGCCACTGGAACAAAATAATATGCAGCAAAGGTAAAGGGTTCAGAGAAAGGACTTTCTCTTTTTAGTGGTTTTCTTGTAATCAAAGAGACAAGTAACACTAGCACATGGAAGATGGTTCAGACATCACACACAACTCATGCAACCAATTAAAGTGACAGCAGCTCACAGGAGAATAACTACTAACTTAATATCCAGCAAAGGGTCACAATAATTCAGCAAGGATACATGAGGGTTCAGCAAAGGTGCACAGGTAACAGAGTCAATTTAAGATCCAATAGTGCATATATTCAAAGCACAGGAACAAGAGAAGAGAGAGGTTCAGAGCCTATGGGTCTTGATGGTCTTCGATTCGAAGCTGTAGATGTTGCAGGCGAAGAAGAGTAGCAGCAGAGGAACGTTGGAGACAATCTTGCGTGGAGCACCAGAAGACCCGACGCCCCTGGCCTCTAGTCGATCCTCTCCCTCTCAGTAGCGAGGAAGAGGAGAGAAGGAGTGGCAGAGATTGTCGGTGAGGAAGGTCGCAGCAGCAGGAGTTGTAGCTGAGTAGCGGCGGTCGATCTGGAGGTTGGAGACGAGGAAGTGCAGCAGGTCGGCGTCGTCATTGGAGAGGAGCGGTGGATCACCGGTCAGATCGGGGCAGCTTCGTGGTGGATCGGGCGCCACCGCTGGTCTCCCGGCACCGTTTTCTCCCTCTCTCTCCTTCGATCTGATTCTTCTCCTGGTTCCCCTCGATCTGGTGGTGGGTGAGTAGCGAGGAGGGCGAGAGAAAGGAGTCTTCCTGATCTATTTTTCTTCATTAGTGTGGTCTGGTCTCTCTCCTCTCCCTTTGAAGCTGGTGTTGTGATCAGCCGCTGGAGGAGGTAGCCACGGGTGGAGTCAGACACCACGTCTGGTGTGTCGCACCAGACCCCAGCTCCTCTGGTTCTTTTTGGTTTTGCCCCTCCAGAACTGAACTCTTCTCCAAGTTGATCCCGCTTTAGTGTTGAAAGCACTTTTAACAAAATTTGGGTGCCTAAACGCACCAGTCCTGCAAAAAATGAATAAGTGTTGTAAAAATATCATAATAGGAATATTTCTGTAGGAATGAATACTTTATGAGTGATTACTGTGATCATATGTTTAATTTGTGACTCAAAAAGGCTAAAAATACTATATGCATAAATGTGCTATCAGGGGTCTCGCCAGTCGGCTTGGTGGCGGTCGTGCGGATTGACCACAACACGGACTGGAGCTCGTCGTACCAGCCCCTGCCGCAGGCCTCCAGCTTCTTCTTGAAGGTTCTGGTCTTGAGGCCCCTCAGGACCTCTGCGTTGGCTCGCTTGGCCTGAACGTTGCTGCGCGGGTGCGCCACCAAAGCGTAGCATATCTGCGTTCCAAGATTAGCACAGTATGTTTTGAAGAGGTTACTGGTGAATTGCAAACCGTTGTCGGTGATGATGCGGTTCGGCACCCCGAATCTGCTCACGAGGCCCTTGATCAAGTTGACCGCAGAGCCTGCGGGGATGGTGCGGACAGCTTCCACCTCAGCCCACTTGGTGAACTTGTCCACGGCAATGTAGAGGTAGCGGTAGCCCCCTGGCGCCCGAGGGAACGGGCCTAGGATATCCAGTCCCAGGACTGCGAAGGGCCACGAGAGGGGTATAGTCTGCAGACCTCCAGTCGGCTGATGAATCTGCTTGGCATGGAACTAACAGGCCTCGCAAGCTTTTACTAGTTCTACAACGTCATTGAGTGCCGTGGGCCAATAGAAACCGCTGCGGAACGCCTTATCGACGAGGGTTCGTGACGACGAGTGGTGCCCATAGTCGCCATCGTGTATGTCTGCCAGTAGCTCCTTCCCCTGCTCCCTGGAAATGCAACGTAGGGACACATCATTCGGCCACCTTCGGTAGAGCTCCTCATCCTTAAGGCAGTACGCTGTGGCCTGCCGTGCCACACGCTCTGCCTCCTCTTCCTTTTCTGGCAACGTGCCTCGCGTCAGGTAACTCCTGAGCTCCGTAATCCAGCACCCCTCCTGAGGTTCCAACGCCAGGAGCAGGCGCGCTCCTGATGTCGGACCGCAGACCGGGGCTCCCGAGGCAGGCGGCTTGGGGAGCCCCCCCCCCGAGGCTGCGCCGTGCTTGACAGTGTTGGCGTCGTCGAGGGCTTGAAGAGCTGCTCCTCGAAGACGCCGGGCTCCTGAGGTAGCCACCTGGATGCCCTTTTGGCGATGTCATCAGCCTCTTGATTGGTGCCGCGAGGCACATGCTGCAACTCAGCCCCCAAAACTGCTTCTCCATCCTGCGGACCTCCGCTAGGTAGGCTTCCATGTGCTCGTCCTTTGCTTCGTATACTTTGTTGGAGAGGTTGACGAGAAGCTGCGAATCACCCTTGATGGTGAGGTGCTTCACCCCCAGGGCGACTGCAGCCTTCAGTCCTGCTATCAGGCATTTGTATTCTGCTATGTTGTTGGAGACCTTTTCCCCGTGCTAGAAACAAAGTTGCACGGCGTAGTAGAGCTTCTCTTGAGTGGGAGATACGAGCACCGCCCCAGCCCCTGCGCCGTGTCTGGAGAACGCCCTGTCGAAGTGCATGACCCATCCGTCCGATGCCTCGCTCCCTGGGGAGAGCGATCGATCCTTGCCAGCATCGAGGCCTGGTGCCTCTGCCCATTCCGCCACGAAGTCCGCGAGCGCAGCCCCTTTGATGATCCTGGTTGTGCTGAATTCTATCTGGAACGCCTGCAGCTCGATGTTCCACTCAGCGACTCTCCAGCTAAGTTGGGGCTCGTGAGCACCCTTTCCAAGGGGTATGCTGAGACAACCTTGATGGGATGGCCTTGGAAATAGTGCCACATCTTGCGCGAGGCCACCAGTAGCACGAGGAGAAGTTTCTGGGGCATGGGGTACCGCGCCCTTGCGTCCCGCAACACCGTGCTGACAAAGTACACTGGGTGCTCAACTAGGTTGGTAGTGCTGGTGCCACTAGCGTCCTCCGGAGGCCGGGGAGCCTCCTGAGGCAGCAGAGCCCCCGGCGACTGGTCGCCCGGGGGAGGGGCCTCTTCTATTTCGAGTGTGCTTCCCTTCTGTGGCTGGTCCTCCTTGGCTGCAGCCGCGGTCGCTGTGAGGCCCTCTCGGCCCTGATTTGCTTTAACCCGGATGGTTGTTGCGGCCTTGATCCTACGCTCCTCCCTAACGGCCACTAGGGTTGCGCTGGCAGAGTAGGGGGTGGCTGCAAGGTAGAGCACCAGGGGCTCCTGAGGGCGCGGAGCCACCATCACCGGGGGGCTGGTTAAGTACCTCTTGAGATCCTGGAACGCCTTGTCGGCCTCTTCAGTCCATTCAAAGGGGCCCTTTTTCTTCATCAGCTTGAAGAAAGGCAGCGCTCTTTCCTCCAGCTTGGAGATGAAACGCCCTAGTGTGGTCACGCGCCCGGTGAGCTTCTGCATCTCTCTGAGGGTCTTCGGCGGACTCATGTCCTCGACTGATTTTACCTTTTCCAGGTTGGCCTCGATGCCCCGGTGGGATACTAGGAAACCCAGGAGCTTGCCCGAGGGGACTCCAAACACACACTTCTCCGGGTTGAGCCGCAGGTCCACCTTGTTAAGGCTCGCGAAGGTTTCCTCCAAGTCCTATATCAGAGTTTTTGCCTCTCGAGACTTCACCACAATGTCATCAACATAAGCCTCCGCATTCCTCCCGAGCTACCGACCCAAGGCGATGTGCATTAGCCGCTGAAAGGTCGCACCAGCATTGCACAACCCGAATGGCATGCATGTATAGAAGTAAACCCCGCACGAGGTCAGGAAGGCCGTCTTCTCCACATCTTCTACTTCCATCTTGATCTGGTGGTAGCCGGAGAAGGCATCCAAGAAACACAACAGGTCGCATTCGACGGTGGAGTCGACGGTCTGGTCGATGCGAGGGAGCGGGAACGGATCCTGCGGGCAGGCCTTGTTGAGGTTGGTGAAGTCGACGCACATGCATTCCTTTCCCCCTTTCTTCGGCACGACCACAGGGTTAGCCAGCCAGTCTGGGTAGCAGACCTCGCGAATGACCCCCGCCGTTTCCAACTTGCGGGTCTGTTGGACGATGAAAGCTTGCTTCTCAGTGGACTGCCGCCTTGCCTTCTGCTTCACTGGGAGCACGTTGGGGCACACATTGAGGTGATGCTCGATTACACCCCTCGGGACCCCTGCTAGCTGAACAGGTTCCCACGCGAATACCTTCTTGTTCGCGCGCAGGAATTTCACCAAAGCTTCCTCCTATTCGGGCTCGAGGTTGGCGCCTATGGTGAAGGTGGCACTGGTGGATCCGTCCTCGTCAACCAGTACCTGCTTGGTTTCCGCCTTGTCCCGAGTGAATAGCTGCTTCTTCTTGGGCGGTGCAGCCCCCTTGGGCTTAGAGGCGTCTGAGTCGACGGGCCGTGCCGCCGCCGCGGCCTTGAAAACGAGCTTTAGCGCTTGCAACGCGTCCCCGGTGTCCCCAGATACAGTGAGGACGCCGCCACTCCCGGGCATGCGGCCATAAACCGGGCTAGCGCCGGGTAGCCAAGGATGGCGTTGTATGGGAGGCCGATGGGGGCGATGCCGAAGTCGATTAGCTCCGTGCGGAAGTTGTCGTAGGTGCCGAAGGTCACTAGAAGGCGGATCTGCCCCAGGGAGTCGAGGTAGCTACCTCCGACGCCCAAGAAGGGCTTGCTGGGCTACAGCCGTTCCAGCGGTACGTGCAGAAGGCTGAAGGCCTCCACTAAGAGCACGCTGAGGCCGGCGCTGCCGTTGATGAGGGTCTTGGTGACCGCCATGTTGCAGATGGTGGGGGTGCATAACATTGGGAGCGCGCCCGAGCAGGCCGAGTTGGAGGGGTGATCATCTGAGCTGAAGGCCAGATCGGCTTTAGGTGCCGCCCAACCCGGAGGCGCCCCGCGCGGCACAAGGGCGGCACCGATCTGGCGGACGAATGGCTTGATGTGGTGGCCCGAAGGTGGTGCCTGCGATCCACCAGAAGGGCTGCGACGACAGGGGGCACCGGCGCAACATGATGGGTGAGGAAGAGGTCGCGCAACTCCTCCCAAGAGGCCACAAAAGCCGCCGGCAGGTGGAGCAGCCACATGCGCGGGACGCCGGTGAGGGCCATGGGCAGCCAGTTGGCCATGACCCTGTCATCGCCTCCGGCCTTGAGGATGACTTCTTCATATGCTAGCAGGAAGGCCAGCGGATCGGCTGCACCGTCATAGCGCGGCGGCATGTCCGACTTGAACTTGTTCGGCCACTGCACCTGTCGCAAGGTAGGGGCAGGGCTCGAAGCCCCCTGGTTCCCGCGCCGGCGTCGACAGCCGGAGCGGGCGGTGCGTTGGCCGCCATGAGGGCGGAGCGCGGTGCTGATGGAGAACGGGTTGACGGAAGGGAGCGCTCCGGCGCACTCCTACCTGGCGCGCCAAATGTCGGATTTCGGGTTCCGGCAGACCGTTGAGGTTCGAACACTGGGGTGCGCGCGGAGATCACACCCTTAGCCTACCCATGTCTCACCGCCTCGCTAGGATCTAAACTACACGAAGAACAACAAGGGACACAAGATTTATACTAGTTCAGGCCACCATTGTGGTGTAATACCCTACTCCAGTTTGTGGTGTGTGGATTGCCTCTGGGGCTGATGAGGAACAGTACATGGGAAGAACAGCCTCGCAAGGGGCTGTTCTTGGTTGGTGCGACAAACTGCTAGGGGAGTTCAGTCGCCCCTCTCTCTCTCTCTCTCTTGGGTGTCGATCTGATCGGGTACAGATGCCATACCCTGTGGGTGGCTAGTCCTATTTATAGGCGAAGGCCCCGGGCCTCTTCCCAAATATGGAGCGGGAAGGGCGCCAACAATTGGCCATTTTGAAGGGGAACATCTAGTACACTTATCCTGACTAAAGTTGGTCCTCGCCTGCGAAAGACCCTGATGGTGACTCTGGCTTGGGCTCCACGATGACATCCGTTCTGCCGTCCTGCTGGTCTTGGTCTCGTTGCACCGAAATGGTTGCCTTTGCTTGATACCCTTGCCTGCGCTTGCCCCGTTTGCACCAAAGAGGAAACAAGGACTCTGCGCAGGCCGGCGCCCGCCAGCGCCTTGGTCGTCATGGCTTGCATCACAGGCACCTCGTGAGGTACCCCACCTTGATCTCTCCGCCTCCTCGTGAGCCAGCCCGACGAGGCCGTGCCTGAGGAAGCCTCCTGTCGTCTGCCCCGCGAGGCCTGGCCCCTCGCGAGGGTCTTGAGCATGTGTTGATCTAGATGGGCTGTACTGGGCCACTCCTTGAGCCACGCCGCAGGCCGCAGGCAGGCAAGTCTGGGTACCCCCGTTCCCAGAACGCCGACACACGATGAATCGCTTCCCTTGCATCCCCGTTCATAGGCCAATTTCGGACAACATCAACATTGTCTCCCTATCTATACGCCATTTATGGACACAAACGACCCCTCTCGCCCCCTCTCTTCCTCTCTCTCTCTCTCTCCGTCGCTAGCTCTCTCTTTCTCTCGCTCTCACACCCCTCTCCCACACACACACTCGATGTCTCTTCCAAATAGTCTTATCCCCCAGCCCGCACCCGTGCTACCCCGCTACTACACATGTCACACCATTCTCCCTTCCCTTATACTAGGTTTACATCATCAGTGGTCTCTCTACTCCATGTACACTCTCTCCCTCTCACACACAAACGCGTGCACAAACACACACAAACACGCACAAACACCCATTTATCTGGATCCTCATCTCTCCCCATGTCCGCATGTGTATCTCACACACTCACTCTCTAATTATGTATATGTGTCTCCATGTTACACAACACAAAGCCCCATGTACATGTCTCTCTCTATCCTCCACACACATAGACACAAAGAATCTGTTATCATTGCCTCAGTCTCTAACATATCACACACACACTCTCTCTCTCTCTCTCTCTCTCTCTCTCTCTCTCTCTCTCTCTCTCGCAAACACGCGCATTAAGGTTTTCCCCGTGAATAACTTACCGTCTATTCATCAACAGTCGTGGCAGTACGGCGAACACGGGACGTGAAAAAGAATAAATCTACATGTGCTTAGACCACCTAGTATGACTACTAGGATTAGAGCAAGCCAGAAAGCGCATCGCCGTCACCCCCTCCTTGTCGGCGACGGGAAAATCTTTGTTTTACACAGTCGAGAAGTCATTGTGCTAAGGCCCCACATACCGAGGCGTTGAATAGAATGTAGATGCTAGTTTACGGAAGCAAGTATCGATAATACGTTTGTATCTCCATACTTATATTTCTTCTCTTATAAAAAACCGAGTTGGTGATGATGGTACGTGTGCCATCTTGCAATATAGACCGTCCGATCTATATCTGATGGATGGAAATTAAACTAAAAGATACCCGCACCCCTCTCCACATTTGCAGACAAGGCCTTCCCTCGTTCATCCCTATCTCCAACAAACCTCATTGTTGAGCAATTAAGAAAGGAAGCCTTTGGAACAAACTGGCCTGGTGGCCGCTGCCGGCGTCGTCAATCCCCATGCCTCTGCTCAGTCCGACCACCAACCACCACCACACCCCACTCCTCTTCACCTTATCTCATATTTCTCGAGATATCATTAGTTTTTACACATGGGATTACTCCCGCAAGGGTCAATCACAACAAGTGTTTTATAAAAAAATGCATCTTGATGTTCCGTGCAATGCACGAATCTTGCTAGTACTCCTACACAAGACTAAGTTGGTGATGCTGGTGTGTCTGCCATCCGTCGTTTCTGACCATTAGATCTACATCTAACGATTGTGAGGTAAGTTGTTGCCTTTTCTAACCAACATCCCACTTGTCTACCAATTTGCAAAAAACCCATAATTAGTATCTTAAAACCAACCACATCCCCCCTGACCTCACCAAAACAGCCCAAGGAATATATTCTAATTGAAACATAATATATCTCTAGTGACATATGTATATCAAAATTAGAGTGTTTTGTACCAAGTTTGTGAATAAGTATTATTCTAATTATGATTCGTTGCAACGGAAATGAACATTGCTAGTATTTCCAACCATGCATTTTTTTCCTAGTATTCCATAGTTTCGAGTTTTCCATCAAGATATTAGTCACTCATGGTTGATATTTACTTTCAATCATGTACACATATGCACTATGTAACTAGCCTCTATTATTGGCTTCCAAAGCTTAACTTCCACTCGTACTTACAATATGTAGAGTATTTAACAAAAAACTACCACTTTCAACCAGCCCTAGGAAGCATCTATTGTACAAAAAATAGCAAAACCATACCCAAAATTTCTTAATCCACGCCAAAAACTACTACCTAGTACTCTTACCGATTAGGTTTGTTTAAACCCATTTATGACAGGGTTGCGTAAACCAACACATTTTGTTTGACCGTTGACACGAGGGACCCACATCTGACCTTCTATCCTGTTATTCCCCCTCAAATCATTATTTTTCCTGAACATTACTTCAAATAGTACTGATGCGTGTTCATCGGTGGCGCTGGTGATGAGCGAGTTGGTCGCCGCTCCGCCGGACGGGCCGGACGCCGCGCTGGCCTCCGCATTGGTTGGCAGGCTGGCCCGAGCGTGACTCACGAGCGAGCAAGCCGCTGCGCTGGCCTTTGCTCGAGCCAGATGGCTGGCCTAAGCGCGGCGCGCGCGAGCAAGCCGCCGCGCTGCCATGCCAATCTAGCTAGCAAACCGTGCAGACAAGCAGCCGGACGGAGCTATCTTGGCTAGCTAGCAGCCGCGAGCGCCGGACGGAGCTGGCATCCGGGCTGCCGCAACATGGGCTCCGCACCACCGGCGGTTTTGACCTCGCCTTCTACCAGTGGCGGTAGCTACGTCCCATGGCCGAGGATGACTAGGTGGACGGGCCGAAGGTAGGAGGTCACCCGAGGATTTTTGTTGGTAAGAGCATGTAAAATGGTTGATAAGGTAGTCTTATCTTAAGTCTGCCACGTATGCAAGTGGTAGTACTTTCTTGGCATTTTAGTGGTTTCTTGCATTATTAGGGGTTTCTTGTACGGAACAATGTATGTACTACTAGCGATAAAAGGCGATTCTAGGTTGCGTTGTACTCCAACGAGTACTACTAGTGGTTGCGGGAGTGTATACCTCGTTTTGTGGGTTCGATCCCGGCCGAACGCATGGTGGCCTTTTTTTTAAAATAGTACTACTACACTTCACTGCGAGCCAATATTTTACACGGGTAGTTTGAGTTTTGAAGTTGAACGGACGTGCGGCCCCATAATCTGGGTGCACCGGACAGCCTAGCCACGTGAATGGATTTTCCTTCCAAGCATCCCGTGGCTCGCGTGCTCGCCCTAGCCGCACCTCGCTTGCAGCTTCCTCATCAGCTAGTAGCATATTTAAACTAGCGCCTCCCAATTAAGCCCGAGGAGCTGGAAAAGCCTGGGGGCATTGGGAACTATGCAATATGGCTTTGTATGTAAAGTGCTCTACTAGTACTCTGTAGCTTGTGGCGTTGCACGCATGTACTTCACTCCATTATCGACTCTACTATAAAAGAAATTCCTATTGACATGTTTTTTTTAAACGGAGGCAAAAGCTTTGCTTCATCTCATTCATAAAGAAGGAACTACTAACAAAGTTCGACGAGATCCATTACACCTCCACAAATGGAAGTGAAAAGCCTAGTCTCGCTATATCAAATAACTCAAATGTTCTGCCCTCGCAGTAACCGTCGTTGATAAACGGGCTGCTAGTGTGTGCGTGAGAGGAGCGGCTGAGTAGGCCAGCTACTCCTACGTGAGAGGAGCGGCTAAATATAGCACCGAGAGTACCCACAAGGCCACTAGCAGGTGTACTTCCCCTGCATTGATAGTACAACGATGGTTCTAGAGAACAGTAGTACCCTCCACTTCCTACTGTAGCTCCTTGGCCTAGAGATTCAACAGTTCAAAACTGGTGCACTATACTAGACTAGACTAGAAGTACAGTACTACATCGCACTACTAGTTGAGAAAAGTAGTACTGGTACTGCTACAGTACGAGTACGTACTCCTCCGTCACATAATGTAAGACGTTCTTTCACACTAGTTGGCGTGTACAAAAAATGGCAAAAACATACCCAAAATTTCTTAATCCACGCCAAAAACTACTACCTAGTGCCAAAAATTTCTTACTAGTGCTATTATTTACAGTATAATGCAATCCCATAACGTTCCATAATGCTAGTACTAGTAGTAAATAATAGCCTCACCCCTTCGCTGAGAAACGATCTACAGTTGGAAGGGACGAGGCCTTGCGGTTACTACACTCTTATCTCCTCCTCGCCAGTTCCCCTCCCCCCAAAGAGAAGGCAGTTCGTCGCTGCTCCCATGGATTCTCCAGGCAGTTCTCCTCCTTGTCGTGGCTGGGAGACCTTGGCCGACGATCCTGTGGGAGAAATCGCATGCCGCTTCAGCGTCCTCACCGCCGCAAGACTCGATGCTTCCTGCACCAACTTTTTCAAGACGTTGCTTAAACAGGCTTGGGAAAAGGCCATGCTTGTTGGTCTTCCATGCGTCCTCGAGGAGAAGGTTCTTCTATGGGACAATCCTTCGAACAGTCCACCGCTCCCTGGCCATGGTTGCACGTTGACTCCGCTAGAGTTGCCGACGTGGAGAGGTAGTCGGATTTTGTCCGATGAGCAGGTCAGTAATGGAGTTTGATCATTTAGTACTTAGTTATTCCATTTCCATCCCGTAATTTCTCCGCTGGCCACCATCTTATATATAGGTCTGGGTCCGTGCCAACGAAGATTGGCTTGCATACCTCCGGCCAGATACCACCATCATTTTGCACAACATCCACAGCAATGCGACCGTTCTGGTAGACCCCTTCTCCACCATTGGGATCGGCCTTCCAGACTGGCTGGGCTTGAATACGTATGATGATGCCTACATGAGATTGAGGAAGATAACAATTGCGGACCCGCCAACAAAGCGACGTGGCTACGATGATTACTATCTCATCGCGGTGTTTGACATAAGGATTGCCATCAATGCAAGACGCAGTAATGGCAGAGGCTGGCGCATGCTGGCGGCGGTAGATTTGTACCCCTACACGTTCGAAGACGCCATGCGCCATCTAGGCCGCATCTTCGCGGTGACAAGCCAGGGGACTTGTTTCATCTAGTTGCCATCCTACGGTACGGGAGATTACAAACGGAATGCACAAACCATCATTTGCATCCCTAACGGTACTCCATTATTTTGCAGGGACCAGTCATCCCCTGATCAAAATAAGATCGCCGATCCTGGATGTGCATTTGCATCTGCGATTCGGTCTAACCTGGAACCTTGTAGCTGACTTTGGCATATTGGGATCAACTATCTTAGCAGTCATTACCCATGGTACCACTGATGTGCAACATGGTCACACAATCTACCATGATCGGACCGTCACGATCTACTCAGGTATTCCATTTTTTAACCCTCTCGCCTTCTCTTTCATTGTTGTACTAGTAGTATACTTAGTAGTACTAGTAGGAGTACTTTTTACCTTGGAGGACGCGTATAGCTAGCTAGGCCCTTGAAGACTTGAACCCACTAGCTGCCACCATTTTTGTTTTTCCATGTCTTACTATCTCATCCATGTAGCCAAGAGTGGCTATATATAATAAGCCGGTTATTTTACTTCCTCTATAACGGAGTAGTACTATTTGCTGCACAGTATTACTGACCGCCATATTTGAGCACAACATTATTATGCATGGACCTTGACTATGTACGTCACCATGTGTCCAGATCTGGGATGCCGCGTGTACCAGATGAACGGCGCCGAGTTCGACCCCCGTGATGCTACGTGGGTGCCGAGGAGCACTCTTGGAGAGTACTCGCTTTTCATCGGGGACAGCTACCCCATTGTGAAGCGGATGCCACCTTCCGTGCACGACATGGAAGGCCTACTGTTCATGAAGCATGGTTTTGTCTTCATTGCGCACCGCCGGATGAACGACATGCTGGGACACGCTATCCCTAATTTATGCCGCTTTAGCTTGGATGAGTCTCCATCGTGTGGAACCGGACTAGAAAGCTGCGACAATGATTCCCGTTGCCCACCGCTATGGATCGTGCCATCCATGAAGAACACCTGGGACTGGAACCTGGAGGAGGACATGCATGTAGCCCATCTACAACGTGTAAGTGGAGTACGATAATTGTGAATGGTAGCGCTGTGAATATATGTAGACTAGTCGTGCACAAATTTATCACATGAATTGGGGATGAACTTGTGTGGCATACTGGCATTTGTCCTTTAGAATTTATTACTAGTAAATGTGTTATGTGTACGTGCAACTTGTGTGGTTGTTGCACGGGCTCGAACACGCTCTTTGAGAAAAAAAGGTGGCACGGCTTTGGATATACATGACATGGCGGCATCATACAGTAGCATCGTTCGCTATAGTTGTAGTACACTCCTACTAGGACGACAACTCCTATAAAACCTTGCGCTTGGCTCTTTGCCTCTTCAGGAGGTTCAACAGTTCGTACTCGTGTGAACCTTGCACTAGGCTCTTCGCCTCTTCGGAAGGTCCAACAATGATGATACTATAGTACAATATGCTTCTAGCAATCTGACACTGACTGAACTGCTGCACGTCCACCGCGAGGGTGAGGGCGGGGGAGAGGGAGAGGGAGAAGGAGAGGGCACTGTAGTCAAAACCCTCTCCTCGTCCTGCGAACAAACGCGCGCGTGGGCGAGGGAGAGGCGTAGTAAGCAAGCTTCTCCTTGTTCGGCGAGTTGACGGGACACATCAAAGGAGTACTAGTACTAGTAGTAGTCCATACTATGTCCTTCCCGATTAATATGGCTTAATTTGAAACGAGAAAAATACACTGGCGGTCAACGTATGTAACCATACGCTCTTTATGGTCACTATATATAGTTTTGCGCCGATTATACGATCACTAGCTCATCGTAGAGCACCGTATTGCACCCTTCTGACCGGCCACATAGTCAACGTGGCACTTTGTTGACTGGTTAAATTGTCACCTGGTTTCTAGGTCCCACCTGTCAGTTGGCAGAGCAAAGAAATTAGTTAAACAAAACTTTACGCAGGCACGACACGAGTCCAACCCTTGCGCGCGAATCGCCCTGGCTGTGTATGTGAGTGCATGCACGTGTCCTCCCCCGGTCTTCCAACAAAGAGTGTACATCGGCTACAAAACAAAGAGTGTGGTACGTAATGTACATCTACACTTCCAATGCATTTAGCCTTTAATCTAAATCGATATTGATTGACTAATGCACCAACTTGTGCTGTAGGTATAGGCTACATGTCTATCCTTAATTACAGCATGCAACAACCTTCATTTAATCTTCTTATCTCAATGGTCGCATGCACACATAAGTCTGCTACTTTTGGGCGTTAATTATGCCCTGGTCAATGTGTAAATCTCTAAATGTACAGTCTTTCACGGACGTAGGGAGTAGGTTGAGCACTTGAGCGTGAGCGTGTGTGTTTGCGTTGTTTGCTGTGTGCTGCATGGGTGCGTGAGTGTTGCGTGCGTCCATGTGTACGTGTGAGTGTTGCATGTTGCATGCATGCATGCATGCATCGGGCTTACTCCCTGCCATTGACATGTTTATATTTCAAGCTTCCTCTGCTCCCTCCATATGGTGATACTCCCTCTGTTCCCAAATAGTACGGAGTAAAAGCCTCCCTCCATTCCAAAATACGGAGTATTTGTCTTTCTACAGATTTCAACAAGTGACTAGGTACGTAGCAAAATGAGTGAAGTGAGCGTAGAGGCATATGGATACTATAGAAAGGAAGTCCTCGCGATCCATTATTCCCCATCTTGGTCAGAGAGAACTATTCAACTAGTCTTCGCAGTGAAGTGACAATACACGCTACAGCAGATGGGACACGTAATTAATAAGCTGAACCAGTGTGTTGTTGTTACTAAATCAGCCTTACCCAGTACTGCCATCATGTTTGCCAGTAGAGCACGCTTCCGCAAATACGCCTACGCACCTCTGTCCTCCATTAACTGACATATGGGCCCTCTTGTGGTAGACCCACATGTCATCGGTGTAACTATTTACACTCCGAAGGACGGTATATCCTGGTAGTAGTACTAGTAGAATTGAGATTTAATGCACTTTCTTCCTCGTCTTCCATTCTTCTTCCTCCTCTCTTCTTCTTCCTCCTCTCTTCCCCATCGTCGGCCACACACCATTTACCCTCGCTCGCTGCTCGCCCGCCCGCGCCATCTTCCTTGGTAGCTCGCGCGTACCATATCCCGCCGCTCACTGCTCGGCCACACGAGGATAAGCTTCTTCGCTCGCCCGCCCGAATCCACTTCCCCGCTAGCTCGCAGGCACCGAAAACCCCAATGGCAGCACCGACTGACACGCAGAGCTGCGATTGGAATTCCCTCCCTGATGTTCTCTTGGAGCAGATCTGTAGTTGAATGGACCTACTCAGCACCGTCCGTCTGGCCGCATGCTTGGTGTCTTTGTACCGTCTACTCGTCTGCAACCGGCCGGCTCTTTTCAAGACACCCTGCTTGCTGATGCCCGATCCTCGCAGGTGGCCCAGACACCGACTTGACGATCCTACGGAGGTTGCCGTGGTGCCCCTCGACATGCTACCACTACCCGTCCACCTGTCTTTCATGTGCGGCCACTACTGGGCGGGAATGAAGGCCAACTGGATCGTCCTCATCCACCACACCGATAGTCCGTGGCGTCTCGTGGATATCTACACCCAGCGAGAGATCACCCTTCCATCATTGGATACCGCCGACATCGAGCCTCGCGGCCTGTCGGACACTCCTGCCTACTACGCACGAGATGCGTCAAGCTTTTGGCTCGACCTCTGTTTGCAGAAAGTTGTAATCTGCGAAGTGCCCACACCATCAGAAGACTACATGGATTACAAGCTCATTGCCTTGTTCAACATGGGATTGGTCTATCTGGAATCCGGTCGCCATACATGGTTATGGCTCATCATCAATCCTGTTGAGGCCACATTTTTGTCTGATGCTATAGTGCATGATGGCATCGTTTACGCGGTCGACGCATAGATTGGCTGCTTATACTGGTGGAATCTATCGTCGTGTAATTGTTCTATCTCATCTCATCTTTACCTTATGAATACGACTGCCTATTCATTTGTTACAAATTTAGAATGCATAGCATGTCTATAACCACATCATTGCTACGTGTTCCTCTCATTTCCTAGATTTTATGGCCACACATGTTATTGTTAGAGTTGATATGAGAACAATTGGCATCTAATGATTGTTAGAATACATATTATGAGCATAACATCATGATTGCTATATGTTACTCTTGTTTACAAGATTTTTATAACAACGCATGTTATTGCTTAGAGTTGATATGAGAACAGTAGTAGTAAGTGCTATGGTAGAATATGAGTAGGCGTTGTCATAGATGTTTTCCTCTAATTGTTACATGATGTTTGAACCATGACATATTGCTAGAATATGAAAGCCATTGGCTTATTTTTTTTAACTTGGGGTATGATTATGACCACGACATTGCAATTCTCTGTCTATGATATGTGTCACTGTTATAATAATCTTAATTCCACACATACTCTGAACATGATTGTTCATTTTTGTCCTTTTGGTCTCCAATTTGAATTGTTGCAGCAGACGCAAATGCGCTGGCCTTCATGATTCCAGGACCTGGAATCATACCAGCTGATGAATGGTGGTTTATCGCCCGTTCAGCTGACGGCGGTCATTTGATGCTCATTCGCACGTACCAAATTGACCAAACCATTACATCAAACTACATGCAGTACAATGCGTGGGGCGTTCGTGACATTGATGGCTATGGCTGCTTCTTGTTTGAGAAAGATCCCAGCTCCGTTGGGCCAGGCGTATTCAACTAGAGGCGGGTTTACAGCCTCGGCAACCACTCCTTGTTCCTCGGTCACAATTATCCGATCATCCAACCAATCATTTATCATATCACCGGCGATGATTACTGTGCTATGCAACTTCCATTCGCGAGGGGGGGCTGTGTTTACACATCATACCATGGGTTTCATGAATCACCATATCCAGAGATTCATCGACATAGCTTGTTGCCAGGTAATCTTCAGTGTGTGAAAGGCATCAAGCTTCCATGCGATGGATGGCTTTTGCAAACCCGACATGCGGTGATGTGGTTCATGCCAACAGCAAATATGCACAACTTGATTCGTGCTGATATCTAGACTGAGCCATGTATTCTGCTGCTGTAGCACGACCCTCTTTTGTTGGATATTATGTACGGTTGTTAGTTTGAAGCACTCCTCTGGTTTGAAGGATAGATACCTACCTGGGATCAAGTGCATCCTAACTCACCTGCGTAGGATGTACTGATAATGATGATGGATATGTTGTGCAGAAGCCATATATATCAGTTAGGCTTCAAGTGCGCACTTGTTAGTTAAACCTATGTATAAATTGTGACACTAAATACGACTAGTAAGTAGTACAGTAGCAGTACTAGTATACGTCAGTCAAATTATTCATCATGTCCACACATTGAATTGATGTGACAACACGCTGCGCGTGAGGTGACACAAGAATCCCGGCGGCGTGTTCGGGTATTCTGGACTTTAGATTTGGAGTACCACTTATCTGTCGAAATCTTTCATCATTCACTTAAAACAGTCGATTGATCATACATTGAGTACCATATAACTAGAATTACCGATGCAAGTCGAAGAAGGATTGGCCGGTGCTACCGGCTGGCGTCAAGTTCGATCCCACGGATCAGGAGCTGATTGAGCACCTTGAGGCCAAAGTGAGTGCTGACAGCGCGAGATTTCAGTCTCTCATTGATTTGTTCATACCAACCATCGACAGCGAGCACGGCATATGCTACACCCAACCTGAGAAACTTCCAGGTAAGACACCGATCGGTCGTCTACTTGCACAAACATATTCCTTTGTTTATAGCTCTATTTTCTTTTTAGACGCAGACTTGGTGAAGCAATTACAATTTAACAGTTAATAAAAAGTGAAACAAGTGACTGCAACATGCCAAAGATGTTATGAAAATGCCAACTAGGTACACTAAAACCTGTATTCCACAATACTGCAGGTATCACACTGAGTGGCCTAAGGAAGCATTTCTTCTAGCGCAATTCCAGGGCGTTCAAAAGGGGCACGTGGACGCGTCGCAATTCCAGGGCATTCAAAAGGGGCACGTGGCATGCACGCGATGTGGCACAAGACCGACAATACCTTGCCGGTGATGGTCAACGACCGGCAGCAAAAAAAGGTTCTGGTGCTGCACACCAACAAGAACTTCGACCAACAGAGGACCAACTGGGTGATGCACCAGTACAACCTCGGGGACATAGAGCAAGAGAAGGAGCAGGAACTGGTCCTCTGCAAGATTTTCTACCAGACGAACACTAGGGCCAGGAGTAAAAATATTATAAGTTAGTTAGGTGTTGGTAGTTGTACTACCTTATCGTCTGCAAGTTGGTATTGTTGTTAACGATCTTTTGGTATGAACTTGCATTTGCTTCCAACCATCATGCCGAGGGTCGGCGTGGATATAAAGCTAAATTATTTGTTTCGAAACGAATTTTCAAGCACCTGATTTTTATTTGATGGGTAGCATAAGCACCCGCCGTTCGAATTCCCAGTTCTCCAATTTTTTTGAAACAAGTGCATGCACTTATTATCATGATAAAAAAACAATATCCGTGCTGCATCCCAGTTATTAGTCTGTACTTGCAGAATTCTCTCGTTTATTGAGCACGTATATTGTTTTTTCAGGTCGAGCAAGTTTCAACTGGGCTGCAGACTGCTCAGGCTTCGTTTTGTTTTTAACGGGCCCAGCCCATGACGACAACGGGGCACAAAGATCCAGCAGGTATCTACTGGCCTCTGGCCCACCAGCATTAGTTATATTTTGTCTTACAACATCCGCATGCAGTTTTTTTACTGAATCAAACACACAACCCAGTTCTATTTTCCACTTGAAACGTTGTCCTACATCCGTTTTCTAATCTCTACCTATAGTTTTACTAGGTCATATACACGTATCATTATATTGAAAACACATGAAATTCCCTTTTCATATTTACATCCTTATTTTTGTTGTTTTTTCCCACCCAGCGCTGATTTTTTTACCACTAGTTTTCGCTTAAACCAACTCAATTGTCCCACGTCTTATTTGCTTACAAAAACAAAATGATTTTTTTGGCAAATCAATAAGTTCTTAAAAAAATGTTTATCATTTCGGGATTACAACAGTTCAGACTCCACCGAAATATGCAAAATAAGGTTGAACTTTTTGACCGTGGTCCTGGGCAGAAAATGGGCTGTAATAAATTACTTAAGAATTAGCAAATGGGCTGCAAATTATAAAAAATAGCAAATGGGCTTTATGTTGTCTGCCACAGATTTGGAGGCTGACTTGTGGGACTACTAAGTTCATGCATACACAAGGTTTATCAAAAAGGAAACTTAGTCAACAATCGACCCTACCAGCGTTAGACCGTTAGATGTCAATCTAACGGCAATCGTGCTTCTTCAGTCTCTGATCTTCCTGCCCCAGCCGCCCAAACCAGCGCCGTCGGAACCGCCTGCTCCCGCCTCCCGTTGCCGGCAGTGCTGCCGGGCAGGCCTCACGGCCCCATCATACTCGCATCCCTGGCCTGTCTATCCCTCTACTCACCCACACCTCCTGTTAATTTTCCGGCGACGGCAGCCGAACCAGTCAACCCTCGTACTCTCCACCATGTGGACAGCCACTGTCGTGTCTTCCCCGGCTCCGTGTCGTTCCCTTCGTAGGCCTTGCCGTCGTCCACCGCCCTGGTGCTCTCGGCGTGGCGTGGTTAACGATGTCCATCCAACGGCCGTAGTGCTTCTTCAACCTCTGGTCTTCTTGCCCGAGCCACCCAAAGTAGCGCCGGTCGTGCCGCATGCTCCTGCCTCCCGTGGCCGGCTGTTCTGCCGCGGAGGCCTCACCGTCCCCATACTACTCCCTCCGCTGGCCAGGCCATCCCTCCACTCACCCATTCCCCCTATTATTCTGCGGCGACGGCAGCCTCACACCGCAGCCGAACCAGTGAACCCTCGTACTCCTCTCCGCGTGGGCATCCACTGCCGCGTCTTCCCCGGCTCCGCGTCGTCCCCTTCCTAGGCCTTTCCGTCGTCCATCGCCGTGGTGCTCTCGGCGCAGCGTGGTCAATGTGGTCGACGACCGACTTCCATCGGAAGAGTACTGTACATGGAGAGGCTGACAGCTGGGTCCACGGCAGCCGCAAGGAAGTGCCTCCTTATTACGCGGAAAATAATTATTCCTCCACCTGACACCAGGGACCCACCGGACGGGCCACCAGTATTTCGCGGAAAAAACGTTTCCCCCTGACTGTTGGGACCCACGGATGGGCCACCGTATTTTGCAAAAAAACGTTTACCCCTGACTGCTGGGACCCACCGGACGGACCACCGTATTTCACGAAAAAATGTTCCCCCCACTGTCAGCTCGGACCCACGGGAAGTGCCTCCATATTACGCACAGAAAACTGAATACTCCCCCTGCTAGCTGGGACCCACCATGGTGGGAGGCTGACTTGTGGGCATACTAAGTTGACGGGGACGGAGGGCTTTGTTAACTTAGTCAATATGAACGATTCTAGCTCCAGTGACCGTACGATGTCCATCCAACGGCCGTCGTGCTTCTTCAATCTCTGCTCTTCCTGCTCCAGCCGCTCAAACAAGCACCGACGGGACTACCTGCTCCCTCCTCCCCGCAGCCAGCTGTGCTGCCGCGCAGCCCTCACCGCCCCACCATACTCCCAACGCTGGCCTAGCCATCCCTCTACTCACCCACACCTGCTGTTATTCTTCGGTGACGGCAGACGAACCAGTAAACCCTCGTACAGTCGTACTCCCCTCCGCGTGGGAAACAACTATCGAGTCTTCCCTGCCTCTGTGTTGTTCCCTTCCTAGGCCTCGCCATCGTCCATCGCCTTGGTGCTCTCGGCGCGGCCTGGTCAACGTGGTCAACAGCCGACATGTATCTGAAGTGGACTGTACATGGAGAGGCTGACAACTGGGTCCACGGCAGCACGCATGGAAATGCCTCCTTATTACGCGCAAAATAATGATTCCTCCACCTGACATCGGGGACCCACTGAAAGGGCCTCTGTATTTTGCGAAAAAAATATTACCGCCGCTGAAAGCTCAGACCCACCAGCTATATCTTCGCACGCAAGGAAGTGCCTCCTTATTACGCACAAAAAAATGAATACTCCCCTTGTTAGCTGGGACCCAGTATAGTGGCAGACTGACTTGTGGGCCTACTAAGTTGACGGGGATGGAGGGCTTTGTCAACTTAGTCAATATGCACGATTCTAGCCCTAGTGACCGTACGATGTCCATCCAACGGCCGTAGTGCTTCTTCAACCTTTGGTCTTCTTGCTCCAGCCGCCCACACTAGCGCCGGTCGTGCCTCGTGCTCCTGCCTCTCGTGGCCGTCTGTGATGCGGTGGAGGCATCACCGCCCCCTACTACTCCCACCACTGGCCAGGACATCCCTCTACTCACCCACACCCCCTGTTATTCTGCGGCGACGGCAGCCTCACACCGCAGCGAATCAGTGAACCCCCGTACTCCTCTACGCGTGGCCATCCACTGCCGCGTCTTCCCCGGCTGCACGTCGTCCCCTTCCTAGGCATCGCTGTTGTCCACCGCCCTGGTGCTCTCGGTGTGGCATGGTCAACGTGGTCAAGAAACATCTTCCATCAGACGTGGACTGTACGTGGAGAGGCTGACAGCTGGGTCCACGGCCGCAGCAAGAAAGTGCCTCCTTATTACGTGCAAAATAATTATTCCTCCACCTGACAGCGGGGACCCACCGGACGGGCCACCGTATTTTGTGAAAAAAACATTTCCCCCTGACTGCTAGGACCCACCATCTACATGTTCGCAAACAAGCAAGTGCGTCCGGGCAAAAAAAAAAGATTCGCCTCCCTTACTGTTGGGACCCACCAGCTACATCTTCGCATGCAAGGAAGTGCCTGACAGTTGGGACCCACCTGGTCGAAGCGTACATAGCGTTGTCATTCTGGTCGCGAACATGTACGTACATATATACTGGTGGATGTAGAGGCGCACACATGGCATGTACACGTACGTACAATGACGAGGGTGCAAGAAAGAAAATACGGCCACTTATGTGTACATACGGGCGGGGTCTCGAATGCCTACTCGCGCATACGTACGGCGAGGGATCATGTACATGGCTGGGTCGGAACAGAGAAACAGCGTCGTCGTCGTGTTCATGGGGAGGCAACGGAATGAGTCGTGTTCATGGGGAGGCAACGGAATGCGTCGTGTTTATCGGGAGGCAACGGAACATGTGGGAGCCAACCGGCTTGGACGGAACAGGCGATGGAAACGAGGCCTGGCATACCGTAGAATGGAGGAAACGGCCTTGTGTTCGACCGGCCACGTTTGGAATGGGGTCCTGTTGATCGGGAGGGGTGTGGCGTACCGCAAAACAGAGGAAACGAACCTCCTACTGTCGAAACGGGGGTCCTGTTGATCGGGAGGGGTGTGGCGTACCGCAAAACAGATGAAACGGACCTCCTACGGTCGAAACAGGGGTCCTGTTGATCGGGAGGGGTGTGGCTTACCGCAAAATAGACAAAACGGACCTCCTATGGTCGAAATGGGGGTCCTGTTCATCGGGAGGAGTGTGGCGGACCGCAAAACGGGACTCCACGGGATACTTATCATCTCCACCATCGACCTCCTCCAGCCTCCACGGGCTCCTGTTCATCCAGCCTCCATCGCGTGCTACTCCACCGGCTACTGTTCAACCAACCCTCCACGGGCACCCCTCCACCGTCTACTGTTCATCCAGCCCTCCACACCACGGGGTCCTATTCAACCACCCCTCCACGGCCACCCCTCCACCGTCTACTGTTCATCTAGCCCTCCACACCATGGGGTCCTGTTAATCTAGAGGCAACGCCACCGCTCACTATTCATCCAAAGCCCCCTCCCCCGCAACACTCACTGTTCATCCAATCGATCGGCTTCAGTTAGCAGCAGTAGCGAAGGAATCACTCCATCCGGTTCAGTTAACAGCCATCGATCGATCGCTCGGATTCAGTAACGCGTAGCCTGCAGTGCAATCGCTCGGGTTCAGTTAGAGCCCAACGCCTCGCTCGGTTTCAGTTAGAGCGAACGCCTCGCACACACGCCCGTACGTGTACGAGAGAAACGCGCATCGCTTGGCCCCCGACCTCCCATCGTAACCGGCAACTCCCCAAAATTTTCATCCCCCTCGCTTCTACCACGGTTTTTTCCATCATGGACGGCCCAAAGAATGTCATGCAGCTGCGTCTCCGGCCCACCCAGGACGAAAATCCCATTTTCTGTCATGATTTTTTGTCATAGAAGTAGGAGCCCACCACATCTACGATGATACCGGGTTTTGTCACAATTATCGTCATAGAAGTGTCATATGTATGACAGAAAAAAATTTCGTTCGGCCCAAAATGTCACGGATGTGTCTTTTTTTGTAGTGATTTTTTGAGTCCAAGTAGTAGTGTACTTTATGAACAAACTTGTCTCCAGCCGAATTGTAAAACGATTGTCATGGCAGGCTTTCTGCTTCAACCTTCAGAACCCGAGGTTTGGAGTATTTCCGGATATTTATACCATTGGTAAACACCAAGGCATGTTCGGAAACTAGGCAGTCCGGTCATAGTTGCTTGAACAGACAAGTTGTATTCGGGGAGTTATGTTATATTACATTTGATCGTAAGAAACATCTTCCAGAGAGAATAGTTCCGTTAAGGGTTCCTTTCCCTGGGCCAGCATGCATTTTTGTGCATACATAAACTATGATGTGAGAAATCACAGTACACTTTATAATTTTGGGGCGTATATTGCAATGTGGGTCGTTCATCTCTTGTCCGCCGACCGATTATTCCCTTAAGAACGCTAGCTTTCGCTTCACCCGTCTGAGGTACACGCCCGGATAACCTGGTTGTAACAA
Organism: Triticum dicoccoides; assembly: GCF_002162155.2. Taxonomy (NCBI): domain Eukaryota; kingdom Viridiplantae; phylum Streptophyta; class Magnoliopsida; order Poales; family Poaceae; genus Triticum; species Triticum dicoccoides. The sequence continues at coordinate 320,841,629 of NC_041389.1, read as the reverse complement.
TCGCAGAGGTGCTCCCTTTATGCCCTAGCCGAACAAGCGGGAACGTAGGGCATAAGCACAGGAGCCAGTCAACCCAGCTTGGCAAAAGCTTAAGTCATAAAGGTGCATATAATGGCGAAGACAGGACACATATGAGTAGACAACACATATATACGGTGAGCTTGACGCTCCAAAATAATAATCATAATAAGCTTCTGTGAAAAGAAGCCGCCGGGTATCATGGGTATGTACATTTAATGATGTATATATCTCGAGTGTGCGGTTTATCCAAACACTGGTAGAAATCATACAAAAAATGAAAAGAGAGAAAAAAAGGGGTGAGAGGGAGAGAAGAAAAGAGGGAAAAAAAGTTATGCGTAGAATCTTCGGAGCCGAGCGACGTCCCATGGGTTTGGTTCCAAACGATTATCCCAAGCGTTGCGAAGGCGGTAGGCTCCTCCAGTGATAATTTCATCTATGATGAAGGGACCCTCCCATTTAGGCTTGAGCTTGTCCTTTTTATTCTCTAGTAGGCGCAGGACAAGTTCACCGACATTATAAGTCTTTGCCCGTACTTCCCTGCTTTGATATCGCCGAGCTTGCTGTTGGTAAAATGTGGAATGGGCCTTCGCGACATCGCGCTCCTCCTCCAAGCCATCCAGATCATCCTGCCGATCGAGCTCGTCCTCTCTCTCTTCATACATGCGCACTCGAGGTGAGTCATGAATAATGTCACAAGGCAATACTGCCTCGACGCCGTACACCAAGAAAAAGGGTGTGTATCAGGTCGTGCAATTGGGTGTGGTGCGCAGCCCCCAGAGTACGGAATTGAGTTCTTCAACCCAGTGCTTGTCTGATTCACGCAGGGATCGCACTAGTCTGGGTTTAATGCCGCTCATTATCAAGCCATTAGCCCATTCGGCCTGACCGTTTGTCTGAGGGTGATATACAGATGCATAATCGAGCTTGATGCCCAATTTAGCGCAATAGGTTTTCACCTCATCGGCCGTAAAGTTAGAACCGTTGTCAGTAATAATACTATGCGGGACACCATAGCAGTGTACCGCACCGGATATGAAGTCTATAACTGGTCCTGCTTCGGCCGTTTTGACTGGTTTGGCTTTTATCCACTTAGTGAATTTGTCAACCATGACCAGTAAATATTTCTTCTTATGGCTTCCACCTTTAAGGGGTCCAACCATGTCAAGCCCCCAGACCGCAAAGGGCCACATAATGGGGATTGTTCGTAAGGCAGTGGGCGGCATATGGCTTTGATTTGCGAAAAGCTGGCGTCCAACACATCGCTGTACGAGGTCTTGTGCATCTGCTCGAGTCGTGGGCCAAAAGAAACCCGTATGGAAGGCCTTACTTACGAGGGCCCGAGCTGCGGCATGATGGCCACCAAGACCGGCGTGTATTTCAGCCAAGAGCTACTGTCCTTCTTCTTCGGAGATACACCTTTGGAGTACTCTGGTGGTACTTTTCTTGTACAGTTCCCCCTCATGGACTTTGTAAGCCTTCGAGCGTCGAACAATACGACGGGCCTCCGTCTGATCATCAGGGAGCTCGTTCCTAGTAAGGTAGGTGAGGAAAGGTTCGGTCCATGGGGCGATTATAGCCATGATTTCGTGGGCCGATGGTGTTATCTCGGTGCCCGAACCCCCGACGATATCGAAGCTGTGTTCGGAATCTAGGTGTATGGTCGGCTCTAGAACACTACCGTCCTGCCACACCACGGATGGCTTGAAGAGCCTCTTCACGAAGGTGTTAGGTGGGACGGGGTCGTGTTTAGCGCCCATGCGGGCAAGTATGTCCGTAGCTGGATTACTCTCTCGAGCCACGTGATGAAACTCGAGCCCTTAAAACCAAGCTGAATTTTTGAGTACGGCGTTATGATAAGCTGCCATCTTCGAATCTTTTGCGTCAAAGTCTCCATTTATCTGAGATATTGTGAGGTTTGAATCCCCATGCACTTCAAGGCATTGTACACCCATGGAGACGGCCATCCAGAGACCGTGCAATAAGGCCTCGTATTCGGCTGCATTGTTAGAATCTGTGTACAGTATTTGGAGCAAACAACGGATTGTGTCTCGTGTGGGGGATGTCAAGACGAAACCAGCCCCTAAACCAACTAACATCTTAGAGCCATCGAAGTGCATCACCCAGTTGGAATATGTGTCGTATTCTTTAGGGATTGCATCCTCTGTTCATTAGGCAACGAAGTCAGCCAACACCTGAGATTTAATAGCTCGGCATGGCTTGTAAATTATTTCAAATGGTGAGAGCTCAATGGCCCATTTGGCAATCCAGTCCGTGGCGTCTCGATTGTTTATAATATCATTAAGTGGTACTTCAGAGGCCACCGTGATTGAGCACTCCTGAAAGTAGTGCCGCAGCTTGTGGGATGCCATAAAGACCGCATATGCTATCTTTTGATAATGCGGGTATTGGGATTTACATGGTGTAAGGACTATCGGTGTCAAAACCGGCGGATCTCGGGTAGGGGGTCCCGAACTGTGTATCTAAGGCTAGTGGTAACAGGAGGCAGGGGACACAACACTACTAGGAAAAGGGCTATAGATGGAAATGACACTAATGGCGCACCAGACATGTGGTGCGCCATTAGTATATACTAATGGCGCACCACCTTCTGATGCGCCATTAGTGTTGAAACTACTAATGGCGCACCCTGCCCACGATGCGCCATTAGTACCAATTTTTTTTGAACTAGTGCGCCTGTCCAAACATACTAATGGCGCATCCACTGGTGGTGCGCCATTACTAGTTGTAACTAGTAATGGCGCACCAGCCAGAAGGTGCGCCACTAATGTTATTTTTTTATTATTGTTTTTATTCCTTTTTTTGCAAAAGTACTAATGGCGCACCACCAGGGGTGCGCCATTAGTAACCTGGATTACTAATGGCGCATTTGTTGCTGGTGCGCCATTAGTAAGTGGGCAGCAACAAGATATTTTGGACAGCCTCTCCTCCCACACTCACTTTCTCCCCACTTCATTCTCTCCACCGCCTCCTCCTTGTCTCGGGTGCCTCCTCTTTTTCACCTCATTTCCACCATAGATTCATTCAAATTAAGTGGTTAAGTTACCTTGTTTTGATAGGTAAGTAAGGTGGGAAGCTATATTTATGTTGTTCTCCCTACAACAATGTGCACATGCACTTTTTATGGCCTAGATAGATCTATGTATGTTCGTGGTGTTGCATATGTTTGTGGTGTTGCATATGTGTTTGTGTTTGGAGGTGTACCGGTATTTGAAATGCGATAGTTGCCAATATTTTGCCGGAATGTTGATTCATTTCCGTTTCGGCGAGAATTTTGGCATTAAGCATTCTTTTTGGTCCTATTTTTAGGGAAAGTCATGCCAAATTTTTTCTTGGTTCTAAAATATCGTTTTGCTCTACCCCGCAGGCAACCATGGTCCGCACGATGACCGAAGGCATCGTGAATAGGTTTTTGAGGTCCGCGAAGGCCGAGATGCTTCAAAAGAACAAGACGGAGATAAGATGTCCGTGTCGAAGATGCAAGCTGAATAGCCTTATTGCGGACCCGGATTCCGGGCAGGTGCGGGACCACCTGCTCTTGCGTGGTTTCATGGATGGCTATCGGTGGCAAGGTGATGAAGATGACTACGAAGTCGTCCATGGGGGCCGGGCAAGAAATGAGGAAGGGCAGCAAGACAACCACCGCGGCTCGGGGGGGCGAGAAGACGAAGAATCCCCAGGAGATGATCACGACGGTGATGCTGTACACAGTCATCATGTAGAAGATGCAGGACATGATGATGATGCCGGCGGAGCAGACGACGCTGCACCATCGATGGGCTGGGTGCAGGACCCTCATATTCAAGAGCTGCTTCTCAAGCAGACGGATAACGCAAGAGCTGCCGCCCGAGAGAAAGCCAAGATGGATCAACTTGAGTTAGACGCGGTTACTCCATTGTATGAAGGATGTAGGCCCGAGGATACCCGCCTGAAAGTAACGCTCATGGCTCTGGAGATGAATGTAAAACACTAAATGACCGACGCATGCTTCGACGAGAACATGTCATTCTGGCACGAACATCTTCCCAAGGGGAACAAGTGCCCGACCAGTTTGGAGGAGGCGAAGAAAATCGTGTGTCCTCTGGATTTACCGCACGTGAAATACCATGTGTGCATGAACAATTGCATCATTTATCGGGACGAGCACGCGGAGTCTACCATATGTCCGGTGTGCGGTGTCACTCGATACAAGAAGAGGAAGAAAGCTCCTCGAAAAGTGGTGTGGTACTTTCCGATCACTCCTCGTCTGCAGTGGTATTTCGCGGACCCTAAGGTAGCAAAGCTCCTGCGTTGGCACGCGGATAGGGAGGAGAAGAAGCGAGAAGATGACGCAAATGATCCGGAGATAGATAAAAAAGACAAGATGCTGAGTCACCCTAAGGATGCGAGCCAGTGGCAAGCGTTGAACTTCGAATACCCAGAATTTGGGAATGATCCAAGGAACATCATGCTGGGCGCGAGCACCGATGGAGTCAATCCGTTTGGCAGCCAGAGAAGCACACATAGCACCTGGCCTGTGTTCGTGTGGATGTACAACCTTCCCCCCTGGTTGTGCATGAAGAGGAAGTACATTCACATGAGTATGCTAATTGAAGGGCCGAAACAACCAGGGAACGACATCAATCTGTATCTGGGGCTGCTGAAAGAGGAGATTGACATGCTGTGGAAAACGCCAGCCAATACGTGGGACGCCGCAGAGAAAGAATATTTCCCTATGAGAGCCGCACTACTCACGACGGTGCACGACTATCTCGGTTACGGATATCTTGCGGGGCAGGTAGTCCATGGATTTTCTGGATGCGTAAGGTGCATGGATGACACAACGTATTGCCAGCTAGATAGAGATCCCGGGTCTTCGAAAACCGTGTTCATGGGACATCGAAGGTGGCTTCGCGACGATGACCCGTGGAGGAAACGCAAGGATCTGTTTGATGGTGAAACCGAACCCCGAAAACGCCCGTGTACGAGGAGCGGCGAGGAAATAGACAAGCTGTTGAAAAATTGGAAAGACTTCCCACTGCCGGGAAAGAAGCAAAAGGCGCCAGAGCCGCTGCTGAAGGTATGGAAAACGAGGTCTGTTTTCTGGGACTTGTCGTACTGGAAGATCCACCGTATGCCTCACAGCCTTGATGTCATGCATATCACGAAGAACGTGTGCGAGAGTCTGCTTGGTACCCTGCTCAACATGCCAGAGAGGACCAAAGATGGGCCGAAAGCAAGGGCAGACTTGAAATCAATGGGCATCAGGCAGGAGCTTCACGCTATATATGATGATGATGATGATGACGATGATGATGATGATGATGAGGCGAAGCAGGACACAGAAAGTCATCGCAAAGGCAAAAAGGCCAAGAAGAACGGAAATGACTACCCTCCCGCGTGCTTCACTCTAAGCCAGGAGGAGATCGAGCAGTTTTTCACCTGCCTCCTAGGAGTAAAACTTCCTTACGGTTACGCGGGGAAGATAAGCAGATACCTAGACCCAGCGAAGCAGAAGTTCAGCGGGATGAAGTCTCACGACTGTCACGTGCTGATGACGCAGATACTTCCAGTTGCAATCCGTGGGATCATGGACGCGCACGTCCGTGAAACACTATTTGGCCTATGCAACTTCTTCGACATCATCTCTCAGAAGTCGATTGGCGTGAGGCAACTCAGAAGGCTACAGGAAGAGATCGTGGTGATACTATGCGAGCTTGAGATGTACTTCCCGCCCGCATTCTTCGACGTTATGGTGCATCTGCTGGTCCATATAGTGGAGGATATCATCCAACTCGGGCCGACGTTCCTGCACAGCATGATGCCGTTCGAAAGGATGAATGGTGTCATCAAAGGATACGTTCGCAACATGTCACGTCCAGAGGGAAGCATAGCCAGGGGCTTTCTGACTGAAGAGTGCATCTCCTACTGCACGAATTATCTAGGCATCGAGAACCCCGTTGGTCTGCCCGTCAATAGGCACCTCGGCAGGCTCGCTGGATGGGGTCACCGTGAGGGTCGCCGCGAAATGCATGTCGACTTCGAGGGTCGACTCGCCGACTTTGTAAGAGCAAACCTAGTCGCGCTACAACACATAGATGTGGTCGATCCTTGGGTGGTAGAGCACAAAACCTTTATTAAGAAGACGTACAATGACCGAGGCCAACAGAGGACGGACGGAGATATACTCAAAGAGCACAACTCATGTTTCACGCGTTGGTTCAAGCAGAAGCTTCTGTCGTACCCTTTACATGAGGATTCTTCCGCTGAAGAACAACTCATATTCGCCTTGTCACAGGGCGCCGAGCACAACCTGATGACCTATGAGGCGTACGATATCAACGGCTACACATTCTACACCGAGGCCAAGGACATGAAGAGCGAGGGTTATCAGAACTCCGGGGTAACGATGGAATCCTACACCGGTAACGACAAGGACAGATACTACGGAAGGATCGAGGAGATCTGGGAGCTGAGCTACGCTGGAGAGAAGGTCCTGATGTTCCATGTCAGATGGGCCAAGAGCGTCCTAAAAGAAGACCGGTATTTCACCACCATGGTTATACCCGAAGCCAAATCCAAGACCGCGGGCGCAAATGTCACCGCGAAAAATGAGCCATGGGTACTGGCTTCCCAAGTGGACCAATGCTTCTTCATTACCGACCCGTCAAAGACCAGTCGTGTTGTCGTGAGGAGAGGCAAAAGGAAGATCATCGGAATGGATGGAGTAGCCAATGAGCAAGACTTCGACAAGTACGGCGACCCGAGGATCGAACATGACGACGATGATGAAGTAGCAGCATACACCACAAGAAGAAGCAGGACCACCCTACCTAAAGGACGTCCGTTCCACAGAAGAACTCCATTTGCGAAAAAGAAGGGCAAGAAGATTGTTAACAGATAGCTAGCTAAGATCGATTGTATTTAAATCGTAGCCTTCATTTCTCGATTGTATTTCATGGG